>NW_026067911.1:19264779-19351663 GCF_014885135.2 Alexandromys fortis | reverse complement strand
CTTTCTTTCTTTCTTTCTCCCTTCCTCCCTCCCTCCCTCCCTCCCTCTCTCCCTCCCTCCTTCCTTCTTTCCTTCCTTTTCTTTAGCTCTCCTATGGTGTTTTCACCAAAACATTTGAGAGCTCTGTCCTGAACATGGCTGTGAGCATTCCAGGGAGCAGGGAGAGTTTCTGATTTCACACTCAACCATCCAGATTTCAAGCCTTGGGGAATAACTGTGTTACAGGGAAGGATCCTTGGCCTTGCCCTCTCTTGCTGTGGGTGGGGACACATGTAGACAGCAACAGCCCTAAACAAGAGTGAGGTACCTCTTCATCAAAGCAACCCCCAAGGGCCTGCTGCTGAAGGGCAGAAGCTGCTGAGCTCTTTAGTGAAGACAGAAGCCTCTGGAGAGACATCAAGTCAACAAAGATAAAAAGAACACAAAGAATTCCTCACTACTGGATTTTGCCTTTGCCTTTCAAATCAGGGAGCAGAAATGTCTCTAGGATCAGATGTCTGTGGAAAAATAATTGTATTACTAGAAGTTATTTTATGTGATGGGGACTGAAGTGATAACCAGACCCCAAGGGACACTAAATTACGGGCCACTCCTAAGGTCTCATGATATATTTAAAACTTCAACGAAGTAGAAGACAAAAGCCTATGACATCTGCTTTCCGAAGGCAGCTTTCAGAAAACTATAGATAATCTTCTTCTGTAGGTCACTGGACGATCCGAGGAAACGATCTGCTAGCCCGCACTGGCCCTCCATTGCCATAGTCCAAAAAGAGAGAACCCTGGAAAAGGGGTGGCAAGAAATACACATAACTCTGACAGTGCAGTCTTGTGCAATGAGGGAATAAATAGCAGAGAAGACCCAAGGGTGATTTTCCTTTCATACTTCCTTAGTTCAAGTGAAGGGACCAAGAAAATCCCTCAATCAAGGAGAAACTAGTACTCCCTACTGGGGTGTCTTCTTGACAGTCAACTGGTGTATTTCTCTCTTGGTCCAGTCCATCATGGACAAGAGGAAATCATGCAGCTTGTCATTGGGGTAGCTGGTAGCAGCCTGAACTCGTACTGTTCCACGTGCCTGGGCTTGCAGTAGAAGGCTGAGTGTACGTCTCTTCTCGCCAAACTCAAGAGAAGTTTTAGGGACCACAGGAGACCACACAGGCTGACTTCAAGCTACAGGGGTTGAGGGACTGCAAGATGCCAGAGGGAGCTGCATCTGATCCTAAGAACCGTGCAGTGTGTGGGCACAACAGGAGCATCGAGAGAGAACAGCAATTTCCCCAGAAGGCCGGCATCCTTGTGTCTGGCACAGGTACTCAGTGATACCCAGAAAGCAGGGTATTCAGAAAGAGGTATGGCCGGGGCACCAGTTGGTTAGTGAAGAGTTAACTTATGCTGTTATCTAACTTCCCTGAGGCAATGAGACTAGAAAGATACTGTGCACCCTGGGGTTGGAGTTGAAGCATGAACCAGATGTAGATGAACACATCTAGGTCCTTTAAGACATGAACCAGACTTTTCCTGAGAAGAGGAAGTCTGTAAAGTGGTTATAAGTTTAAAGTTTTTAAAATAGACCAGTCCTTTGCTGAATGAATTTAAGGCCTACTCCACAGAAGGAAACACGAACCTGGTATTTTAAACCTGACCAGGAACCCATAACCAGGGAGCTCAAAGGCCCTGAGGGTGAACCTAGTAATGTTACTTTCCTAGATGGACATAATATCAAACTGTCTTCTAAATTTTTATCTCTATACCCATGCATTAGTGCAGCTCTCAGATCTTTGCAGAGAAGAAGGACCTTTGTGTAACTGTTAACACGGAGACTCAAAACGCGTCAAAGTGCAGAGATTGCCACTGGAGTTGTCAGCCACAAATGGGGCATCTCTAGCACGTCTCCTCCTAGGGCTCAGGGACCATAATAGAGGAGGGGGAGGAAGGAGCATGATAACCAGAGAAAACAGTGTTGTCAGAAACTCGCCACAGCTGTGGGTATCTGCTCAAGACCTGCACAAGATGAAGCCAGTCAAATTCCAGACGAGATCAGGAAGAAACTCTTGAGGTCTCTTTCTCACTGAGGAGCTGTGGGCAGTGGATGGCTTCTGGGGGAGGGAGAGTCGACTTTCATAAAGGATGTGGCTCCTGGTAGGTCAACCATGCCCCAGTTGTACATGCCCATGCCCAGGAGTACATGACCAGCGTAACTTGGACTTGATTGCTCATTTAAAAAGAGGACACAAAGTTGGGGGCGGGGCTGAGAGGCAGAGACTAGGTCTGGGAGAAGATTGGGGTGGATCTGGGAGACGCTGTGAGAGGCGTGGGGGTGAATATGATGAAAATATATTGTATGGAATTCTCAAAGAATTAGTTCAAAATGTCACAATAAAATAAATGGTCATACAATTTAATAACTCAAGGTTTCGGGAAATCAATACCTAAGAGCAATCTTATTCAAAAATAGAGAAAAGCTCTCCGATTTAGGGGACAGAACAAAAACCTAAGGATCCGAGTTTCTCACAACTGTCATCTGAGAACTAAATCTATATGAAAATTTTCTTCCATGATTATTTCTCAGTCTTGAGTGTGTTTAAGGACCTCTGCAATTTCTGAATCAACTAAGCAAGATGATCACTTCAGAATCTCGATTTGCTCAAAATAATTCCCAGTGGTTCTGTCTGCAGTCAGCAGACCATCAAGAATGGTGGAGGTGATGCAAATGGCAATGAGTCTTCTGCCTTTGAAGACATCTGAAAACCCTTATATCACTGTGCTTTTGACGTCACTGCTTTATCATTAGGGGGAAAGAGAAGGAAAACAACATTAAGGAAGACCGTATTTTTAGTTTAGTAAAAGGAATGTCATGTCAGATGGAAGTTAGAATGTTCATACCTAAGTATAATTATTTAATAATCAATTAGGGAGTTTGAGCAACGTAGTAGTATTCTTTTTATAGGATCTTCTTTAATTTAAACACTTCCATGAATATTACAAAAGAATATATTGAAACTGACGGGAAGACAACTGCTTCTTTGCTCCAGGCACCCTTTCAATGATTAGTAGAAGCTGCACGATGCACAATTTTTAAATGAGCAAATTCTTTTTTTTTTCACTATGAAGATCATCATGTTCCACTTAAGATACGTTCTCAGTATTGTTAAAAACAACTGACTGAAACACCTTTTTCAAATGCATCTCCCTCAACAGAAGGGTAAATATTAATAATGTTGTAAGAAACAAGGGAACTTAACTTTATGTCCCAGAAAGTGATTCTTTGGCTATAAAAATCAAATGTGTATATATTCTAATACTTCCCTCCCTCCCTCTCTTCCTCCCACCCTCCCTCCCTCTTCCCCTCCCTCCTTCTGTCCCTCCCTCCCTCTCTTCCTCCCTCCCTCTTTCCCTCCCTCCTTCTGTCCCTCCCTCCCTCTCTTCCTCCCTCCCTCTTTCCCTCCCTCCCTCTTTTCTTCTCCTTGTCCTTATTTTCTTTTCTCCCTTCCATTGCCTCTCCACCTTCCTTTCTTTTCTCCTTCCACCCCTCCTCCATCCCTCCTTTCCTTCATATCTCCAAGATATTGCTTATTCCAGAGAGCCACATAGACTGTTCTAGACCATGGGAAGGGAGGGGGGGATGGCGGCGGCAGTGTGGTGGGGTGGTACAAAGGATTTATTGTGCACAGATGTGCTATTCAATACTGTTATAACCAAGGTGCCTCCTGGAATGCATTGCCGCTCTGATGAATCCCATGCGCTGCCCAGTGCCCTGCACCTGTGTAAAGGTGTAAGGAGACTGTGGGAACGGTGCATATGTAGAGGCCTGGCTGGTGCTTCCTGCCATCCTGGGTCTCCCACCTCTGGCTCAGCATCTCAGAGAGAATCGAGGTTCTTTGCGCGGGAGCTCTGAGATTTGTTATACTAGCATGCACCTGCTGGCGCCTTGACTTTAGACAAGGAATCGAGCTTCTCAAAGCCTGCTCCATCATCTCCTCTAGCCAGATGGAACAGAGCTACTGTGACATTCACGGGAGGATGTGCATGTAAACTGTTCAGCCGCTACAGCTTCTAATATTGTTATGCAACGACAGCTATTGTAATTTCAAGCCAAGGAAAACTAATTCAAACGCCCATCCAAGTCTTTGACCTTTTTATATTTTGGTGTCTAGCTTGCTCTTCCCATACGTTCCCCTCCTCCCATCTCCATGAGGCACCACCATTCTTGGGAGCCCTGCAGATTTCAGTCTTTAAGTCTTAAATCTGACCTACACTGTCACAGCCTGACAGAGTTCAGTTTTCCCCCAGTAAAGAATTCAGTTACTGTGAGTTAGTAGCACAGACAACAATTTGAATATTTCTAAATATTGCATGTCTTAATGGTTTACCACGTATAACTATATGAAAATAGCTTCTAAGTAGCCCCACCGGCACACACACAGATAAACAGGAAGATGAGGGAAAAAGTGTCATACTGCAATGGTTGTCTGTGTTTTTTGTTTTGTTTTAATATTACAATAGTCCTTTAAAATACCAAATGGATGTTTTGCCTATACTTGAATCTGTACATGACTGGAGCTAGTCTGTTGAACTTACATGAGGGGGAAGAGCGAAGGCTAGTTTCTTATAATTGTAACACTGCTTAGAGCTGTCTGAGGTACTGGGAGCTTTAGAAGTAAGGCTGAAATAATGAGACATAGAATGATCTTAGTGATTATTTGAAAAAAATGGGTCGTTGAGGTATGGCTCAGTGAAAGAGCACATGCTTAGTGTGCAAGAGACCATGGCCTTACTCCCTAGCACCAAAAGATGGAAAATAAAAATGTTCACAAGAACAAAAATTATATATGTATCTGTGTGTATATATACATATACGAATTATATATGTGTATGTGTATATATATATATATATATATATATATATATATATATATAAATGGTCCCAATAGTATGCCTGTTGGTTCCTATGAGTGTCAAGATGAGAATAAAATCAACATTATTCATTCCACGTTGCCTACTTGGCAGACTCAGTTGAAGATTTTCAGACTTGTTAATATCAACGTTCTAAGCTATAAATTACACAGCAAAGGATGGAAATGAGAAGCCAGTGTTGCTAAAGAAAAAGTGCTAAGGAAGCCTGCAATGCAGGCAAGCTGGGTACCGCGGATATTATGAGCACTTCTTGCTTTGTGGCTAGCAATTCCACAGGCTCTATTTTTAACAGAACCGAGATGCCTTTCTCCGCGCCATCATCTCCTCAGCTCACCCTTCGCCTCGTGCTCACGGCGCATAGATTCGCATGCTGCTTGACTGTGGCACATTCTCAGGCATGGGTTACTGCCAATCCCTGCACAGCCATTTTACTCCCCGTGAGGAGCAACGCATTATTTCACATATGACAACTTTTACCGAAGAGCTACTTTTATTATAAAATACTGTTGTCATAAATTGTTATGACAAAAATTGTCACAATTTTTTTGCTAAGTTGATTATATAAGTGTATATATGCATATGTACATGTATATATATTTATTTTTATGTCGTATAAAACGCTAGGGCATATATTTACCAATCATAATGCATCTTGAGGAAAAGCTCAAAATGGCTTTTGAGAAAGTCAGAAAACTAGTATCCCAAGGAATTTTTTTCTTTTCCTTAATTTTATTTTGTATGTAGTAAGTATTTGCTGGCATGTGTATATGTGCACCATATGTATGCAGTACCTGAAAAGGCCAGAAGATGGCGTCAGATCCTCCTGGAACTGAAGTTACAGATAGTTGTGAGCTGCCATGGTGGTGCCGGTTATCTGAACCCTGGTCCTCTGCAGGAGCAGCCAGGGCTCTTCACTACTAAGTCATCTCTCCATCCTCAAGCCATTCTTCCTTACTGCTATCATCTAGACCCTTACGATCCAGGAAATGCTGGGTTAGGAGATGAAGCTAAAGATGTCTTACTCCACCATCTAGCTGTCTTGGGCAAGGTAATATAGATGATTCACCGGTACAGCCATCAGATCTGACCACACCCTTGTAATCTATATCACATTTGTAGAAGGGTCTAAGCTCTCCCTCCCCAATGCCGTCTTCTACCCCTTTGTGAGAACAGTGATTCTCTCTCCCTAATGAGGGAAGCTCAGTAGATTCAATGGCATGCTAAATGTCATCCCGTGAAAATCCTTTCCCTTTATTGATAAAGGCCCTGAAAACCCTGAGGGTTTCTGACTGCTTATATTTTAAGTCCCAGAGATACAGCCTCTTCATAGAATCCCAGTAACAGCTTGCAGCTTCTCAGCAACAGTTTACAGCCCTTTATAAGCCTGCATCCTCTAGAGCGCTTCGGACTCAGTCTTAGCAGTGAGGCTTTCTTGATTCAACAGTATAACTATTTTGAGAGGTCTACCTGATACTTAAACACCATTGATCCCATGCCCTATTGCTGAAACGAGATAATCATTCACGTACGGCTTTAATTCTATGAAATACCTTTCACTCTACAAACGTCCAGATCCATTAGCCCCCTGCAGTCATATTATCCTGAAAATGTTGCCTCTAGCAGATAGTTCCGACTGCTGGGATTATAGTACAGTTAAGCCTTTCCACTAAGCACTGAGCAGTGACCATGGTGTCATTTCGTTCTTCGACATGTCAAGGAATATTCTGCTACACATTTAACGTATACCAGACAGTCAGAGGCAGTTTTAGCCATACATGTTGCTCAAAGTTACATGTTTCTATTTTTATAATATTTACCATTTTCTGCAGTTCTGATCATTAATCCATTACCCATTTCCTCCAGTGAAATTTAAGCTCCATCTGGCCAAGTGCCCTTAGCTCCCTGTGTAGCAGTCATACCCTTTGGCTCTTTGAAGGTATCCGGTGTACACCCATTGACTGCACAAAGTTGAGGGATGCTACCTGTGCTTACGACACACTGCATCTGAGCGTTTTCCTAAGGTCGGTGTGCCTTCCATTTGGCATGTCAGGACTTTCAGGTAGATATTCATGAGTTATGAATGCTTAGATACGACCTCTTAAGTGTTTTCGTGAGAATTATTCCAGAATGCGTTTTTATGAATAAAATTAGTATAAATTATGTCACTTATGTGAGATACTTTGATGGAGAGCAATGATTTCATCTTACTATCAACTCCAAGGCCGTAGTGACTGTTTGAAGACTTACAGATTTAAACTTTGCTTTTGGCCTAAATGAGGGCATAGTGCATGCACATCAGGCAAGTCAGAACTGATGCTAGGTTCACTTGAGGTGGTATTTATAGAAAGTAGTTAACATGGAGACACCATCAGGTCACTGTCCTCCTTTCTTAGCTCCTATTTAGGCTACTCTTCTTTTTCCTTGCTGGTCCCTCGCTTTAGTGGCCTCTCAGCTCTGAAGGGAACCCAAGCAGATCTGAGATGGTGAATCATGGAATCTGTCATGTTTCCTAATGAGCTGGGTCCAGTACCACAGGGATCTCAAGCAAAGAGCTAAGCTGAGAAAATGTGATTTCTCCGCAAACCACAGTAGGATACCGAAAAGGGAAATTAAAATGCAAATTCTAAGCATGGCCACAGTAACAGGAAGGAAGAAAGGAAAACACAGTTTTAATATTAATAAATAAGGTTTCTACTCTGATCTGTGGCAGTTCTAAAATGATTATCTCTGGAAACATGCAGGTTGAAATTTTTCTACTATTTAATATCCAAATTTCCTAACTACCACATGTTCAAAGAAAAACAAGTAGATAAAGTTTTTAAAATATTATATATATACATATGTGTGTGTGTGTGTATAATCAGGGGTTCTTTAGAGAGACACATACTGATCTGTGGAGGACTTCTAAGAAAACTGGGGGCTGGGGATGCAGCTCAGTCAGAGGTAGAGCATCTGCTTCCCCCTGAGACGCCAGCACAGGAGAAAAGCAGGTTATGTGCGGCCAGTGAGGCCTGAGTCCTTTGTGGGACTTGGAGTCACCAACACCTGTCATCCTGGAACCTAACACTGCCTTTCCCTGGCTGCATGCTGGAGCAAGCCCACCACAGTTGGGCAAAACATCTTTGGCTTTGAGGATTAGGTCTCAGAGCAACCACGGTCAGAGCCTATGTGTCGTTTCTCTCCGCTCCAAGCATTTGTGAATATTTCTTTCCAAGCAACAGAATTCCATGGCAGAAACACGGTTGGTATTATATTTTCTATAGTAACACATTTACCCAGGACCCACGGTAATATCATCCACTCCACGATGGTTGGTGGTGGACCTTGTCTGTTCAAGTCTGACCTGTCGATGTGCTGAGAGGCCAGCAGCAGCAGGAACAAAAAGGTCAAATAGGAGGCAGTGTGGCAGATAAACTTGATAAAAGGCTTTCTGATGAACAGTCCAAGCGGGCTTTTAGGGGCTATCAGGTAGCACACGGAGAAGACAGGGAAAAGCAGTCCTATTATGAAACACGTCACCATCTTCACGGCCCAGTGTCTTCTCCTCCAGCCGGGGAACTCGTCGTACCAGCGGGAGGCGAGCAGCTGCTGGCAGTTGGGCTGGGCAACGAACTAGGAGGAAAGGACAAGGAGAATTCAGTCCCCGTTAGAGGTAATGACCGCAGTGCGTCAGGAAGAACGCGGGCTCGACTTTATCCTTTGGCATACAGTTTCAGGAAAAGATAATGACAACCTTCAACATTTTCCTTAGTTCATATTTAAATGAAATATAAATAAGTCATATGTTCTTTGGTAAAGCAATATTAGAATTCAAAGACACAAGCTGCAGCTCACTTGATATTAGAGTAAAACAGCCTGGCACTGAGTCATGCTGAGAAAGGCCATTAATGAAACCTGGTTCACTCAGGGCACAGTGCTGAGTGTCAACTTAAGTGAAGTCAAAACAGGGTACCGGCACTTGGAGTGAAGTCAGAGGGAAGGCATAAGGATATACACAGGGTCCTAGTTTTATCCTCGCTGCTGTGATAAGACACTGACCACAGAAGCAGTCGGGGGAGGAGGTGATTTGTTTAGCTTACAGGTTAGAGTCCATGATGCAGGGAAGCCAAGGCAGAAACCTGGAGGCGGTAACTCAAGCAGAGACCATTGAGGAACACCACTTACTGGCTTGCTCATCTGTCTTTCTTTCAATGTCCATGGATCCCTGCCCAGAGATGGTTCGCATAGCAGGCTGGGTCCACCTACATCTGACGTGGGATGTCCTTCTGTATATGCGTTGCTTTTATTTGTTACTGATACCCTGAGGACTCCCTTCTAACAGAAACAAGCTAGGGGCCAAATCTTAAACACATGGGCTCTTAGTCAAGCTATGATGTCTACTTGAGATTTATTTTTTGTTTTATGTGTATGTCAGTGCACACCACATGTGTACCTGATATGTGCAGAAGTCAGAAGAGTCTATTGGGTCCCCTAGAACTGGAGTTTCAGACAACTATGAGCTGCCATGTAGGTGCTGGGACTAAGTGAGACATAACCTATTGCAAGGGCTGGAAGTTTTATTTGGTGGCGTAAGATGTCTAGCTGGGAAACTGTTTCCCCTATTTTGTTGGTGACTCCATTATACATTTTTTTGCATAGGTATATAAGTTAGGAAGCTTCTATGGTTGTAGGTTTTTCACATGGCTCTTCTAGAGGCTTGTAACGTTGTTGCCCCTCCCCACATTCCCTCCTCCACCCCCCCTCACCCTATTCGGTGCTCCTGTTCTCCTTTTCCCTTCATCTCTCTATAACAATTCTAATTGTCTTCCTGGACGATCCTCTAGTCCCCTCTGCTCCTTCACTAAGTGCCTAATCCTTGTGGATGTTTGGATTGTAGCTTACCTATCAAAAGCTGAACGTTAACATCCATATACATAGAAGGAAAATCATATAATATTTGTATTTTGTGTTCAGGGCTCTACATTGTATTACAGGGAATTTGTTCATCAGTGTTCATTGCTGCTCTGTTCATAATAGCCCATAGCTGTTATGGATAGCCTAGATGTCCATAAACTAAAGAATGGCTAATTAAAATGTGGTACATTTACACAATGGAATATTATTTAGCTGTCAAGAAAATAAAATTATGAAATTTAGAAGAAAAATGGAAGGAGCTAGAAAAAAAACCCATCTGGAGTAGGGTAACTGAGAACCCAAGAAACACGGATTACAGGATTTTTTGTATTAAAAACGTCTAATTGCTAAAGTAGATGAACTCATTCTCTTCTCCACCCCCAACCCTCGTCTTTGGTTTCTTCCTTCCTTCTGACCTCCCTTACTTCTTCTCTGGGCCTTTTTCTACCTCTTGTCAATGTGCTCAGCTTTTTCCAGTTCCTTCTGAAGGACTTTCAGAGAATTGACATTCTCACTGACTAAGATGGCGTTCCTTCCAGGGAAACCCCAGTCCCGGACACCTTAACATTGCCCACAGGAAGCTTGGGGCCTGCAGCCTGGGCTCCTGCCACAGGAACCACCACCCTCTGCACCCTCCTGGTCCGGGAGAAGGAGATTTTTCACCACAGGTCCCTGCTTCTGCCTCTAGACAACCCCTATAGGAAGATTCGCCAGCACCCCTCCAGCCACTGCTAGCTGGAAACATTATAAGCATTCAGATTTACAATGCTTCCATACGCTTACAAAAGAGGCACTGACAATTTGCATTCAATAACCTTTTAGACATTTCCAAAGCCCGATCCTTGAGTATTTATAGAACTACTGAGACAGAGGATTCTAATCACGGAAGACACTGAATGAAAATGACTGAATCTAATCTTGTTTTTAACAAATAAATTTGCGATCCAATGTGAATGAATTATAAACAACCACACAAATACTAAAATCCCAAAACATAAAGAAAAATGATGAGAAAAATAAAATTGGAAAGTATATTTAAAAAATACTTAAGTCAACCGAACAAGCTCCTTCCTCCTAGAAGGGAATTGAAACAGTAACTGCAGATAACGCAAGCTGAGAGGAAGCCAGCAATGAGTGAAACACTATAAACGTTCTGGCCTGATGTGGTTGATTCAGTAGTTACTCTTCCTTCATATTTTCAGCTTTGCATTACATACTTTTTTTCTAGCTTAAGAACTTGTACCTAAAATTTACATTAGAGCCGCACTCTCAAAAAGAGCAAAATATGGTACATTCTAGAGGCAACCATCCTGCCTGGCTTGAACACTCCTGTTTCATTTTTTTTTTCAAAACTGTGTTGTGTAATCTTGATAACAGGGGATCAGGGCTCACTGGACACAGAACGCTCCCAGGAACCATGGTGTCCAGACCTGAAAAAAACCCTTTCTGTTCTATCGGCCATTTACATCCCTTCAAAGCTGCCCCTGACCTTCAACTCTGGCTGCTCTCAGAGGGACTTCCAGTTGCGTCCAGTGATGAAGACAGTTCCTCTAGTCTGTCGTCTGCCTGTGCACATTCAGATCCGCTACTGGCTCAATCTAGTCACTTCATTAATCAAAGCCCCATGTCCCCTGCTGCTTCCTAATGTGATGATAAAAGTCAGCACTCCTGTCTATCAGACGCTGGCTAGGAGTAAAAGAGACCACAGTCTCTGGAACTAGTCAGTCCATTTCTGGGAACTCGCTGTACGCTGAAGGTGGGCGGTGCTGTAGATAACCTCATCCAGCCTTCTGAAACAGGGAGGTCCACGAAGCAGGGGAGATGATGCTCATTGTAAAATGATCACCGGAAACAAAAGGCAGCAAGTTAAGCCTGAGACAACAGGCAGGCTTTTGACAGATGTAAGCTGGCCCGTGAATATACCGTGGCTTCTTAGAACAGACCGTACTGAAAATTGTGAGGTGAAATCCATGGGCTAGGCTGCAATTTACTGCAGATTTAGCAGAGACAAAATAGAAAGAGACGCTGTCATCATCTCTTAGCATCTATGTGGAAATATTGCTTCAGGAAACTCCTGAGTCCATGTCCTTGCTATTTTCAGTGTGGGCTGAGACAGGTGACTCTAGCATTATCTGGGAACAAGTCAGTGATGCAGGATATCGGACCCAACTTTAGACTCAATGGGCAACCATATGCATTGCACAACGCCTGTGGCTGCTGTTTGTAAACACTGGATTAATGTGCTTTATGCCCAATGAAGCTATTTATAGTTCTAGTGTATAGAATAAATAGTTAAAGACTAGCTAGAATTCATTGAAAATATCCATTCTAGTGATTATAAAAATGTCAGGTCATGGCCACTGAGAGAGAATTTGATAATTATATTTTAATTAAGATGTCATAAAAAGAATAATTAGTAGAAAAGGATTTCTATGAGAAAAAGAGCATCCATAATAATTATAGTAACTCAAGAATGAGGAAATGTTCATAATAAGAACTATTTTTCAAATACCAAGTTTTCCAAATTGTTTTCAGTAGCTTTCTTCAAAATAAAATAAAACAAAAAAATATGAACGAATCTTTTATCAGACCTGAGAAGATGCTGAAAAAAGTCTTAAGAGTGATCAGAAAGACTAACTGAGAAGCTTGAGAGCTGGTCCTCCACTGCGATCAAGGAGAACTTTGAGAACTGTCTAGCTGGCCATCAGGTTGTCTACTCATTGTCTTCAGCATGCACGATACACTAGACTTTCAGAACAGGATTCAGGGATGCCCGATCGCTTGGATACCATGTCTGTGTCAGTGAGGGAGAGCCAAACTCTCACTAATCGTGTTAGTCCGACAAGCACAGGATTGCATTTCCTAAAATACTTTGGGTCCCTGTTCAAAATTGGTTTAGAAGGTGATCTGCAATGACCGGGAATAGTAACAGGAGGCTGGAAACGTCAACAGTCTTACAAAGGAGGGCGATGACGGCCCAACACTGAATACATTAAACTATTGAACTTGATATGGGCATGGTCATTCGTGCCTGCAAGCCCAGCACTCAGGAATCTGAAACGGGAAAACCAAGCGTTTGAGGCTAGCCTGGTCTGCACAGTGAGACACTGGCTCAACACGCAAACAAAGAAAAACCAAAGAAACAAATAAGTTGAACCTAGAAAACAAAGCCAGCTAAGTGGCCAGAAACTACAATCACTAGAAAATGACGGCCCTTTGGAAAATCACAAAGGGAAATAGTTGGTACAATCTCCACACCTGCTCGCCATTACCCATCTGAAAGCATAAGTAAACAATGGAAATAATTTGTGAAAATGGCAGCTATTTTTAGAATACTACCTAAAGTTTTCTTAAAATGAATAGACATGGGGAGGAGGGAATTTATCGGCTATTGATGGGACCATGTCTGGGTGTTTCTTCATGTGTTGAATAACTTAGGACAGTACTAAGGGGGTAACGGAGTCAGGTGTGGCTCACAGCCGGGTATTCAGGATTGATTCTTCAATCACAGTCTCGCAAGAGCAAACCAGAGTTCCTGCACAGAGACAAGGCATATCCAGAAAGGGTATTTTAATCTCCATTAAAGGCAAAGATTGGATAGTGGTTCTGTTTCCTTCAGGGCAAGAATCCAGAGCAGACATGAGCTGATGACCTTTCATGTTAACTGTTCTTAGTAGACAAAGGGTCTACTCAGTGTTCTGTTTACTGCCCTGCATGATTCCACATAACAGCCCATTTCTCTTTAAAACTTTATTACGAAAAAGTGGAAATAAAAAATCACACACCACAATTAAACAGATTGGTATCTATGCACTTCAGTGAACCTCTGTGCAGTTGGAATGGTCATCCTGAAACTGTGTAGCTTCACAGTGGAGCTTACACTTTCATTATCTGATATATTTTATTCACTTATCCACCACCAGGAAAACGAGAAAGGCAGGGCAGGGTTAGAGGTAGAAAACCAATTCGCTTTCTGTCCTCCTTCAGAACTCATGCCCGTCTCTTTCAGTCAGTTCTTCCTCATCTCCTACTACTTAGCCTTGCTTGTTCTCATTCTCCGTAACACACTGTACCCATCTGCACGTTCGTTTTCACTTATACATATATTACTGGCTAGATGTTACATTTGAGGAAGAAAATGAAAGCTATTTTCTTCTGAGATTGTGTGACCTCAGTTAATATTATACACTTCAAGTTCACCCATTTTTCTGCAGATTTTTATGATTACATTTTTCTTTAGAGCAGAATAACATTAATATATAAAAATGTGTGTGTATGTAAATATATCACACACATAACATATAAACACACATATATGTGTGTCTTGTTATCCATTTGTCTATTAATTGACAACTAGGTCCAATTTTTTGCTATAGTGAATAAAGCACCAATAAACATAGGGGGTGCAAAAATCTTTATAAGAATATTGAGTTGTCTTGGTATATGCCCAAAGTGAAATAGCTGGGTCACATGGTATACTTCCTATGCCTAAGAGGATGAAATTACATAAGGCTTTGGGAAGTAGAGGACCAATTCTACTCTTTCTGGTCACAATTAAAGTCATTTCCACAGTGTAAAAATCCCTTTCTGCCAATCTAAACATTTCAGCAAAAACAGACTACGTATATTTGAAATGTATACACACAAGCTCATAAGCAGATGTTTGAGACAGGGTCTCTCTAGGTAACCCTGGCTAGTCTAGAACTTGATACGTAGACCAGGCTGGTCTTGAACTCACAGATATCTACCTATTTATATGGCCTGAAAGCTGAGATTAAAGGCATGCACCACCACACCATGCCTAAACAGACACTAACTTTAATCTTAGGATCAAACTAAGATCACCTGGAAGATAGCCCCAAGAAACCACTGTTCTTCTCAGGTTGGCCTGCAGACATGGCTGTTGGGGGGTGGGTGCCTTGATTGTCTTAGTCTATGTGGGAAAAACATGGCTGGCACTGGCATCTTTTGGCAGGGGTCCATATAAAAGGACATTGCAGAAGGCAAATTATTCACTTTTACATAGGCTTGGTCTTCACTTTTGCTGGGGGGTCCATTTACTTTGCTGCTGCCCCTGCTGATTCCTTCCTAGGTATTAGGGACATATCTGAATATTTCAGCCAGGTGGTAGTGGCCCATATCTTTAATCCCAGCACTTGGGAGGCAGAGACAGGCAAATCTCTGAATCTGAGACTGACTTGGTCTACAGAGTGAGTTCCAGGAGAGCCAGGACTACAAAGAGAAATGCTGTCTTGAAAAAAAAAAACTATACAAAAACAGAAAAAAAAGAAGAAAGAAAGAAGAGAGGGGGGAGGGAGGAACAGAGAAAGGAAAGAAAGAAAGGAAGGAAAGAAGAAAAGAAGGAAAGAAGAAAGGAAGGAAGGTAAACTTTCTTTTAACACAAACTGAAGACCAGGAATATTCTAAGGTCTTGGCACCAGATTGGGACTAGCAAGCTACCCTGTCTCCTGAATTGAGCAACTACTGGGTTCTTGGATTCTTCAGTGTGAGGTAACCATTTCTGGATGACTCTGGTTGGGTAAGGCAGTCTAATAAATCTACTTTTAATATACATTTGTACTGCCTGTTCGTCTAGAGGACCTGGACTAACACATTCTGTGATGTTTCTCCCTCCACTGAATTCCTGGCTGTTGACAATGCATAGCTTTGAAAACAACCTTGGCTATTCTGGGAAAAACAATAACTGCAATCCTTTATTACACTGCTAAGTTGTCTGCTACTGAAGTTGGAATCAAACTCTCTAGCTCGCAACACAGACAAAATAATGTGTTTTGGAGACAGCAGGGTTCACAGAGTTACTGGCATCTAGAGCGTTCTGTCTGCTCTCACTAGAACAGCCACAAAGGGGGCAGACATATGGACAAAACTGTACATTATGATTAGAATGGCCACTCTATATCCCTTGAAGGAGGCAGAGAATGAGGGACAATGTGTTTTTGGAGGAGATAGTGATTTGTCTTCACCGTTCAGTCTCTCTCCTGACTGTTACCAATGCCAGCAGTCTCAGCATCTGCACTAAACCTCAGTCCTTGCCAGTGCATCTCTCCAGCCTCCTGCAGGAGCAATTGCTGGAGAGGCAGAGACAGGCAGACTCCTGAGGTTTGCTGGCCAGCTAGCCTCTCACTTAAGTAGCAGACACTAGACCAATGAGACAATCTCATCTCAAAAAACCAAACCAAACCAAAACAGAAAACAGATTCTCACTAGGATTGTTAACTACAGGCTTGACACTTTTTTGATTCTTTTTTGTTTCTTTATAATGATCCAAATCACGCCCCTAAAAATGATCAATACCTCATTTCCTCTCACTTAATCTCTTCAAGACTTCCGTTTGAAATGAACACAAACTTTGCTTGTTCAAGCCCTGGCTGGCACAACTTTCATCAGGGCATCCCAAGGCAATAATCATCTGTCGTGCAAAGACATCGCTGAGCCTGTGGCATTAGATCCTGGCAGCTTAGACCATCAGGTCCTGCAGCTGAGGATTGGAGGCAGGGATAAAAACTTCACTGATAACTCTGACCTGGAGTACTAGCAAAATTGTTATTATAAAAATTTTCATACATTGTATCATTTTCAGCTGTATGTGATATTGTTACAATGAACTTTCTTGTTGTATAGATTTTGAGAATGTTGTCGTAGAAAGGTCCATACACTGGGCAGCTGAAAATGACTCAAAATTCTTTCTCCTGGTTCTGGAGGCTCACAGCCTTATATCTAGGTGCTGATGAGAGCAAACTTCTCCTTGCCTCTTCCTGCTGTCTGCTACATGTCTGTCAATTCTTGGCATTCCTTGGCATGCGGGGACCTCATTCCAGCCTCTGTCTGTGTCATCACAACACAGTGATGCGTGGGTGCCTCACTTTGCACCAACTACCATCTCATATAAGGACAGCAATCGTAGCCACACGGGAGCAAGGAGCCCGATGACCTCATCTTCCGACGTCTCATGTAGACCAATCCTATGTCCAAATTAGGATGTGTTCTTTAGCACCAGGGCTAAGTTGCTAAAATAACAAGCTGTGACATTCATAATCATACATTTTCTGATAGTTGCCTAATACATAGCTTTGACATGATAGGTTACATTGCAGCTACTAGTTCATATGCTCCCAATAAATATCAACTCCATGAATCATTTTCAAACTCCAATAACTCTATAAAACACTGTTAACTAGCTGTCATTACTACTTAAATCCATATTCTTTTAAAACAAGATATATATATATATATATGAGTGTTAAGTCTGCATGTATACATGTGAACCACATGTGTGCAGTGCTCATGGACGCTAGAAGAGGGTGTCAGATCCCCTGGAACTGGAGTTACAGATGGATGTGAGCCACCATGTGCGTGCTTGGAACATATAATGTACACACACACACACACACACACACACACATTGTAAGAGCAGTCAGTGCTCTTAACCACTGACCAATTGCTCCAGCCTCTAAAATTTCATCTTTTAATAAACTGAGTGATTCTGCCGGAGCAAATTGTGACTCCTGGTCTTTCTCTTCTTTTAGATGTTGAATCCCCTCCCCTTTCCTGTCTCTGTTGCTTTCTGTTTTATTATTCTCAGATAATCTTTGATAATAAATGTTCAGGCTAACACAGTCATAAATTAAAGCTACCCCCATGTCATTCCGCAGCTGTGGTTCAATCTTTCTAAGGGTTTTCAGGAGACTGACTTGTTCTAACTGGCATAAAACGTTACATTGTTTACGCAGGTGAAATACTAACCAATCAATTCTTTATCATGTGAGTTAGGGCTACCATGCAGTGGAATTGGGAAAAAAATTCAATTTTGGTGGTTTGAAATGAGGGGTATGGAACATTCATCTGGTCTAGAACTGTGCCTTTAACTGAAGACTCCCAAGGACACACACGAAAGCTGTGCATTGGGTTTTATCTCACAGGAGATGGGGAGTTTCATGAGGAACTGCCAATTTAAGCGAAGCCTCTACAGCCCCAGCTTTGCCTGGTTGGATGAGGCTTTTAAGTTTAAATTACCAGCAAGCTTTTTTTTTTCCTGAAAAATTATTACTTAAAAGTCACAGACATTCAAAATTCAACACAATTCACAATTTAAATTACGTTCCATCATGTTGCTTATCTAAATGTTCAGATTACACTGGTTACTTCTAAACCATCCACACAGATGAGACATGAGCCATCAACTCTTTTCCTTCCTCATACAACATTAAGCAGCGTCTCTGTGAAGTTAAACTTCCCTTCAGCTGCGTATCATTCAAGCCAAACACAATAGCAAGAAAGCAGGCAACACTCAAACTGGGTGCAAAGTTTGCTCGGGCATCACCAGAAGGCACACAGAAAAAGATGGTTAGCCATGAGATATAGAGTCCATGCTACTACGTGTACAATGGTCCTATAGTGCCTGTACTACATACACTACGATACTACACCTGTAGCACACTGCCTGCCACTAAGGAAAGGTTCCCTAGCTGGGCAAGGGGCTAGAGATTGAAACACACACACACACACACACACACACACACACACACAGAGAGAGAGAGAGAGAGAGAGAGAGAGAGAGAGAGAGAGACAGAGACAGAGACAGAGACAGAGAGAGAGAGAGAGAGAGAGAGAGAGAGAGAGAGAGACAGAGACAGAGACAGAGACAGAGACAGAGACAGAGAGAGAGAGAGACAGAGACATTCCCCAAGAATGCCCCGTTTATTGTGTTCAGGGGCAGCCTATATAGGGCTCTGGCCACACCCCAGCTCTCAGGCTCTTTCAGCTGCTGACTCATCAGAACCCATGATCCTGCCATCAGGGCCTCAGCTCAGAGCAGCTGCAGAGGATAACTGGTCTCTTATGTTGTGCTGGTAGGGGTTTTGTCATCTGGACACAAGCTAGGGTCATCTGGAAAGAGGGGACTGGCCTGTGGGGCATTTTCTTGGGTTAATGATTAGTGTGTGACAGCCTACTGGTAGGTGGTCCTGGGTTATATAAAACGCAAGCTGAGCAAACCATGCCGAGCAAGTCAGTAAGCTGAGGGATTCCTCCATGGCCTCTGCATCGACTCCTGCCTCGACTTCTCCTTCTCTGACTCCTCTCAGCTGGAAGCTGAAATAAAAATTCCTCCCTGACTTGCTTTTGGTGATGGTGTTTCTCACAGCCATGGAAAGTGAACCAGGGCCCTCAGCAAAGCAGAAATGTTCTTCTGTTTTCATCTTTTTGTTTCACTTCAATACACACTCCAGCTCATTTCATCCTCAGATAATTTCATAACTTGACATCAGGCATTACTTGAGATCTAAGTTCAAAAAATTAGTTATTTCACACCTAACCCTATTATCTTCTACGTGATGGCGCCTTTGCACACCACATAAAGCATTCTTTCCTCTCTCCTATTGCTTAACCTAAACAGACCTATGCACACATAATGGACAATATAATTAGAAAGACAAATGATGAATAAATAAATAACCTTTTCTTTAATATAAAAGTATCAACTATGTCGATGCATTGAAATGAAAAGAGTGATATTGGAGTTTTATGCAAGACACATTGGTGTTCAAGTCATATATGAGAACAAATTAATTTGATAATGTTTAGTCTCTGGAGGATGGGTAGTTCTCGCTACTCATGGGATATTGAAACACTAAATATAGCAACAATGATTTGTACCTCCATGTTACCGGGCATACCATGAAACAGAATGTAGACAACGTTAAGCAGCTTGCTTTTTTTTTTTCGTGGAATATCCAATACTTGATACACATGCCCTCAAACTTTATCACTGCTTCAGAAGAATGTAACACAAATTGGGGATTATCTCTAAATTTATCATCTCTAAAAGATTCATACTGGTTGCCTTTAAATATTAAAAAAAATGTGTGAATGTGTGACTCTATAATCCCAGCTCTTGGGAGGCAGAGGCAGGAGGGACAAGAGTTCAAGGCCTGCTTAGGATACATACATAGTGAATTCATGTCTATCATGGGCAACACTGTGCGACTGTGTTTCATGAACTAAGGGCCAGGCATGATACAAGGGGCAGTCTGCATGTCTAGCGTGCATAGGGCCCTCGGTTCAGTTCTCAACACTACAATAAACTGAATGATAAAAGCAGAGCAGAAGGCATAGGAGTTATGCCTATAAAACCACAAAGCTCACAGCAAAACTTAAGACAAGGCTAATGTAAAGGAAGAACGTAATATTGGTGACTTCCTTAACATAGCACAATGTCTGATCCAGCCTTCCTCTTCCCACCTTGCCCACCACCATGTTTCAATTAGCCTGATGGAAAGCAACCCAAAGGCTCTTGATCCCTCTGCTAAGCAACTACCTCAGAACTGTTTTTTCTAGATGGGAAAGGGCTGATTATCAGACAAAAGAATTCACGCAAACTTGATTCTCTGTAATTCCTAATTTGCTTACAGGAAATCATAGGAATTCTGTTTAGTTCGACCCCATTGTTTACCTGTATTTTTGTTGCCGTTGTTATATTTCTATATCACAGACCCTAAAGATGTTTTCCCACTCTGTATGTTCCCTCTTCCTTTGAATGATCGTGTCCTTTGCTATGCAGAAGCTTTTTAGTTTCGTGAGGTCTCAATTATTAATTGGTGATTTTAATGCCCGTGTTATCCAGGTCATTCAGAAAGCTTGTTTTCTCTCGTCTATCAGATTCAGGGTATTAACTAGGTCCTACGCCGAGGTCCCTGACCCATTTGAAGCTGGGATTTGTTCTAGGTGAGAGAAGGCACTACTTCATTTCCGACCTGCCATTGTTCAGCTCGACCACTATCTGTTAGAGATGCTGTCTTCTCTCCTATGTGTATTTTTTGTCTCTTGATAAAAACAAAATCAGGTGGCTATGGGTATGTGAGCTTCTGCGTGGATCCTTAGTCCTAGTTCATCTGTCTGTGAGTCTGGGGTGAAATAAATGATGGATACAGACAGATGGACAGACAGGAATCACACTCAAGAGTAAATGTCCTGAAGCTAGATTTCAGAGTATAAGGAATTGTGATTTTTTTTTTTTTGCAAGCTAAGCTTTCCTGTCAAGCCATCTCAGACTTTTTTTTCTTTTTTTTTTTTTCTGATCTCTGGATCTATTGCTACCAGGAAAGAGGAAGCAAAAACAGATGCCATGTCCCTATAATCCGTGCCAGCATCCGCTCTCCCCCAACATATGACTCTGTCTCTTAAAACAAACTGAAAAGGGGCTCTCA
Organism: Alexandromys fortis; assembly: GCF_014885135.2. Lineage (NCBI taxonomy): Eukaryota > Metazoa > Chordata > Mammalia > Rodentia > Cricetidae > Alexandromys > Alexandromys fortis. Next base: position 19,330,632 of record NW_026067911.1, on the reverse strand, counting down.
CACTCAGTAAAATCTTAGCAGTACTGAAGGTGACTCAATGACACAGAATCTTCCTCTACCCACATCTGGGCTTTCGGTGGAAGGAGACGAAAGTCCCGAGGGGGTTCAGAAATGCCCAACATTTCTTGCCAAATTCTCTGGCAGTGAAAAAGTCCGCTTGATAGCAAGCAGAACCTCCCTGCTTCCTGCCACGGTGATATATCATTGCTAACTGTGAGTGACTATCTCACCTTCTTTTAAACATTTACAAAGCAGGTTTTGGTGTATACAGCTGAGAAGGGTCATCAAAATATTTACCTGTGTTTCTGTTAGCAATAATTCCCTTTACCAAAAGTACTGTATAAAGTTGAAGATTGTTAGAGCCTTTTTCTTTTCCTAAATTCAGTTAAGACTATGATTTATAGCCACGATTCTTTGTTGGGTACCTCATGACTTGATCTGAAAACAATTCAAACATTCCGGCAAGAATTTTCATACCTCATCCTAGAGCTTTAGAATAGTGTATTACACACCCTATTTAAATTACAAGTACTCACTCTATTCAGTAGTTGCAAGTCAAAATGACAACGCTCCTATGCGAGGCGCAGGAACGCCGCTATGTTTTTCTGGAGAACAAACACTTCAGGAATAATACCTCAGGAGGCTGAAGGAGGATCATTCACACAGCACAGAGTGAGGACAACCTTTGTTTTTTGTTTTTCTTTCTGCTGCTGACATGGTCTCACTATTTTATTTTTACAACAGCAATCTCCTGCCATGTTGAGTTGATCTTTCTGAGGAAGGGAATGTTCTCCTGTAACGGGACAAACTTTTCCAGTCTAGGGAGGCGTGAAGGCAACAAAACACCAGGTGCAGACAGAGGTGGTTCCTCACAGTTGAAGGTGAGGACTGGCCTTAAAAGGGTGGACGTGAAAACAGAGTAAATTCTGATTGAGGATTTGAAACACTCACTAGCTAGGAGGTGACTGGCTTCTGGCAGCGCATCCTGTCAGAGGGTTAACTGCAGCCTGGTGCCCACATTGACAGACATTCAGACATCACGCCTGTCTGCTAATCTCCCTGGAGATAATGTGAAAAGAACATGAAATAGCAATGGGGATGCCCTGTAAGGTGTATGGAATTAAGATTTAATAATGAGGTTATAGACCATTAGTTTTAATGGGTAAGATTACCAATTATATGGGGAAGGCAAAATTTAGTAGAGCAAAAATAAGAGGTTGGGAAATGATTGGTTGGTTTCACTGTCAATCTTTCTTCTTTCTCCATGTACACACTCAGAGTTCAGGAGCTGGGACGCAGCTTAGGGGCAGGTGCACTGAATACAGGACTCAAGCCCAAGTGCCTTAGGAAAACTGAACACCTACGGTATTGGTCCCAATACTATATATATATATATATGTATATATATATATATATATATATATATTGCCTTGGCATAGAGCCTTGAAGTTCCAAGAAACACAATCTGGGCCCTTTATCTTACTTTCATTTTTAGATAATCATTAAAGCAGTTCATTTATTCAGTTTGAGATGTAGGCTCACAATGTGCGCAGGCTGGCTTTGAACTCACAACCCTCCAGCCTCTGCCTCTCAGGTGCTGGGATTGTGAGACTATGCCATCATGCTTGGTCTAAACTGCAGTATTTGAAAGGTGAACAAGACTAACAGAATTAAATAATGGATTTACTTTAATTAGGCATTTCCAAAAATTTATTTTAGGGTATAAATATTTGACCTTCTCTCCTCTAACCCCTCCTCTCTCTTCTCCTTTCTGTACTGAGATTTTGAAATCACTTCTGCATTTATGAATTTCCAGCATTTCTTGTTGTGGACAGACTATCCATCAAGCACCCAACCATCTCAGGAGCCAGTGGCTACTGCGTTTTACAGCACAGGTTTTCACAAGTCAGCAGGCAATGCCTGCCTTGTGGAATTTCAAAATGGGTTTCTATGTGGGAGGCTTAGTTCTGAACACAGAGAGCAAATTTGGTGTCTGAGTGGCTGTTGATCAATAGCTCAATCCAAAAGACAGTGAATGTGTCCATTTCCCTGGCAGACTTTCCTTCCTTCCAAGTCAGGGTAGAGTGGGCACGTTCATTCAATACCCTTCATGTCTTTCCCCCCCCTCACCTGCCATGGTGCATATGGCAGGAGCCTAGCTTCTGCCTTACTGATCTAAGAGGAGATTAGGCTATGAGGATCAGTAATACACCGGGATGAACTGTCTGGTCACAGCCTTCTATGGTCACGATGCTCCTTAGAGGCAGCTCCCTGTCTAGGAAACAAAGGCTGACCATATACATCTGCATCGTCATTCACCAAATAAGACTCAATGGCACCAGCAATTTCTGTTGAGCATGAGTGGTTCCGGCTCTCAGCTGGAGGCTGAAGGCACTCAGACCAGCTTCCGTTTTGTTAAGATCATCTAGCTACAGGATGAACGGCTGGCTGTTCAGTGTGTTGTGTCATTGGTTGGTTCTAAGAGAGGTTCTGCCAAAGGGTTCTTCAAAGCCCGGAAGAGGTGTCCTGGAATGAGTTAGAGCGTGAATCCTATGAGAAGGTAAAAGGTGTGGCTTCATTAGCAAATCTTTCAAGTATCTGAACTCTCAGTTTTACAAACACCTCAGAATCTTCATCCAGTTTCATCTCCCCAAAGAGAAAGAAACCCACGAGATTTGTTCCTAAGCCCGAAGGTGTCTGAGTTGGATACAGCAAGCACAGGAATGTTCAAGGATAAAAAAATGCCATGACAGATTCACCAAAGATCTCTTCCCTTAGAAGTTCCAGGTGGAAGCTACTCTAGAACTCATCAGGCACCAGCTTTTACAACTGGGAAACTGAAGCCCACAGAGCCCAGCTGGGTTTCCTAGGGACACCGGATGTCATCGCCCAATGGGATATACTGCTGATGAGGACATCAGGGTTTGATATAGGAGCTCAAGATTGAAGAAGACGCCCAAATGAGGGCGGGGTCACAGAGACATCATCTCAACTCAGCAACTGTGGATTGTGAGAGCTACCTGCATGAGTCCTATGAATAGGGAGCATTTTGCATTTGTTTGCATAGACAATAAAAGGTATAAGATATGTAGTACTGACATCACAAGCTCCAGAGGGGGAAATCAGCTAGATATTCAGTTGCAAAGCATGGGCAGTTTCACCAAGAACATTTTCCTTTCCTTTCTCTTATTTTATGAGTCTCTGAAAACTCTGTCAACCATCCCGTGTTCTCATCAGCCAGCACAGTTCCTTCAAAGAGAGAAAAACAAAACATGTTTGTCACCAGTCCTCTGGGTTTTATAAGAATGTATAAACCAAGCCCAGCAGCTCACATGTGTAATTCTAGCTATTTGCAAGGCTAAGTGACCTCAAATCAAGGTCTGTCTGGGCACAGAATGAGTTCAGAGCCAGCATGGGTAACTTAGTGTGACCTCCCCAACCCATCATCAAATATTAAGTCAAAAGACTTGTACAGTGTCCCAGAGACTCCCATTCCTCCACACTGCCAGGTAAGCCTGATCCAAACTTCTCACCCCATTGGCCCTCTCAGCTTCTCTAGGACTCCATTTCTTGTGTTTCCCAGCATGCCCTGCTTCTTCCCACCCCATCACACAGACTCTGCACCATCCTCTAGGACTGCCGACCATGTCCATCAGGAAGGCTGTGTTTTTTCCCACACCGTCCACAATCCAATCTGCTCTGTAGTCAACTTCCTTAGGCTTCTGGGTGGGCATCTCTGTGGCTCGCTTCATATTCCTGCTGGATCCTCTGGCTCCACCTCCTCTCAAAGTGTGCTAGACTAACTGAGTGCTCTAAGATCTCCTGTCTCTATGTCTCAAACCATCCTTCCCACAGATGCCACTTACTAGGGCTCCCAGGTAGGCCCTGCCTCTCCCAACCCCATCATGCTCCTGTGTGTGCCTGCAGGCTACACACTCAGTTTCTCAAGATCTTCTGACTGCTGAGCTTACACAGGGTACAGCAACAAGACATGGGATGCTGCACCAGGGGACATCAGAGGAAAGGACTGTGTTGACCCTTGGATAGTGACCTTTAGTCTAGGTAGTTTTAGACCCTCCAAAGAAGCCTAGGGATAGAAACTAAAGTCCTCAATACCAGTGTCCCATAAGAAAGCAATATCACAAACAGCCTGCATCTCTCTCAAACTCTATGCACACCTCCACTGAGAAAAGAGGGGATAAATAAAAATACAAAAGACTCAACCAACAAGATTTACAAAACCCAGTGCAGAAAAATAAAATTCAACACAAAAAGCCATAACATGTCCCTTTCAAAGATTACTAACGTCATTTAAATGGCCCCCAAATGAATGATCTGCAAAAATGTCCAGATAAATAATTCAAAACAGAAATTATAACTATGGTCAATCAACTCAAAGAGGATATGAATATACTCCAGGAAAACAAAAGCAGAGTGGAATGACATGAGGAAGTAAATACAATCTGCATCATTAAAGGTCAATAAAGAGACAGAATTGCTAGAGAAAGTCCAAGATGGAATGATATTGAAAATGAAAAACTCAGTAAGTCAAAAAAATATCAAGGACCTCAATATAAACCCCAATACCCCTAACCCGTTAGAGGAGAAAGCTTCAGTTCACAGGTACAGGACAGGACTTTCTGCAGAGGGCCCCAAGTAGCACAGGCTTTAAGATCAACAAATCACAAATGGGGCCTCATGAAACTGAAAAACTTCTGTCCAGTGAAGGACACTGTCATTCAAGAGAAGAAGCAGTCAACAGAATAGGAAAAGAATCTTTCCCAGATACATATCTGACAGATGGCTGGGGTCCAGAATAAGAATTATATATATATATATATAAACACCTTAAAAGAATGCCATAAACAAAACAATTGAATTTAAAAACAGATTATGGAACTGAACAGAAAGTTCCCAGAAGAATAAATACAAATGACTGAGAAATACCTTTCAGAAATGTCCAGCATTTATAACTACCAGGGAGTAAAAATGAAAACACTTTGAAGTTTCATCTTATCCAATTCAAAAATGGCTAAGACCACCCCCCAAAAGCCAACAAATGTTAGTGTGGCTGCGGGGGAGCGAACACTTATGCACAGCCGGTGGGTGTGCAAACCGGTGCAGTCACTGAAAACAATCAAGTAGATTCCTAGAGAAGCTGGAAATAGATCCACCACACGATCCGGCTATACTACAACCGGGCATACGCCCAAAAGCCTACACCTCCTAAAGAGATGCTTGTTCATTCATGTTCTCTGCTGCTCTATTCTCAATAGCCAGGAAATAGAAACAGCCTAGATGCCCATCACCGATGAACGGATAATAAATACGTGGAATATATGGAATGTTATTCAGTTGCAAAGAAACCCAAAATGATGAAATTTGCAGATAAATAGATGGGGGTGGAAATTATCATTCAGGGTGCAGTTACCCAGACTCAGAAATGCAAATGTCACGTGTGGATGATAGCTGTGAATCTTTAAATATGTATGTGTTTAAACTGCAGTTCCTACAGGAGTCAGGAAATTAGTAAGGGACAATGGGGATGGGTTTCAAGGGGAAGGAGATACCCCACGAATGGTGTTAAGTAGGGCAGAGGAATAATGGAGCAGAAAATAATAGGTAGTATGGGGGGCAAGGTAGATGAGGGACCGTGGAGAGAGATAACTAACACTGAAGGCCTTTGAAAAAGACATATGGCTGGGCGGTGGTGGCGCAAGGCTTTAATCCCAGCACTCGGGAGGCAGAGGCAGGCGGGTCTCCGTGAGTTCGAGGCCAGCCTGGTCTACAAGAGCTAGTTCCAGGACAGGCACCAAAAACTCCAGAGAAACCCTGTCTCAAAAATAAAAAAATAAAAAATATAAATAAATAAATAAATAAATAAATAGACATATGGAAACCTAGTACTGTAAGAAGATTCTAAAATATGTACATATACTACATGCATAAATGCAGTTACTCTATAATACAGGGCTAATAATTACCCAGGCACCACAGCCTATTGAATAAAAATCTTATTGGTAGGTATGGACTAACCATTTTTGATAAGCTAGTAGGTAGGGTCCCTTAGATAACCCTAAATATTACATGCTATTGTCATTGCCCTTGAGTCCTCTAGAACTTGATGCTAAAACCCCATTGCTGAAGACACCACATACGTAGTCATAGGATATGGAAAATCTAAACTGGTATCGACCTGGAGGCTTCATCCTATCTGGCTAGCTTCCATACTAGAAGTTTCCATGCATGCTACTTAGGGAGAACAGTAATTAACAGTCTTTCCCAACTATGAACCATGAAAGATAAAATAACCATTGTCCAACAAAGTATGTCCCCCGGTGGAATAGTGGCACAGATGCTTTGGCAGTAACCAACCATTTTATGATTGGATTGATAACCTACTTCATGAGCTGGAACTCATGCTTGGGCCAAAAACCCACGGCTGGCTAGGCCACCAGGGGAGAACCTAGTGTCACTATTCTCTAAATGGACATAATCTAAAACTGCCCCTAATTTCTCATCTTCACACAAGACAGTGAGTCTTCAGCCCTGGCTACAGAGGCTTCTCTCTGCAGTAGATGGTGAATAGTTGGGTCCACAACTGGCCAGTGTGCAGAGAATAAGAGACCACGGAGTGCTCAGTTCTCAGTGGTACAGCTGTGACCCACTCCTTTCCCCAAGACGTGGAATCATCATGGAAGTAGGCTAGGAAGAGCCAGACACAGTAGATGTTTTCAGCAAAACAGCGTTTGCTTGACTTGACAGAGCCACCGCACTCATGAGCATCAGCAGCTGGGACAGCATGCACAAGGTCCACACAAGCTCGGGCCAGACAAAAAGCACAGCAAGGAAGGGGAGGGCTCATGAAGCTCCCTTCCTTAGCTGAGGCACTGTTTTCACCTGATGGCTCCCGGGGAAGAAAGGATGTGGCAATCTCAAGCATCATTAGATAAGGTGTTGTGCCCTAAACCAACAGGATGGGGGAATCTGGGAAGGGGGCTGTGCTAGAAAAGCACTGAAGACTGTCTCCATCCTGTTCCAGCCTGTGGGGAAAAGAGAGCAAACATTGCTTGTAAGTAGGGACTTTAAACACCTGAGTCTCGTGCGAAAATACCATGTCAGTTATTTGAGCCTTCACTTTATGCTGGTGCCCCTTTCTGAAAAATAGTATAGTAAAACTATTTCCTAAATGTGATTGCAAAGTACAGGTCTTGTTACTTATACTCACTTCTATTTTAGTTGTTAGGAAGGGAGATGCCAGCCTGTGGATTCCTTTTCTGCAGTCCACATGGTCAAACAACAGTTATCCAATGGGACTCTACCTAGAGTTTTCAATCCTTCTCTTTCTTGTAACTGTGGGAAGAGGTGATGTCATTTCCCACCTACTACACTGCAAAGCTCAGCTTCACTCTATCCTAAACAAAGTACCCAAACCCATCTTTCAAAACACACACTTTGGCCTGGAATTTTCTCTGTTGAACAGTTTTGAAGCTTCGTGTAGAGGGTGGAGGGATGGCTCAGCGATTAAGAACATTGGCTGCTTTTGTAGAAGTCCTGGATTCAGTTCCCAGCACCCACTTGGTGGCTAGCTACAATTTGTAAGAACAATTCCAGGGCATCTGGCACCCTCTTCTGGCATCTGTGGGCACCACACGCATGTGGTGCACAGATATACCCGCAGGCAAACGGACACATAAACTAAATTAAATCAATCTTTAAAAAGTTAAAAGCTTTGTGTTGCTTTTAGAGTAAAAGAGGAAATACTCCAGAAGGTCATCTAGGTCCCGGACCTAGTGCTGCCCATCACTCTTCAGGGTTAGCCTATTCTGTTGCCCTGGCAACTGGCTTCATGGTCCCTGGTCCACTCACTTCACATAATAGCCATAAAGTCATACATTCTCTATAACCCCCAACACATCTTTCCTTCTCTATCTCCATGTCCTTAGTTGGCCATCTGATCTATTCTGGCACTGTTAATCTCATAATCCAATTTTAAAAATTGATTCTCCATGCCGTACTCATGCACTAAGCAAGAAATTCTTTAGTTTACCAATGTCTAAGATAGTCTGGAATAAATGGCCACAAGTAGTATTTTTTTTTTCAGTGAGGGATAAACAAGTGAAGACATCCAAGAGCACATACATGGATCCAAGTGGTATGAATCTTATCTCTCCTCTCCCAAAATGTGTCAATTCTGGGGATGGTTTATGCACACCGTCTACTTGACAGCATTTAGAATCTCTGTGACAGAGTTTTTGTCTGTTTGTTTTTCGATTAGGTCAGTTGGTTGGGAGAATACACCCTAAACGTGGGTGGCATCATTCTGTGGGCAAGGGTCAAGCAAGCTGAGTAGAAACTTTCACCGTCCTCTGCGTCCTGATTACAGAGGCAAGGTGGCTAATGGCCTCCTAGTCTTGCAACCATGCCTTCTCCACCAAAACAGGCCTACAGTCAAACTGTGAACCGGACTAAGACCTCTCTCTCCTGAGCCGTTCTCATCGGGTATTCTGACAGGAGAGGTGTGACTAATACAATTCCTGAAAGAATTTGCAGGTGTCTTGTGGTCGAGACCCAGAGGTACTTGTCGAGGCTCAACTTTGAGATGTGTTGACATTTTTTTTTTCTGGCATCTTGGCCTGGATCTAACTGATGGGCACAGCATGAGCCAACTGATGTCAAAGCTGTGAGTGACACGTTGGTTCCGGCTTAGACCTCTCCTGTGTCAACACGCAGAGCTATAAGAAAATCTGCAAAGAAGCGTGTATTAGTTTGGGCTGGTTTGCAGAAAGAAAATAACGAGATGTCATGTCGAAATGTCCAGGCTCCAGAACGGGAAAGGCCTCTCTCTGAAATGCAGATGATGAATACAGCTGTCCTGAATTTTTAAAATAGTAATAAAATAAGATCGTTGTGAAGTTCTTATCACAGTACCAAGTAAAAGCCACCATTTCTTTCCTTCTGTCCTCAGGCACATGCGCACACATGGGACCTTGTATAGTAAAGAGCAGTTGATAAACAGTTCGGCATCTGCTCACAACTTTGGAGAAATACCGGCTCACCAAGTTCAGTCAGATGTTGCTTTCTCCTGGCACGGTATCTAGCCTCCTAGGATGCTGCTATGCATTGGATTGTGACAACACAGGCCGGCTGTCAGCTGAGATACAGGGAACTCTGCTGGCTGCAATGTCATCGAGTCTTCACAGAGACTAGTCTCTCCCAGAAGTCTCCCTTCTCTCCTCTCCTGTCAATGCCTATGGGAGTTTGAGCTCCTGGCTGGGAAAGATACCTTCTAACCTATGACATACAGGAGAGTATGAGAATTCCCGGGAATGTGTTCAGGAACCCCTCCTCACCACAAGAGCCTTGGTTGCCTGTATCATCTTTATTTTCCAGATATTACCTTTTTGCATGCCTGGCGTGTGTGTGTGTGTATGTGTGTGTGAGTGTGTGTGTGTTCAAATTTTCCTGTAGCTGTGCATTAGAGGGAGAGCAGTTTAGAAGCTGCCTTGGTTTCTGCATAGTCTTACATGGACTACTGCTTGGGTTACACTTTACCCTCCAAGGACCCAAGATCCAAGGGCTCTGATGACCAAATCACCTAAGGATTATAAGTACGAGAATGAACTCACTCATTCAAGATCAGCTAACTTCAGGAGTGAGGAAAAGTGCCCAGGATGCACTGAAATAGGTGATGGAAAGCTTTCTTAGCATAGTTACCATGCTACTAAAATTTTGAGTCTTGCTAGTTATTATAAATTAATTATAAATGTATCTTTGAATGTAATGCTGTGTAAGCATCAACCTTAGAAGCACTTGTTTGAATTTCCACTTGTTTCATGCCAGGACGGCACATGGAAGATCAAGGGCTACTCCACATCATCAGAAGACTTTAAGTATCTGAGTTATTACCTTTCAAAACCAAATGCCCTTTGAGCCACATAGAGACTTCTGGGAGGTGGTTGACACTGGGTACTCTTCGAAGGGGGGTTACTCTGAGGGCTTGTGAGACACTGCTGTTGAAATACGAACGCTGATTCTTAAATGTTCTTGACATAAAATGTCTGATAAACAGATCTTAGAAAAACATGACCTCTCTACTTATGAGCTATTTTTAATCATTACAAGTCTCAACAAGGGTGGTATTTTTAAACTAGGAAGCTGGAAAAAAAAAACATCTTTATTTTTAAGTCGTCCTTTGTGAGTTTATTTTCCTCGCAGCTGCTTCTCTTGGGTATGTCCAACTTCTGTATATATTTTCATCTTCTAGATTGATACAGGAGACTAAGTTTGACGCAGGGAGAACAATGAAATGTCTAACTGAACACAGGTCCACTCAGGCGCCGGAGATATGGGGAGGGTGTGACATTGTCAGCAGATGGGCTTGATGAACAAAACTTGAGGGGCTTGACACTTGGGAGAGTGTGACTTATTTCCCAACTATCTTTTGTATTCATAAGACAGAGAAATATTCAAAACTATTTTTTAAAGTTAGAAATAATTTATTTCTTACCTAAGTTTAAGGATTTAAGAGGTCAGAGTTTTTTTTAACCCCTAAAAGTAAACAGCCATTAAATGGAGATGTTAGAAAATGCTTTGAGAGGAAGCAGAGTGGGTAGTATTAGAAATGGAGTTTCTTTTCAGTTTTATCAGCTCACAGTATGTAAATCAGAGGGTCTCAACCTAGGAGTCGTAACCCCTCTAGCAAACCTCTATCTCCAAAAACATTTACATTCGTGTTCATCACAGTAGCAAAACTGCAGTTATGAAGTAGTAATGGAAATAGTTTTATGGTTGGTGTCACCACAACAACAAAGAACTGTATTAAAGAGTCACACCATGAGGAAGGTTGAAAACCTCTGCTCTAAATCTCTATTTCAAATGCTATTCATTCCTTAATATTAAAGTATACCAAAGATGTCTGAATAGTTTCAGTCTAAAATCTTGTTTGTAACAACAAAATACCAATAGCATCACTAATCTAAAGAACCACACATATTGGAAGAATGTTTCTCGGCATATGATTCATAATCTATGAAAAGAATGATTCACATCTCGGTGTTTGTTGTGATATTCTTCTGAGTTACTCATTTTCGAGAAGAGAATCCTGGACTCTTGCTTTGATTAACTCAACAACTTTGTGTTACTCATCCACCAGGGTGCAGCTGTGTGTTAGACACTGCAGATCTTGCCATGAACAGAGGAGGAAGGGCATCTTATAGTTTGCCTTCTAACTGTAGGAGCCAGGCAATAAAACAAAACAAACCAGAAACAGCACACAGCGTGCCAGTATGTCATATACCTAACAGAGAATGAGAGATATGGTGGCATTGTGAAGGCCATGGCTATCCTCAGAGTGAAACTGAGAGCCACTATACACCATGGCAGGGACCCCAGCATGTGACAGACCCCAGAGAGGAAAGGAAAAACAAACTCAGCAGAAGCCATCATTAGTCATTAAGAATAAAGTAGGTATTTCCAAAGTAATGCTCTTGTTTGTGGTGTTGGTATTTTCCATTACGGTAGAGGGTATGTAGAGACTGATATACACTTAATGTGGGCATTGTTATCACAGCTGATAGTGTAGATGGGGTACTTTATAGGGATGGGAGCACATTTATGTTCTAACATGAATTTTTGGGAATTTTGGCGCACAGAATATATACTGAATAGTTATAGATAGAGGTTTCTGTCTCCCCGGTTCCAAAGTCATTTAGTCCCAAATAAACAGACAAAGGCCTATATTCATTATAAACTGTTGGGCCTCTTGCTCAGACTTGTTACTAACTACCCCTTACAACTTAAATTAAGCCATAATCCCTATCCATGTATCGCCATATGACTTGGTATACTTTCTCAGTGAGGCAGTCTCATCTTGCTTCCTCTGCCATCTGACTGGGGACTGTGCCTCTGCCTTTCCCCTTTCCAGAATTTTCCTAGTCTGGTTGTTCTACCTACACTTCTTGCCTGGCTACTGGCCAATTGGTGTTTTATTAAACCAATACAAGTGACAAATCTTCACAGTGCACAAGAGAATTATCCCACAGCAAATAGGAACCCTGGAGACTCAACTAGAACTTGGGAAATTCCTGTCCTGTCCAACATCTCTGCCTGTCGTGGTATCCTAGAACCTCCTGGTTGGTCCTGTGGCTTCAGGGGCGTGAGTTCTGAGTTCCTGAACCTCCAGATGTGATTGCAGTCAGACCAGAGGTAGGCGTGTGAGAAGAAGCAGAGAGCTAAGAGTGAGGACCCCAGGAGGAAGGCCCGCCTGTTAGCCACAGAGAGCAAGCTCTGGGGAGTAAAAGACAGAAAACAAGAAACACTGTGATCTGTAGAAAACATCTACACCGTGATCTGCGACTTCCGGTCTCTCTTGACAGTTTGAAGAAAGCAATTACTATTCTTTAAAATATCCAGCGTGTGTCATCTTGTTCTGGAGGCCCTGGCAAATCGACAGGCTAGTATACTAGACCACCTTTGCTTCCGAAGAGTAAGAACTGGACTCAGTACAAAACAAAATGGAAACAACCATGGGTCTGTAAATTAATAAAGACCAGGAAGATTCTCATAAAAGATCTAAGGCATGGAGCAATGGGTTTCCCTTCTTTCACTGATGTTGTGGTTAACGATGGTTGGTGTTTGGGATGGCTGTCAGCCTGAGAATGGTCTATACGTGTTCTATAACATAGAGCAAGGAGATCTGAAATCCAGAATAATTCTGACCTATAGAAACAGAGGCTAAGATTTGGGCAGGCGCATCTGCTGGGAAACGAGGAGAAAATTCCACGGCGAGAGCCCGAGAGGCAAGTTTGTGTGGGCTCTTGAATTGTGCATGTACAGAGCAGAGTCTGCAAGTACAAGGCTAAAGAGGGGCCGAGGAATCGAGCTGAGGTTATTATACGTCACCTTCAAAAATGAGAAGCAAAACCAAGATCTCTTCAGAGGCAAATGGGAAAGTTCAGGGCAATCTGCCTGGGGTGGCTCAGAATGAACTTAGCAGATGAGGACTCCAGAGAGCATTAATGTCTTCACAGGGCTCAGAAAAGCAAAGGGGAAAAGTAACATATCAACACATTCCACCAGATATATAAAAACCGTACAAGAGATATGCAGGCAGTTAGGAACTGAAAACTGAAATACCCAAAGTTTAAGAATACTCCTGAATGAGCTCTGACAGCACAATGGGGGGTGACAGGGGAGAACAAGTCAGTGTGAACACAGATGGACAGACATGATCCCATCTGAGGAAGAAAGAAAAATGCTAAACAAATGTTAGTGTGCGGGGGCGATGTCAAAAGCCTCAGAACAGGAAAGAGCTGGGTACAATGCGATCACAATGACCCCAGCGTGCAGGGCCGAGGCAGGAAGATCGTGGATCCCAGGACAGTTTGGGCTACATTCTAAAACCTTTTCTCAAAACTCAAACCAATGGTAAACAGCAAGAAAGATAGAAAAAAGGGAGGGAGAGAGGGAGGAAGGAAGGGAGGGAGGGAGAAGGGGAGGAAAATCAGAGAAATAACTAATTTGAATAATGTCTTAAAGTTTTCTAAAGTGGTGATAGACACAAAATCAAAGTTTTAGAAAAATCGAAAGCTTTAAAACAGAAAATTATGCCCGGACACTTTGATGGGGGAAGCTTTGTTAACCAATCCCCTCTAAGAAGTGAAACCTAATTAAGGCGTGGCTACCTGGAGCCCAGGAAGAGAAACTGGGATGGACCAGGTGCTCGCTGTCTCTGGGTGATTCCCGCGGGACACAGCAGAGCTTGGACTTCCCATTCTCGTGGCGTGAGTTTCCCCTTATACTAAGTAAAGATATAATTGTTTATCTTCAAGCTGGCCTGGTTATGTCACAAATCGAGTTAACATTACAACACTTTATAGTAAAGTTTCTGAAAACCAAGGAGCAAAGAGAAAATAGTGACCCCCTGTCTCAGAAGGATGCCATTTCAGAATGACTTCAAACTACTACTGAGGGCAGACGCGAATGGTTGCAAACATCTACAGAAGGCTTGCAGGGACACGAATAAAAACGATTGATTCTATCTTTCTGTGCCCTTCCCACAAATACACCCACTAACTCCAAAACCTTGTTCATATGTCACACCACATGGGGAACGAGAGTGAAGCTGGAGAAGCCATCTGACCTGAAAATGGGATTGTACTGGGTTCTGTGTAAGCTCAGTGTCGTCCCAAGGGAGAGGGGGACAGATTAGGAGGCTCTGCAGTGTTCTTGGTCATCAGTTTGCTTCAGGATGGCTAGACTATGGAAAGGGCCATGGAAATGGGAACATGGGTACCCTGCAGGAGGCCGGAAAGGCCAGGATGTCCCTGGCCATCCCAAGAATGGTTTGCTCCTTAAACATCTCAAGTTTCACTCAGTGATCAGGTCATACTTTAGTGCTTAAACATAAAAAGAGCCATTTTCCTTTTATCCCCCATGCAAGATAAATAAATACTAGAGGAATATGGAGAGACTTTCCCCAGTGATGGGACCCAATCACAATATAGTGCGGCTGAGGCCAGTTCTGTAACATTGAGCCCAGCTCCCACCCCACATATCACAGCCCTCATCCTGGGAACATTCACTAGAACAGGATACAGAGAGGTACCGCTGCTTGGTGCAGACCCAAAGGGATGGGGGTAGTAGACATCTTCTTATTTCGAGTCATAAAACCCACATCTGCCCTTTAGCTGACTCGGAGAGACAAGCAGCTGGGCTGTTTCCCCCCTGAAACTGTATTTTCTTCACAGAAATAACTTTCTGGACGGTTTAATGAGTACTTACTTACATGCTATTGTGTAATGAACATTTTTTATAAGAAATCTTACCTAGGTAGACTAAAGTTTGCAAATTTTTAAAATAAGTATAATTGGTATTTAAGAAATGGTACAAATAAATGTCTATATGCCAGCAGTCCAGATAGTAAGAGACTTACTAACGTATTGAAATTAATGTTTTATATTTTAACCCAGGAGTAGGTTGCTTGCCAAGTTTTATTTGAATACATTTGCCATATTATTAAAGAAATTTTTACTCACATACATTCTTAACATATTCCATTTCAAACCATTAGTATTAGGCATTTTGTAAAATATTATTCTATTTGTGCTTGAGTTTTTGCCTTCATTCACGCATGCATACCAGGTGTATGCCTGTCATTTGTGGGAGCCAGAAAAGGGCCTCTGATTTCCCAGAACCGGCATTACAGATGTTTGTAAGCTACCACGTGGGTGCTGGGAATCAAATCCATTTCCTCCAGGAGCAGGACGTGCTCTTAACCCATGAGATGCTCTTAATCCATCTCTCCTGGGCATTTTATATTAAGCACAGATGCAGGTGAACTCCATCACTGGTGGGGCCTAATCTATAAACACACGAGCTTGTCGGAGATGTACAAAGAGATACACAAGGCAATGTAAAAAGCTGCTGGCCGCTGCCTGGCAAAATATTTATTGTGAGTATTTGGAAGATTTTGAAGAATGGCCCACTAGGAGCGTCTCCCAAACAAAGAAGTGCCTCTCTCCACTCCACAGACTAAACATGGAGCTTGCCAAGAGACAGATGGAGGGCAGTTTCTCATGACTGAAAACACAGCTTGCACGTTCTTGGTTTACACAGCGCCAATAGAGGGGGCAGTTGCTTATGGCTGACGAAGGCTGGAAGCCATCTCCAGGACCACCAAACCTTCCCCACCGTGTCACTTCTCTACAGCGTGACAAAATGACACAGGTGAAGGACAGTTTATCTGGGCTCCTTACGTCTGCCACGTTTCCGTCCACAGTCAGTGTCCACTGCGTTGAGGCTCTGGATGAGGTGGAACATTCTGGTGGCCTTGCAAACGTGGAGGACTTGTCTCAATATTTCCCTCAGAGGCACATGCTCAGTCACTTCCAGCTCCCTCCACTGACCCCACCTCCGCCCATTTCCAGAAGTTCAACAGTGGCATCAACTAGAGGCCAGGCCTTCAGTCCATGAACCTTTGGGAACGTTTACAAGCTGAACTACAACATCCTCTGAGATCTTAAGAATAAATCAGCAAGTGCTGTAATGAGCTCACTTTTTTAATGTTTGAAGAAATGCAACCAACCGTTAAAGGGTCTGTCCCTGGTGGGTGCTGAAAAATGACATTTAAAACACTCTTCAACGCTATTGCTGAAAGGAAGTGATGTCATAGAGGAATGCTTAGCGTTTGCACTACATCATCTTTTATTTACAGTTATTATTGACTTATTTTGTGTGGGCGACTCGTACAGTGTGAGGATGGCGGTCAGAACTAATCTACCTTTTGGAAATGGAAGTCAATGTTCAGACTGCCCGACTTCATCATTATCAGATTTGTTTGTAAATGACTTGGAACAAAACGTTTTCCAAATAATTTCATCTGACTGCGTTTTATTTTCTCATCCCTTAGTTCCACCTATCAGAGTGCCGTGGTTTGCAGGCATTCTAGTTTATCATTCTAATCTCTCACCCAAAGTCGTTTGAAAACAACGGACATTTTCCTTTTTGAAATGCATAGTATGTATGATGATACATGGTCGCCTGACTGAAGCTAGCTCTATGCTACGTAAGGTCTTTCGACATGTGTCAAATATCATGTAATAACACCGTTAACATTCTGAAAAGCCCCCTACTATATTTTGTTTATAATTAAGTTATTCTCTAAACTTTGACCACAGGCTTCCCATTCATTATTGTTAATTTCCAGTTAAATTATTGCTTACATTAATGAACCCTACTATGGGCTTCTTTTTAAGGTATTCAGAAAATCTACATTGTTTAAATTTAAAAAAAAAATATTTATTTACTTCTGTGTATACGAGTGTTTCACCGGCATGCGTGTCTGTGTACCATGTGCATGCAGTAACTGTAGAGACCAAAGGAATCATCAGACCCCCTGGAACAGCTGGCTGGGAGTTGCCACGTGGGTGCTGGGAATCAAACCTGAGTCCTCAGGGAAATTAGCCAGTGTTCTTAAGCACTGAGCCTTCTCTCCGGCCTCTATTGGAAAAGCCAACCCTTTTTGTTACATAGTATCTTAACCATTTGTACACACATAGAATCACTTTAAACAAAGATAATCTATTATTGAACTTTATTGCTTTTAAGGCCACAGAAAGGAAACAAAGATGTCTCTGAGATGTAAAATTATAGTGTTTTCATAAGTGAGTCTCAGAGTTCCAGTTCCAGAGACTTTTTCCTGTCGGTTTTCTCACCTTTGACCTGCAGTGATTACTGGACACTTTAATCAAACGTTGATGAGAAAAAGCACATGGCTACAAAAGGCAGAAAGGCACAGCCATGGGAGCCGAGGTCCGGGTGAGCAGGATGGAGGTGTTGGCATTTTTCAGGACGGATTCTGCCATCATTCCATCACATTTTGATAAGCCAAATCCCTATGAATATGACTACGGAACAGGACTGCGGAGGGCGGGGGGTAAGGCTGCCATCTGTTCGGAAGGCTTGAGTTAGCAAAGGAAGGCTAGCTGCGTTAGAACTAGTTTGTTTGATACAGATTCTGATAGATTCTGACTGTTCAAGCTCATGGCGATGTACAAAAGTGCTTGCTTGAGTGGTTAGTTTGTTTTATATAGACTCTGATAGATTCTGACTATGTACGAGTTCCTGGAGATGTACAGAAGTGTTTGTTGGAGTGGTTATGTTAATCTAACTGCAAATTATCAAGAGTAAAGTGATTTTTAATTTCAAAAACATTTTGCTCACTTTTTCTTAGGTGAAAAAAATATTTGGGGGTAAAGGACAATAATACACATGGCAGATTTTCAGTCTCTAATGCCTGCACACCAAAATACCACATTTATAAGCATTTAAACACCAGCATTTAAAATTCAATTATTTCTTATGATTGGTACCTCTCTTCAACCTCCTCCTTCTCTGAGATCCATGGACAACGGGCCTCTGATTGTTTTTATATCCATGCCCATATGCTCCAAAGTAGCTGACCTCACTAAACCCTCAGTCTGTAGAGTCACACATGGAAGCTAGAAAACTGGCCTTGCTTTAAAGGCCAGCGCTCTATACAATCTGGATCTTGATTGCTTTTTATTACTGAAAGCAGCTATAGAGATGACACGGCCTCCTGACGTGTCCCAGTGCAGGACAGCGATATACAGTGATGAGGTTTCAGGAAGACATAAAAGAGGGTAAGAAAAAGCAGAATTGTAAAGACAGGCAAGTGTATGAGAGGGGCACAATTAAAGAGAAATATTCCAACACCTGTTATATTCAAACAGCTCTGGAAGATTTTTGGATCCTAAATTTTAATCACAGGATTGATGCTCCATTAAGAACAGCCTCAGCTTATCTGTCTGAACAGATAAAAGCCAAACTATATTATGGATAAAGCTAGGTGTCAACAAATATGATTTAAATTACTTAATCTTATATGTAGTAGTTACCTGATTTGTTCATTATTAGAATTTACACTAGCATAAAATAACTGTATCTCCATATATTTGCTTACTCAGTGTTTATGGAGCGCCTGACCCCAAATCCGTGGGAACCACCCACTCTTGCTGTCGCCTATGCCCAGATCTACCAGTGTTGTAGACAGAGGGGACAGTCGAGAAAATGACACACACACTCTGCTGTCTTTTCTCCAGTGGTCCAGTGATAAAATGCCTGCAGTGACTGTCACCAGGCATCGTAAAAATAGATTTTGACATGAAGAAAGAAAAGAATCACCCCAAAAGTGTTTATGAGCTCATAGTAGTGTCAGGGATATTGCAATTTTTTAAATATAACCACATAAAAATTCTAGTTTTGGTCATCATGGGGTCCACATTTTCATGAGGAGTACAGACCTGAAGAACATTTATAGTAAAATATGGGCAGGGCACGAACTCCTGAAATGGAGGAGGAGTTACAAAACTAGCTCCAGAGAGAAAAAGCGGGGCTTAATTACCTGGGCTCCAAAATTCAGTGCCGTCAGACAAAATCCACGGTAGCACACAATCTTGTGAAGCAGAAATCTGAAGAGGGCTATCTCTGCTCCACAGGACTGTCACAAAAATGACTGAGCAACAACCCAGGAGCAAAGGTAAGGTTGGAAGAGCTGCAGAGAAGGGTGACGTCATGCAGAGATCACTGACATCCAGCTAGGGAGGAGAGAGCCTGGAGATGCAGTCGTTGGTGATGGATGCACAACCTTGCCAATGGACTAGACCAACTAGACCACACACTGCAAAGATTTTGGGAGGCCATGAGGTGAGAGAGAGAATGGAATGGGTCCCCTTGAAGGTGTCCCCCGCACAGAGCTGAAGGGTGCTTCCTCTTCACAGGGTCCCTCTACTGTCTTTCCCACAGAATGGCAATGGAGGCTTCTTCTGGAAGCTTCCCATAAAAGCTCTAGGCAAAGTTAGGAACCATTTTCCTGGGCTCTAAGGTGGTATCCTCAGGACACATCATCATATTATTTTAGTGAGAATAAGACTCAAGATTCTAGGAAAGTTCTGGAAGCAACTCAAGCTTGGCCCAGTGCCTACTAGCTTGTTTTTCCGTTCCTAGACTTTGGCACAGGGTGGACACTTTAAGTGTCATGAAATGTGTGCACAGGAAGACAGGAACCATCCCTTGACTCTCCAGTAGTTCCTGGCCGGAGCTCTGCATGCTTCCTTTTCCACTGTGCTCTTTGCCGTGGTAGCTACTGACATGCTCCCCAGCTTCACTTCAGGGGGGGCTGCAAAAGAAGCTCCAGGCGAGGTGTCCCCAGATGTAACTGCGAAATCACTGTGAACTGAGAAAGCCATGGAGAATGACAACAGTATCCAGCATTCAACAGTGAACTAATGCTGCAGGCAATGAGAGGCAGGCTTTTGCAAACACACGGGAGCTAGCTAGCACCTGAGCGGAGGCAGGTGGGGAACCCTGACTTCTGCTGCAAAGGACATACACTGTCCCGATTGTTCCCCAGAGCTGACAAAGAAAGGGCATCGTACAAACAACAAAAGCATGTCACCCTGGTGTGCCTCCTAAGAGCCATCTGTGAACAACAGCTTTGGAGCTTGGTGTCAGAATGACAAGGCACAAAATTATCACACGGGCATTATCAGTCCTAGGGACTTTTACCGGGGAGCTGGGCTTCCAATAATTACAACGTTAAATAACTTCTATTTAGAACGAACTCTCCTGGTGCAATCAAAGGGGAATGAGGGAAAGGGATACTATGAAAACCTTCTCTCCTGCACGACCTGGGAGGAAAGTCAGGTGTTCGAGCCACAGAGAATTCATTAGGATTTCTATTTGTGTTTTAGTAATTGCCAAAGGAAACCCCTATTTTCTTCTTTTCCAGGGGACCCAGAATACGATAAGTTCATATGAAAAAAAGTAAGTCAGTCCTTAATTCTACTTAGTGATGAGTGACAATGGAAACACACGTCACTAAACACGGACTCTGGGGAAATAATACTGAAATCTCAGTGTGCACATGTGTGCGGAAATGGCTGCCATGGTTCACAACCACTGACAGAGGAGAGGAATGTATCTCCAGAATGCGTCCCACCTGCGAGCTTTTGCTTGTCAATCATCATGAGGCCAGAAGTATCAGGTTACACACGAAAGCAATTCACCATTCATCCAAGGAGAACGAGCAGGCATCCAATGCACAATGCAAGTTTTCAAGATCCTCGTCATCAGCCTAGAGTTTGCCATGGAAAACTCTTACACACATATACCTCTTTGGAAATAAATCTTTAATCATTTTCCTATTTATCTGAAGTGATATTAAATATAAGCCAACTACTGTTTCTAATTTAAAGATAAGGTTTGCCGCTTTCTGTTTTGGGGGTGTAGAATTGTGATTTCTTAATGGGTGCAGTTGAAAAGACTGAATCAACATTTATAGAGTATTGTAGATACACACATTCACAAATTTAATGTGGAAGGAATAAAAAAGAAGTAATTACATTCAGATAAGAATTAGGAGAAAGTGGTGACTGTCATTTAATTAGCTTCAAAGAAACCCGCGGGGACTGAGTTCCAAGCTCTAAAAAATCTAGTGTTAAATTAAATGCCTAATGACCTGTCATAGTCTGTCGGCTGCCTGACAAGCCCTGAACAGGCATTTGCTTCCTTCATGACTCGGTGGCAGGCACAGAGATGTGCAAATGTGTGATGCTCAGAAAGAAGCTGAGGGAACGCATCTGGGAATCTGAGATCCATAGCAACAGAAGGTCTGTGCATATACACGGAGCAAGGAAGCCGGGCCCTGGAATTCGGTCCAGGAGCATCCACGACAGGGCAGCTAGAAGAAGGCTGATCCCTTCCACACATTTTCTATGAGTTAGTGTGGTTTTGTAAACACACTAACTAACACCTGCCTAGTCTACTTCGTTATTCACACTCAGCGGAAAGAACCATCACTCACCAAGCCACCAACCACCCTTAGAAAATCGCCAGAAGTGAGGTGATCACTGATTTCTCTATGACTTTATTTTGGGGGTAACATTAGATAGTGACACTTCCTCAAGGTAAGATATAGATGAATGATGGATAGATGATAGATAGGTAGATAGATAGATAGATAGATAGATAGATAGATAGACAGATGATAGATAAATAGGAAGATGGAATCACAGAAAGACACAGAGGTGGTAATGTCCTCCACCACATATCAAAAGTACATGGTGACCTTTTGAGGAATCTAGGTGAGGTAGATTTTTGTTATAGAATATAGTGGCAATTGGGGTTTATTTTTAATAAGTTCATTCATTCATTCATAGTTTGGATGAAATTATCATTAGCAGTAAGTCATTTATAAAATGATAAGTGAAGGTCTTATTCCAAACTCTGGGTGCTTTCTGCTCTGTTCTCAGTGTATCAGGGTTCATCACCACGTGTCTGTGGATACACTCACCGTGGGTAGTCTTAGGCCTAGAAACTTTGACCCTCATGCTTCCTTTAAAACCAATATTATTTCTTGATCATGAAAGTTAGAATAATCCAGAAATATGAAGTCATAGCTCTGGGATGCAAAGGAGTCCTCAAGGGCTGGGATCAGCTCAGTTCCCACATAGTGGACTCGTCTAACTGATACAAATCTTCACATTTTCTCATTCATTTTAATAAAGACTAGATGAAGGGGAAGCTGAGGACTTAACAAACAGGGTGATCAAAACTTGGGGTTTCTGAAGCATGTACCTAAATTGTTCTATTATTAATAAACCTCAGAAGTCAGATATTGGGGTAAAATCCCGATAGAGCAAGAAAGTGGCAGAGGAATGACCAACTGACCTTGTCTTCAGGCTTCCCAGATCAAAAGGGCTGGTGCATCCTTCCAAGCCCCTCCCTATTACTTCCTGTGCCCCTCTATCGTATCCTGGATGCTCCAAAATCTTTAGGGCTGATTCTGGTCAACTCATCACTGACCCTGCCTACCCGATTCAAGGTTAACTTTATTAATAGTCTCGGAGTGTTGCAGTGCAATCAAATATCCTGCAGCAGGGTTTTCCCCTTCTCTCTTTACCAATCTTATTAACTCACAAGACCACGAGTCAGGTTATTCCAAAGGTTAATTCCACACCACTCTGATGCTGGTAAGTTTCCGTCAAGGAAAAGGTAAATTAAACCTAGGTGTGCCTGCCATTCAGTCTGCAGTAATTATTTTTCAGCTAAGTCTGCAGTCACGAAGATGTTTTCCCTCAGTAGGATGCTTTTCTCTGCTTCCTGTCATTCAACATCTAGGGTACTCACTGGCTAAATTAGTTCTTCACAATGTCGTCAATGATGTGTGACTGAACCTAAGTAAGATCTCAGGTATACACATACCTGGGGAATCTGTCAAGCTCTCCACATATATTCAGGGATGTTATGAACTGGAGTGACAGCATAGAAATAATTTTAACCTTCACAAACTCTGCAACCACAAAGATCATGCCAGGGAGTAAGTGACAAGCTTCCTAAGACACGTCTCCAGCCACGCCCCCCTCTCCTACCTACTACATGGGAGGAGTCAGTCTGGCTATGGAGTCTATAGTTCTGACTTTGCTCCAGCACTGTGAGGCTGACCATTTTGAGCAGCACTGGGATGCAGATGCTGGGTTCTAGCCCTCTCTGTGTCACAGCTGAGGGAGACCAAAAGGATTATTATCCGACACATATAATAAGCAAACAGGAGAACTATGTTTTGCCATTAGGATCTGGATTTGCACCCAGAGCTCAACATTTAATAACACTTGACACCATTTCATTCTCTGTAATGGGAAATTTATCTAATAAGATAAAATAAAACCCAAATAGCTCACACTGCTTGCTTGTTTTAAGATTCATGTATAGCAACTACTGCAGTAAAGTTACCCATGACGGTGCAAGGTAACGTTTGCTTTGCAAAGGTTCTATGCCTCTGACATCTTTAGTTTAATTCACAGAAATGGACAGATTCCTGACATGCAAGATAAGAGATATCCAGATGCTTGATTTCTAGAAAAGCATTTGAACAAATCTCAATCCAGCACGAATGATATTAAGGTATACATTGCTTACTTCTTGCCAAGCTGACATGGGCTAGAGATATCAAGGAAGAGAGACTCTCAGCTAAGAAAATGCCTTGATAAGACTGGCGTTGGGCAAGTCAGATGGGAATTTTCTTGATTAATTATTGATGTGGGGGTCAAGGTTTTTATCAAGCCAATAGTAAGTAAACTAAGACAATGCATGCATTCCTATGATGACTGTTCATGAGGTTCCTGTAAACACTGCCGTTTAATCAGGCAAAACAAACAAATATACAAGAACACATGCTCAGAACTCTCCGGATCTGAGAGGTTCTTCACCTCACTCAGTTGTCTATGTTTTTGAGCTGCTACAGAGGCAGTTGAACATGGTGAGCAAGACAGGAGTACTCCTAATGTAGCCTAAAGGAGAAGGGGATTCAGGAACACAATGTAATGTCGGATGTACATAATAAGGGTGTTTTAGGGGGACCAAGCTATGTTTTTACAGTAATATATTCCTCATCCACTCATCAATACATTAATTCCTTGAAAGGTTTTTAAATTGATATCTTAGATTAACATTCGATGTAATGACAATCTTGAAATGAAACCCACTACGTTGTATACAGTTAGGATGTTCACCCCAGAGAGAGAATGCATTCCTTGGGAAGTGGGCTGTGAGAATAAATAAGGACTTAGCCAGCCCGAAGATTAATGGGAAGTAATGAAACATAGACCTGAGGCCAACCTCAAGTTTGTTTAGGCTAAACCAAGGAAAACCTATAAGAAAAACATCGAAAGCAAGGCATTCCACCAAAGCGGAGTTGTATTTCAGACATGTGGTCTTGCTCAAAAATTTAAAATCAAATATTTTGAAGGCAATACCTTCTGGATAATCTAGAATTATGTTTCATCAAATCCAATTTCTGATTTTAAAGGGTACACCCTAGAGTAATGTTTTATTATGGATATTTTTATACTGCTATCAGGCAAACAATGTGACTCTGCCTCTCACAAACAGTCTGAGAAAAATCTGCTCCCTGAGATCGAATGAAGGATTTCATAAACTACCATATAAACATTATTGCCGTTCTCCTTCTGCACTGAAATATCTAGAGATGAAAGGAGAAAATGAAAATGTGCTGTTTTTCAGAAACATTCATCTGAAAGGCCATTACTAATTCTTATATTCTTATTACAGGTTCTATTTGGCCTGTCTTTCATCTTGGTGTACTTACGGCTCCCATTACCTCCAAGATCACAGCTGTGCATTAGCAGAGTAACACGGGAATCTAGGAAGGATGTTGGGCATAATCAGTCACCTTGATGGTGGCATGCAAACTGTGACTTTTGTTCCCCAGACTTTGAAGGTGAGTTCACTTTGTGAAGGCATGAAGTATTTATTCAAAGATCCGAGTTAAAGAAACAGATATTAAGTAAACAATTTGCTTACTGTCTCTCTTAATTTAGTATAAGGTGTGTGGAAGAGCTGAGCTGTGTCACCACCAGGACCAGCGCCTTGAACTCTGCCTGGAATTTATGTAAAATGCATTCAAAAGGTTTAATAAATGAAGAAAGGGATGAATGATTAAGCCACATGAAACCGAGTTGTAAGCCAACATGCACAAGCAGATGTGCGTAAGAAATTCACATTAAAATACTTACTTGTCTTGGACATTTTTTTAAAACGAGAATTCAGTAGCCTAAAGGGTTAAGTCTCACTAAAGGCATCCTGTCATGAGGATACTGTAGTTTATCAAAACGTGTTCCTTCCTGGGCTTTCAAAAAGTCACTGGGGCCGAAGGCAAAGTAAAAACAGAAGGGCCAAGATCAGTGTAGGAAAATGATGATGATGATGATGATGATGATGATGATGATGATGATGATGATGGTGATGATGATGATGATGATGATGATGGTGATGATGATGATGGTGATGATGATGATGGTGATGATGATGATGATGGTGATGATGATAGTGGTGATGATGATAAATAAATGTGAGCTGATTTGAGGCTGCTAAGATGAACATGGGAGCCAAGCAGACTGCCTCTTTGGTTTTTGTTTTGTGATGTGAACATTTGAATGATTTTATGACACTAATAGTATAAAGGGAAAAACCAACACTGCACAGATGACCTTGAGAGTCATAAGTCAGTCCTATAACACCCCCTCCTAAATAAACCAAAGGAAGGGAATCATGAGCGGTGTGAACAAGGGATCTTTGCGACCTGACCCGAAATATGATACCCATCATCACCTCACCCCATGCCACAAGCTACCACGTGCACAGTAGAGCTCCAGATTTTGCAGTAAATTTCTCATCACTTCATTGGACTGCAGCACAGTAAAATCGCTTTAGTCGATTATTACTATTGAGTTTATTATTATTTAGACATAGGCCCGTAATTCTTAAACATAAGCACCCCAAGATCAAGTCAGAACAAAGAGAGTGGTTTTCCAGTCAGAGGGAATGAGCAGAATGGCTCCTCCCATATCTCTCACAGGGGGCAGGGTGGGGATGGATGATTTTGGTAAGTCTCTGGGGGCTGTGAGAACCAGACAACAGTCAAAACTCAAGCAAGCAATTTCAGGCATCCTGAATCTGAAACACTTAGCAAATAGCAATAGGAAAGTTTCGGGGCTGATACAAAACAGACAATGCCCAGCATAAAAGCAACTGGGCATTTTAAAACAGAGTCAATTCAGGGCTGGAGCGACTGCTCAGCAGTTAAGAGTACTGGCTCCTTTTGTAGAATGCTCAGTTCTCAGCACCACATGGTACATGGCGGGTCACAACCAGCTTCTGGGGGCTCTGACTCTGCTTTCAGGCCTCTGCAGGTTCGACATGCATATGGTTCACATACATTCAGGCAAACACGCATATGCATTAAATAAAAATAAATCTTAATAAAACTAAAATAAGACTGAATAGTATTTTTTCCTCCATCTATCACTTCCATATTATGTAGTTTTCCTACATTTTGTTTAGGAATAGATAATTATTTTCATTCAAGAGGGAAAGAAAACCAATATTTTATGGAGAGTTAAAAACTGCATGCCAACAGAAAGTGTGACTGAGACAGATGTGAGTGGTCTAGGTGCAGATGTGTGTAGTCTGGGTACAGATGTGAGTGATCTAGGTACAGATGTGAGGGGTCTGGTGCAGATGTGAGTAGTCTAGGTGCAGATGTGAGGGGTCCAGGTACAGATGTGTGGGGTCTAGGTGCAGATGTGAGGAGTCTAGGTACAGAGGTACATATATGAGTGGTCTAGGAACAGATATTAAGGGTCTAGGGTACAGATGTGAGTGGTTTAGATTTCTTCATTGGAAACACCAAAATCTGCCAAAATTCCATTGGAAAGTTCCCACCACTGAGTCTTTAGCCTCCTATACCTGACAGATCATGAAGGCAAGAAAACAGAAGAACAAAACACTCTTCTTATATTAATTCCTAATAATACATTCAAGTAAAATAGTTTACAACTAATTAATAGTCCTCACCCCCACCCCCATGTGTTATTCCTCCTATGAAACTGTAAGGAAAATATTTCATATATATATATACATATATATGTATATATATATATGAACAGTATAAAATCAATTTTATTAAGTAAATGAGAAAATTCAACAAACTCCGTAAACGACCATCAAGACTTGTCAATGGCAAAGTCAAAATTCTCCCCCTGGGAAAATCCAAAATTTGTTCGCTTTCCATTTTATTCCAAATGAGCGCATGTACCTTCCTCCCACAGGTGCCAGAAGCAACTTCCAATTATTGAGCCACTTACCACTATTCTCCAGTGTGGAGATAATTATAAATCTGGCCAACATGAAATGCCACCTGCTTACAAGAGAATTAAAATGCTGTTAAATGTAACACTACTTGGGAGTAGCGCTGGCTTGTCAGGGATGAGATTCTATCTCGTTGGTGGACCGTGTCTGGCAACACTCACCTCTTTTTGACGGTACTTAATGGCTAATTTTAGCCTCGCAAGATCATTGCCGCTCTGTTCTTCGATCAAACTATTGTCATCGCGATAATTAAGAATGATCTCCAGCTCTCTGGAACTCCGTGTCTGATCTAGGAGGTCCTTAGCAAATTGTTTGCATTGTCTCGACAGCTCCTCATATTCCGACTTGAATTCGTTCTCCACCTTGCTCAGTTCCTGCAGCTCCCAGCTTAGCTGAAAGGCGGTGAGAAAAGGGTCTTCGCTTGACAGGGCGATGAGCGAGGGACTGGCCAAAGCCTTGTAGATGTTGAGCCTGGACCGTGAGTGCCTGAGGCTATCCACGTCCGAGCTGGAGACACACTCGACACAGTTACAGCGGACCTCGTGGGGTCTCGGCACCGAGACACCTTTCTGGACCAAAAGTTTGATTATCTCATAATTATTTGTATGTGCGGCCAAGATGATAGGTGTGATGTCTGGAGTGAATTCCGAGAACTGCTTATCCAGAAGAATGGGAGGCACCTGGGAAGAGAGCAGAGAAGAGGAGTGGGTGCGTGCTCGTTCCTTAAAGCCTCTGAATTTCAAACAGTGCAGGGCAGCTGTGCTGGACAAGGATCACAAATCATTTGTCATGCTTCCTTGCAGGACAGACCCCACCCCCCCAAAAAAAACCTCAAAAAATTTAAGAAAAAGTTTAACTCTAATATAATAAAACATCCTCCCTACAAAATAAATTGGGATCATTTTTTGAAATATTAAAATAAGTGGCCGTGGAAACTGTTTATTCTTCCTTACTCCTAATTTGTGTCTCCAGATAATCTTTTTCTATAGACATTGGCTTGATATTCAAGAAATAAGCCTAAATAAATATAAAGTTGGTTTTAAACCAAGATCCTGGGGCTGGAGAGATGGCTCAAGCACCAGCTCATCTTTCAGAGGACCTGGGTTCAGTTCCCAGTACCCACAATGCTGGCTCACAACCATCTGTAAGTCCACTTCCAGGGGATCCAGGGCCTTTTTCAAGCCCCAGGGAGCATTAAACACACAGGGCACACATACAAACCTGCAGGTGAACACTCATGCAGAGTTTAGCGTTTCCTTTAGTCTTACTGGAAAATGTTTATGTTAGATGTTTCTGAGGTGTTTTAACATCACAGAGCCCTGGAGTCACTGGCACACACAGACTCCATTCCCTCAGAGGACAGCAGCCGTTCATAGAAGTCATCCATGTTCTTCACGGTGAAGCCACTTGGCTCCAACTTGAGGCACACAGAACTTTGCAAATCTATCTGGGACACTTTGCCCAAATTTAGAGATATCTGTCATAAGAATATGCATTTTGTACACAAAAAATGCAATAGACAATTGTAAGAGTGAAGTCCATCAAAATGTGACATCTATCCAGTCTAAGTCTGTGCCCCTCATATGCAGAATTTGTTAGAATACGTCATACTTATAGAAAAAATGTGCACATAGTACTATTTTGTGTATCATAGATGTTAAAAATGACATCCATATTCTTTGCTTGTTTATTTGTTTTTTTAAGACAGAATCTCACTATGTAGCTCTGGCTATCCTGTAACTCACTATGTAAAACAGCCTGGCTTTGAACTCACAGAGATCCACCCTGCCTCTGCCTCTGGGATTAAAGACGTGTGCCACCGCACCAGGCAAGAATCCATATTCTAATATGGATGTTTTTCTTAATTGAGCAAATAACAGGTGAACAGGTTTCTAACTCTGTTTCATGTAGCATAGTTAGTCTCATAACATGAAGTTTCCATGATTCAAGAATCTTCTGCATGCTCTAGCATACACTACAACAATGGAAGCTTTATAAAACAGACACTTTTTCAAAAATAGTTTAATCAAAACTGCCTGGGTTTTTCAATTTCATTTTGTTTTCAGATAGAATCTTACAAAGTAATATACTAACATATTTTTTAAAACTCAGAATATACTTTTTTCTCCCTTATACACGCAGATTTCTTTGACTTTCTAATTCAAATCAATATAAAGTTAATTTTAAAATGCAAGTAATAGATGTTATTAGAATTTGAAGATTAATGCACACACCCAATTTTACAAGGCATATTTCTACATGAGCTACTTAGACAAAAACAAGGGGCATTTACATTAATGAATCAATTAGTGAAGGAATGGATGGATGGATGGGTGGATGGATGGGTGGGTGGGTGGGTGGATAGATGAATCACTTAGGTTACAACATTATCCAATCAAATTCAACCATATCATTTCAGGACTAACCTACTGCTCCAACAGAGTAATCAATGTGCAATTGCCATGCAACAATCCAACTCTGGTTTCAGTGTAAGGTTAAGGATTTACCTACATGCCCACAGTCAGTCCCTGAGGCAAAGATGACTGGGCCGTCTGCATGGCTACAACTTTAAATGCACCAGCATTTTGATCTGACATAGGATGAATGTTTGATCTAGGAACAGGTATGAAAGGCAGCTGAAAGAGAACTGACCACCTCCAGCTCTAAATGCAGAGTTCTTTCGTGTGTGTGGCATGAACTCACAAAGTCTGAGGCTGCTTGTGGTGCCTAATGCAGAAAGAACACTGTTCCGAATAAGGAATAATGCACACTGTGTAGGCGAAAGTATTTAAACACATTCACAACATGTAATATGTACATGCAAACATATGTACATATACTTCTCTCCTAATATCTTCAATAGGCAATTAAAGTGATTATGAATTAGTGATTAGCATATCAAAAACATAATATAATAATAATGCTAGAAAAATTGATTTTTGGCCTATATTCATAATTTAAAGGAACTGCATATGTCACTTAGGAGCTAGAGAAATTAAAATATCATATATCTCTTCCTAGTTTATATATGTATTTTTTTAATCTGTCTTATCCTGAGTTGAATGATTTATATACAGGCAGCACTCAGTGGGTTTAAACACAATACATGCAATTGGGAGATTCCAATGGCTGGGGTGGGAGGAGTCAGAGAGGAGGAAGTGGGTGTGGATTTCAAGACACATTATACACATGTATGAAATTCCCAAACAATAAAAAATTAAGTTGCACTGAATCGAAGTTGGAAGACTCAAGGGAGGGTTTTGATTGAAAAGCACTGATCGAAAAAGAGCTGTCATTTAGAAAAGAAACTGAAAAACCAGACTTTCCGAAAAGGAAAGAAAGTAGCACATTTAATTGCCGAAACAATGCAGTTATTTTTACTGAGGGAAACAATGTTCCACCCTTATGACTGTCAGAGACTAGCAAGAAGAGAAGTAGACCATAACAGATATACGGGCTTTCTTCATAAAGAGCAACATCTCATGTAAGTAAAAGACATTTAAGGAGAATCCATAGGCAAAGGAAGCATAACATCAAGGAAGATTCCTATTCCTAAGAAACGATCAGCCTGTGGAGGATTGACTGGACCCCTGGTGTGAGGAAACAGCAGCACGGGCTTCGAGATGCCTGTGAAGACCCTGTGCTCCCAAGGTATAAAAACCATTGCACCTCTGTCACAAGAGCTGCAGAGTAAGTGAGAAAAGGAGCGACCATTTTGAGCATCCTCACTGCAAGAAAACCACAAAGGACTCGGGTGCCGGGTCTACTTAGTGTGCACACGCGCTTCCTAAACTTGAAGAATTACACATGTCAAAACTAAATTTTAAGAAGGAAATGAGGCCAATCTGTCTCTGCCAGCTCACAAGGTCCTGTGCTCGGTAAAGCTACCAGACCCTGTGTTTGTCCCGCTCACAGGGTCCCATGCAAGGTTCCTAGCATAAAAGGGAATGAGTTTCTCTACATTTGCAATACGTAAAACAGAGCATACTATACAGAGAGCTTTTAAAATGGAAATTATTAATTAACAACATGTATAACAACGATGACTGAGGTAAAGAGAATGAAAAACCAGAAGAAAAAGTAAAATCGTGTTATCTGGACTAAGATCCAAATATGGGAAAAATCTATGGGCAGTAGGTGATAGTGAACAGACAGACCCACAACTGGCCACTGCACAAAAACCAGCACGGCAAAAATGCCCAGCCTTAAATGGGAATATACACCTCAGCCCCCCTCCCAAGGCTCGGAGTTCCTTGAGGAAGAAGAAGCAGAAAGGCTGCAGAGCCAGAGGTAATGTATGCATATAGCGAAGAGTATCTGCAGGTCACAGCAAGGCAGGTGCACATGGGAACTCAATGCAGCTGCAAAGGCACACAGGGGACCCGTGCAAGCCCAAGTCAGACGAGGGGTGGGAGGAGCCAAATCCCAAGCCCCGCCCCCAGCCTAGGAAACATCCACAGTTAAGTGCTGAGAGAGGAAGCCTCAATTTTCTTTAGGAGCTTAGCCTCTGGTAAGCAGCCACAGTCCGGTGGAACGTTCCCATACATAGAACATACTTGGGCAGCACAAATTTATCTTGATAGGTTTTTTCTATTCTTCTCTCATATATTACATCTAGACCATAATTTCCACTCCCTCCTCCCCTGTCGGTCCCTCCTCCCACCTCACCCCATCCGCTCCTCCTCCTTCCCCTTCTGAAAAAGGCCTGGTTCCTGCAGATGTTCTTGAAAAGTTTCTAAACAAAAACCACAAAACTGTATGGATGGTAAAGGGGGCATGGGGAGAGTTGGGAAAGGGGTTAACTATGATCGAAACACATTGCACAAAATTCTCAAAGAATTAATGTAAAATTAATGAGTTTAACCAATAGAATTGAGAAAAATATAAACATTTCTGATCTTTAAAATATGGGAAAAACCATAAAATCATCATTATATCAAGTTCCATAAAATATATGTATTTGATACCATTTGGTTGGGATCTTCTTATATTAGAAATTGATAAAATGATAAACACCAGCTAATATGGAAGAATTATCTAAGAGTAGCAAAAATGATACAGAATATGCTACAAGAATATAGGAAAAAATATGAATCGCTTGAACAGCTGCTTTACCAGAATGATCCCTGAGGGTTATCTATAATATGTTTGCATGTGAATAGCAGAGCTTGTACTCCTAAGGAAAAGTAGATCGTTTATTAAATGACACAAGCAATTTTTCCACCCAAACTAAATTAGGTCTTTAGTTCAGTTTATAACAGTAAATGTGATATGAAGTAAATATTTGAACATTAAAACAAGAAAGCAACATTAGTTTTAGAAAAATAATAAATAGTTATGTAGCCCTGGGGTTAAGGAGAACTCTCTCAGAAAAAATGCAAACATGGAATTGAACCCTGAATATTTTATTATTCAATCCTTGCATGCAGTGTTGAAAAACACCAAGTTTAAACTCAGAAAATGAACTGGTAAGCAACAGCAAAGGACATGTGTGACACAGGAAACAACACATTTACTCTCCCCACTACCGAGAGTGGCAGCGAACCTCGGAGAAAGTTCTGTGTCAGGGAAGATGCAAATCTCGTTCTCACAGAAGAAACATAAAAGCATCCGAAACAATCAGTTACACAAAGGAAAGTTACAGGAATATCAAAATGGACTCTGCTCCTACCACGCTGCCAAATTCAAAATGCTATGGAGATAAATTCTGCCATTGAAAGAATATGAATAGTTTCTATAGTCTTGTTAGACAGTACCTGCTGCTTGTGTGAGTTCTGAAAGCCACACTTTTCTTGCCCGAGAACACTTTGCCCAGACAAGCATGCTGACAATACTTCTCTACCCATAATCTTCCTTATTCCCATGTTCTATATCCAGATCCAACAAAGCACACACCAAAAGCTTTTGAAAAAAAAAATATGTTTCTACTGGGATGGAGAGATGACTCAGGGCTTAAGATCACTTACTACTCTTGCAGAGGACCTGAGTTCAACTTCCACCTTTTACAAGGCGGCTCATAACCATCTCTAATCCTAGTTCCAGGAGATCTGATACCCTCTTCTAGCCCATACATGCCCTAAGCACACTTGTGCACAGACATGTATGCAGGTAAAACATTTATACACATAAAATAATGAATAAACAGATCAATCAATAAATAAGTGCATCTACACTGAATATATACAGACTTTTTGTTTGTTTGTTTGTTTTCTTGCTCCCAAAGTAAAAAAAAAATTCGAACCAATTCTGGATCACTTACACTGCATTAGGTATCATAAACAATCCAGAACTAATTTGAAGGAGCACGTGTAAATGCTGTGCCCTTTTCTATAAAGGACTAGAGCATCCTAGGGTCACACATGCTAGAATCCAGTCTCCCATGGATAGCAAAAGGAGGCTGTATTACTGGTTGTCAGGAGCGAAACTGTGGGATCACTTGCATGTTTTTCAAAAGATAGAAATTTGAGAAAAGCCCAGCTTTTCTATAATAAATATTACAACATTAGATATTTGAAGTAGAAAAATTATATTGTCTGCTCTAGGGATACTCCCAACACCTCATGCTGTAACCCTGGAGAACTGTAATATAGTTGTCTATGAAAGGCTCCCTCCCCTATTTTTATTGCTTTATTAAACATTAGTTGAGCATCTACACTGTACCAGACATGTGCATCATCTTACCCTATTGTACCACAATATCTCACTTGGTGAGCAAAGACTCCAGTCATCAGGGGATTGCATGTCAGCATTCTCCCCAAATCACACTTCAGTGGCCAGGTCGTCGCAGCTCCGCACATCTGCTCACAGTTTCCTTGTTAATTTTTCCTTCTCTTTCCTCTTAACCCAACTGTATCAAACACCCAGACCATGGTCCAAACATTCTCATTGCGAGGATGACTGTGGCAGAGGTGGACTCCATTTGCACTGGCTTTTCTTGCCCTTAATGTGGTCAGGTGAAGAGGATATTATTAATTATCATGAGAAGAGAGAAACAAGCACTTTAAGAAGCTGCTGGGAACAGAAGTGCACACTATGCACAATTCCATTTTCCTTGTCTCCTAAAAGGCTCTTTTAAAAGTGCTGTGGGCCACCCATGCTATGGTAAGCGACACACCTAACTTAAACATTAAGAACAATAGCCACGTGTGTCTGTTTTCACCTTCAGAAATAATTTTAATTACTAACCTGAGTATGTTTATTTTAAATGATATTAAACATACTATTTATGGTAAGTTTACATAAAGTACTGCTTGAAATAAAAAAAAAATACTGACCAAAAGAAATGCCATTGATTTGGGGGAGTTCAGGGAGCACGTGGGGAACACAGCACTGTGAGAACCTGGATGGCAGACGTTAGAGACAGAAATGCTTGTACCGAGTGAAGTAGGTTATGGACAAATACGCATCAGCTAGTTGACAGTATCTTGTAAATGTGCCTGGAACTGATGGTAATGACATAAGTAACAGCTAACACACATGAAACACCATGGGCTGTGGCCTGTGCTAAAATCTTGGGTCTCACCTTGGTCAATCTTCAGGATTATTGTTTTGAGATAAATGTTTTTTACAAATGAGAATGGCAAGTCTCAGTAGAATTAATAAAGTTTCTTTTCCATGGTTACACACAGAAATCCATAAAGCCTGACACTAGACTCTGAATTCTTCAACATATTATTCATTTTTGGTTTCAAATTTAGTGTGTGTGTGTGTGTGTGTGTGTGTGCGCGCACACACACACACGCACATGAGTACAGGTACTGCTGGAGGCCAGAAGAGGGCGCTGGTCCCCAGAGTTTGAGTCACAAGTAATTGTGAGCTGCTGGGCATGGGTGCTGGGAGCTAAACTCTGGTTCTTTAGAAGTGTAGCAAGTGTTCCTAACCTTTGAGCCATCCAGCCCTGAAACTATGCTTATTCTGGCTAAGGCAACACTGACAGCCTGAGAATTGCTCCAACACCAAGATATGATGATACACATTAAATCCTGCCTCAGCCACTTTTAGCTGAATGAAAATGGCAAAAGCAACACGTATCTTTTTGCTTCTCTTCTTTCGCTTTCTAACGTGGACATTATTTAAAATCTTTCTCATTACAGACTAAGATTTGGAGAAACATACACCGAACGCGGCTCGGAGTTTCTTCCCACAGCGCTGTGGTAAAGATGAAAGGTGAAAGCCTGTTGATCTCTACAAATCACTGAACAGCGGGAGGCTATGTATGACAACCCTGGGACTGTTTGGAGAAAGAGCAGGAACTGTCTTGTTCAGCTTCTCCAGATTCATTTGCTTCTCCTCAGATAAACACAGCCCCAATTATAGTGCTGAATTCATCTGCAAGGTAGAACTGCCATTTCCTGGCGGGCAGTTTCATAAGCATGCATGTCAAGGTCTAGAAGGTTTTCTGTTGTTAGAATTGTAAGCCATCTCCCCCAGAGCATGCAGGTCTTTGTGATGAACCGCTATGCCCGTGGTCAAAATAATAAGCTTGAATATCCTCTGTCTGTATAGGTACTGTAAGTTACAGTGAAGGAGAATCGATTAAATGACCTTTAACAAGATGTTAACAAGCTGAGTTTAAATGTTACTTCCTAGGAATTAGCAATTACACACAGGCTCTGGCCTGTTATTTGAGTTTCCACTTATCTTGACTGTGTTTTGCCATCTCCTTTTTGAAACTCCCTGGCCCTTAGCCATCCATGACGATTCTTTATCGGGCTGGTAGTGTGTGGGCATAGGTATTGTTCCACTAATTGCAGCTTGTAGAATGCTACCTACAGGAACCACCTGTTAACTCTTCGCTTTTCTCATCAGCAAAATGCTGAGTATAGTCTTGACTTTCGATTCTTTTAGGGACTAAAGTCAAATTTAGACAGAAAAGCATTCTGTGCATAGTATTTTCATAAGGCATAGCCTGTTCTCATGATTGTAGTTGGCATCTCCACCACCACTGTCATTTCTGTGGCCGCTCTCTTAGTCTCACCAGATGATATGACTCCATCATATCATATCATATCATATCATATCATATCATATCATATCATATCATCATATCATATCATATCAGCGGGTTCTGTCTAAGGATCAATAAACCCATGTCTTTATTTTGCACACATGTGTTCTCCACACAGCGCTAGCTGTCCTGCTTGCATTAACTGTGGTTTGTATGGGCAAAGTTCCGTCCTTCCAACTACCCACTAACTGCAAGGTGCAGTTGGGGCTCTTGTCACTCATTCTGTCAGCTTTTAGGCATCTAGCAATGAGACAATGCCCTTGTCTTCATTCAGAGAAAGAATAAAGATACCGTCCCTGCGTAAACAAGTTGAGGGATGTATTCAGAATGGAAGAACGTTGAATTATAGGGTCCACAAAGAAAGCCACAGTGGAGGAAGAAGAAAGGAAACATAGAAGAGAGATAAATTACCCCTTTTATTGACAAAGGGAAATGAGGCCGGGACGTTGAAGGATGAGAGGGTCAAGCAATGCTGTGACTAAGGGAAGAGCACTCTTGGAAGAGGGGACGGTGGCTGTAAATATGGAGAATTAATCCACTGAATAGCAGGATGGTTGTGGTGGAAGGGTGCAGACGCCAGCACTGGGAGAAAAGTAGGCGATGACACACGCAATGTGACTCATTTTCAGAGCTGTGGCTGTTACTTCATGGAGAACTGAAAAGGCACTGGGACAGTTTGAGCAGAGAGAAAACCTGACATGGGCACCCAACGCAGAACCGATCTAGTGTTTGCATTGAGAACGGACTAAAGGGATGCAGGACACTAAAGAGGAGGAAGGCGGTCATCAAGGGAAGAGAAAAATCACAGTGGAGAACTTGACAGGTGGGGTAGAACTGGATAGGTTACCAAAGTGAAGCCATTGGGATTTGGTACTGGAATATTATGGGATGTGAAACTGAAATTCCACACAGAGAGATCAAGGATGACAGAATACCCAGACCTGAGCAGTGCGCAGGCTAACTTCTTGTGAGCATTCTCAGAGCAGAGGTTTAGAGACACAAAGGAGTTCACGTTATAGTCTTTTCACGTTAATCTTGAAATGACACGTGCACCTCCACATCTGCCAGTTATCGACATACAAGTAGTATTTAAAGCCATGAGCCTGAATGCCATTTTGCAAGCGAGAAGTGAGTGCAGGGAGAAAAATAGTAGTTAGAGGTTTGAACTCGCTGACATTTCAAAATTTAGATTTCGAGAAGATGAGCAAGGAGCTGTAAAGGGTATTGAGAAAACAGAGCGCCGAGCCGAAGGCCATGCGGTGTGAGATGCAGGATGCTGAGAGCGGTACAGCGGAACAAGGACTTGGAGCTCCTCTTAACAACCAATGCTATTAATACGAGCAAAGATGAGAGCTATTATGTGAGGGAGTAGGAAACATGTCTCACGGTCTTGCTGCATGTCTGGGAGAAGAAGGAAAAAGAGCTAATCATGAAGACAAGTGGGGAACCACACATACTCACTCGCAATGAATCAAACATAGTCCAGATGGCTGCATACCTCTGTGCAGCCCTCTCTGGGTTCCTGGTTACAAGACAGAGAGGGTGGAGACTGGGATTTTGCCAGATAATATTACAAAGGGAGTGTGTCCACAAACTATCTGTTACTGTACCGAAAACTTGGGATAATCGGCTTAAAAAGACAAAGGGTTGCCTTTGGCTCGGGTTTAGAAGATTCAGTCCATGCCAGATTTCTTGATGCTTGGGTCTGCGGGGCACATCATGACTGTCTTAGAGGCTCACTAACCTTCCAGTATATTACCCGTGACATAGCTCCTCTCATTGACTCCACATATTAAAGGTCCTGCCATCCCCACTAGCGCCATGAGAGCGTGCCTAGACCTTGAACACATGTTTCAGATACACGCTACAGTCAGGCATGAGGGAAAGTGTGGGTGCTAATGAGAGGCCACGGTGATGAGCCACTGAATCTGTGAAGCCACAAGCAAATGGAAAGAGGTGGAATGTGAGTTCTAGAAAGAAAAAAAAAAGAAGGGGGACGAAATCATGAGCCTACATAATTCTGCCAATAGTCAATGTCAGTTCTGTGAAGGGACCTGGGAGTGTGGTGAAGTCCAGGATGGTATTTGGCAAGCAAAGCAAACTGTAACTGGGGCAGAGTGCTAGGAAAAGATGAGCGAAGTGACGGGGAGAGGTGATGAAGACCATGCCAAGTGAGTGACAGGCGCCAGGCAAGAGAGGCTCAGACTTCAGATGAGCAACCACCTTCAATAACAAATAAGGGGAAGAAAATGACGATATCTAATAACTCCAGATATGATCAAGATACATAAGCAGAAGAAACCGCTGGAGATAAACATGAAAGACATAAGAAATGAAATAAAGCTAAGGTAGAAAATTACCTGGACTAGAAACAGGCAGTCAAACACAACAGGTATTCAGGAACTCAGAGACAGGACTAGACAATTTCTTAAGGAGGTGCAATAAGAAAAACTTGTTGTGGGGTGTTATAGGCAGGAGGGCAAAAGTACAAGGAAAGAAACAATATTCAAAGCTGCAAGGGGTTGAAGAGACAGCTCCACTGCCCTCAGAACCCACATTAACAAAATAAAGACATGGTGACCTACATTTGTAAGCCCAGTACTGGAGAGGTAGAAAAAGTGCATCCCTGGGACTTGCTGACCATTGACCTATCCTAATTGCAGGACACCAGGTCAATCAAAAAGTATATAAA
Source organism: Alexandromys fortis (assembly GCF_014885135.2). NCBI lineage: Eukaryota > Metazoa > Chordata > Mammalia > Rodentia > Cricetidae > Alexandromys > Alexandromys fortis. The sequence goes on along the minus strand of NW_026067911.1, from coordinate 19,291,684 downwards.
TAAAAAAAGAGGAAGGTAACTGAGGAATGACATTGAAGGATTACCTTTTGCATCTACACATTTGGGTACACTGTGCATGGATACCCACATGCATGTACTCAAATGAACATATACCTAAAAATAAACATCATGCATACAGATACACACATGCATGTGTGTATGCATTATACACACACACACACACACACACACACACACACACACACACACCGCAAAAGGCTATAAGTGAAAGTATCAAGTACTAAGTCACTAACATAAGCACAATTACCAATATAGGGTCAGTCAAAAATTCAAACCCAGAAAGTAAATAAGAGTCAACTAAGATGGCGATAGCCTACAAAGCTATCTTTTTTTTTTAATTGACAGGGAAATTCAAGTGAAGCTCATGACCGCCAAACAGCATAGTGAAATCTTAATAGAATATAATATACAGAAAATAATGATAGTGCCAATCACAAGGGCCCAGGAGAGAAAAATCTAAGACAAATGAAAGGGAGAGCAAATAGTAATCCATCAGTTCTAACAAGCCAACCAAGTCTGATACTAACAGGAAAGAAAGTGAAGAATGGTAGTCTAAGCCACCAGAAAAAAAGTCAACAAGAATTAGCAAATATGTGTCAATAATAAACTCAAGTGTAAATGCCTCAACTCACTAATAGAAAGACCCACAATGTCTGACTGCATTATAAAACTGTATCCAACCATAGGTTGTCTCTAAGAATTATACCCACTGGTAGAAACATCCACAAATTGGAAGTTCAAGAATGGATTCGATCTTAGAAATGAACAAAACTCAAACATAAACCACTTTAGCTATTCTGATAGCCGGTATTGTAGATTTTGAGTCAAAATTATTATCAAGAGATTGCAAAGGCTATTAATAAAAAGAGCCATTCATCAGGAAGATAACACAATTATGAAAACATAGGCACCAAGCATTAGTGCTTCAAATTTCATAAAACAATAATAGACATAAAATTTCAAATTATCCTCATATAACAAGAGTGGATGATTTCACTGTACCCTGTTCTCCTCTTTCATTAGAGCATTCAAAATAAAAAAATAAACCAAAAAATGTCAGAGTTATACAACACCACAGAGCAAATGGACCCAACAGATATCTGTAGAATATCACATCTAAAAGAAACAAGATATATACTTCTCACTGTATCCAAAGGAAATCTAGAAAATAATGGGTACTTTCCTAGACACATATGTCCTACCAAAATTAAATCAAGAATATAGAAATAATACAAATAATGACAAAAATTAAAGTATTTTGGAATTTTCTTTGGGCCACCAATCAGCTCCCAAATAAGGACACAGAGACTCAGTATTAATTATAAATATTTGGCTTTAGCTTGGCCTTGTCCTACTAGCTCTTTTAACCTACTTTAATGTGTTTATATTCATTTACATTTTGCATCGGGGCTTTTTACCTTTCTTTCATTCTGTATGCCCTACTTTCTTGCTTCTTCTGTGTCTGGTTGACAGGCTCCTGGAATCTCCTTGGTGTCTCTTTTTGCTCCTTCCCTTTCTTTCTTCTTTGAGCATAATTCCTCTTTCTATTTATTCCCTCTGCCAGGAAGCCCAGCCTATACCTCCTCTCTCACTATTGGCCTTTCAGCTTTTTATTAGACCAATCAGGTGCCTTAGGCAGGCAAGGTAAAACAGGAACACATCTTTACATAATTAAACAAATGCAATACATATTTATATAGTTAAACAAACATTCCATAACATTAAAGCAGTGATAAAAAGTTTTCCAATAAAGAAAGACCCCAGACCAGATGAATTCAACACTGAATTCTCTGTTGTAAGCATTTCAAGAAGAGCCAGTGATCCTCAAACTGCCCCATAAAACACAAAGGAACAGAACTTTACCAAGCTCATTCTACAAAATTGGCATTACCCTGAAATGGAAAATGGAAAAGACCATAACTAGAAATGGAAAAGACCAAACAATGAAAACTATAAGTGAATTTCCTTGACGAATATATGTGTAAATTTTCACAATATAATTCCTCAAATTTAAAGAACACCATTGATAAAAACCTAAATCATCATCAAATTGGTTTTATTTGAGGAATTCAAGATTGATTCAATATATATAAATAAATGAGTGTAATTCAGGATAAAAATAGAGTTAAGGACAGAAATCAATGATCATTTTTATCAATGCAGAAAAGAGAGAACAAAATTCAATGCTTGTTAATGACAAAAATGCCAAAGAAACTAGGAGTAGAAAAGACATACCTCAATATGACAAAGATTATAAATGCTAAACCCACAGTCAGTATTATTCCAAACTGTTAAAACATAAAAGCATTTCCTCTAGGCCCTTGTAACAGCTTTATTCATTCTTATTTGGTGTAATGTTCATGTCTTTTGCTAGAGCAACAAGAGAATAGAATAAAGTAGATTAAAAGATGAAATGGAAAAGTCAGTTTATTTTTATTTGTAGATGATATAACCCTGTATATTAAATAACCTAAACATTCTTCCAGAACACTCTCTGACCTAATAAAGCCTTCAGTAGAGTAACAGGCCATAATATCAATTTATAAAATTAGTATCTTTTATATGTGTGAATAATAAACTCAAATAATGAAATTAATGAAGGGGAAGCTTCCATTTATACTAAGGAAAACCCCTGTAATAGAACTAAGAATAAAAATATACATGTGAAGAACTATTATGGTCATGACTTGGTAGAATGAATATTGTGAAAATGTCTTTGCTGACACAGTTAATCTACAGACTCGATATAATCAGCAAGAACATTCTATTCGATTCCTTACAGAACTAGAACAAATAGTTTCAAAGTTCAAGTGAAAGCAGACAGATAGCTGAAGCAACCCTTAATGTAAGTGCAATGCTCAGGATATCACAATACTTGATAATAAAGTAGGCCACAGAACCATGACAACAGCATAAGATGGCACATAGACACAGACCAGTGATGAGGACACAGAAATAGAGCTATATATTTAGATTTAAGTAATTTTTGACAAACTTGTCAAAAGCATGCATTGGACAAGCAACAGCCTCTTTAACAAATGTCTCTGAGGTCAAAGACCTTAGCATAAGACCTGAAAATTCTAAAGGAAAACAACCCAAGTTGCACACACACACAGGGGTTTCTGATACAGACTTCAAATGCACAGGAGATAATTCCATCCTTAGAACTGACTAATAGGATTGAAAGAAATTAAAAAGCTCCTTCTCAGCAAAGGAGACAACCATGACAGAGGAAAGAGTGTACAGAACTGAAAAATTTTTGCCAACTACATCTCAGACAGGGGATCTATATCTAGGATATATAAAGAACTATAAATATTAAACAGCAAAAATCAAATTGTACAATCAATTAATGTACAATTGACTGTATAGGAAGTTCTCAAGTAAAAGAAATATAGTCAATAGACTTGAAAAGATGTTCAACATACTTACCCATAGGGCAAATTCAAATTAAAATCACCTTGAGAGTGGATCTCATCAAGAAATCAAATGGTTAAAAAATTCTGACAAAGGCGTTAGGAATGAGAAAGACTAATTCACTGCTTCACTATTTCACATGATGGGAATGTGAAATTACGCAGTAGCTAAGAAATTCAGTGTGGAAGTTCCTGAAATGACTGGAAGGACCTCTCATATCATCCACTATACCATGCTTAGTTATATGCCAAGAGGCCTCAAGTCAATATACTACAGAAATACACACACACACTGTGAGTTCTCGATTCAAAACAACCAGGAAATGGAACCAGACTGAATGCCATCAACATGAACAGATGAAGAACATGTGGTACACTCAAACATTAGACTTGTGTGTAGCCACAGAGAGTGACAAAGTAACGGTATTTTCAGGGGTACAGAGGTAACTGAAGCCACGATTAACCAAAAAATAAAAATAGTTCGATATTGCATATTTTCCTTCAGCGTGTTAAGCCCGATTCAAAATGATATACTTGTGCACACAGAAATGGATGTACAGATAAGGATAATAATTGCCTTTGGCATTTCCTTAACCAAGTATAACTAACTTTTTTTTGTTTGTTTTTTGGAAAAAGATTCGTTTCTGAGATAAGGGTGTTTGCTTCACTGTGTTGGTGGAGTGCTTCCCCATGAAGAGTGCGGAACTAGCTGATGTGTTGTGATGTTTGCCATTCTGTGCTAAACAGAATTACTCCACTCATTTTGTCCTATGCATTGTAGATTTCCTTTTTCAAATATTTTCCAACTTACAATTCTATTCTAAATATACTAAGACACACATTCTATAAACTTAGTGTAGAGTGAGTTCACTTTAGAAAAACACATTTTAAGACCTCTTTTAGGGCTTAGAAATCTTTATTTTTTTCCCAATTCATATCTTCTTCATTAGATTTGTGGAAACTGAATGAATGCAGATATACATTCATAACGATTGATAGAGTTATGCCAAGTCCTGTTATCTGGGGTTTCAATGAAACCTCAAAACAAAAATATGGAACAAAATACAATTTATGTTCATTTTTAATGGATATTACAAAGTTTCTCTATCAAACTCACATAGTCCGAGTCTCTTAAGTTGGTCACAACCGTTACACTGGGGAGCCAGAGAGATGACTCGGCAGTTAAGAGCACTGGCTGCACTTGCAGAGAACCTGGGTGCCTGGCACCCACATGGCAGCTCACGAACATCTGTGATTCCAATTCCAGGGGATCCGATTCCCTCTTCTGACCTCCATGAACACTGAACGTGTGTGATGCACATATATACATGCATGCAAAAGGCCCATACACAAATAAATAAATAAATAAATAAATCTAAAAGTAGCATATCACACTGGATTGTTCTATACAATGGAGGAGAGTCAGTGGCAAGATGTTAGGGACAAAATGTCATGAATCCTCACACCATAACGCTCCGTGATAGAGCAACTCTCTCAACATGGATGCAAAGAGAATGAGACCTTGCTGACGTAATATGGTGATATACTACTGCATACTTTTACCAATAGCTTAATCTCTTTGAAGAAATGCATGATAAATAGAGATTGTTCACTCAAAAAATTTCCCAGTCACAGAAGATATAAAACAGAATGAATAACAATAAAAAACTATGGACCCCCCCGGCATCCAAAGGTACATCAATGTCTTCTAATGATAAAATGTCTGAAACTCAAATGACAGCATACAGAATGGTCCTACTTGGCTAGAAACTGGCTAGCTGGGTATGTGATTGAGTCAGTTACCTTAAATGTGCTTGAGGGGTTAAGGGTGGGGTTGTTGCCTGTGTCTGCCCACTGGCTGCCATGAATTAAGCCACTTTCCCTTCAACCCATTTCCACTACTGAATACTGCCTCACCACAGGTTCCAAAGCAGCCGAGCCTACCCACCATGGACACAAGACTGCTCTCTGAACAGGAGATTGAAAATTTATGGAGAGGAAACGGTGTGTTTTAACTCATGCTTTGCCACAGAGGTGGAGAGCGGACTAACACTAGGTAGGCTGTATCACTTTCCAGGCGACACACCGCAGGGAACAAATGAAGAAATTACAATTTCGTATTGAGTCTTTGCTCATTCTGCTTGCCCACTTTCTGTCACCCACAAGATGTCTGAGAAAGCTTAAAGGGAAGTCTCATCCACAGGAAGTCCCCTCCTTGCGTCAAACCTGTGGTGAGATAATACGCCATGCCAGAAAATGCGGGGTAGAGAAAAGCTGCTCACCTCATGGTGCCCAGAAACGGAGAATAAACAACAAAAGGTCAGGGTATAGCCATAATGACCTGCCTTCATTCCACCTGACGTGACCCCGCCCCCAAAGACGGCACAGTCATTCCCATAAGCATGAGCTGAGGACCCATCCTTCCACACCCTGACCCTAGGAGAGTGCTTAGGATCCAAACCACAGCCTCACCCAAAACACGTCATCTCCTTTAGTGTTTCTCTATCCACCTTTACCTGTTTCCCTCCCTGTTGATCAGATGCGGGGGAAGGGAAGGGAGAAACAGTGAAAACCAGGTATGTGTAACTCATAATGCCCCGTGCTCCACCTCTAGGATCTGTCCCAAACCCACTAAGTCATCTATGCTTTTAGGGGAAGGATTTTCATTTCTGTTATTTTTATTATGAAGGTATATGCAAGGAACACAGCAGTTCGTGTTTTCATTGAAACACTTGAGGTGCACAGAAGAGGACAGTGACAAAGGGGGCGGGGCTTTTACCCCATCTTAACAAAGGCAAATGAGGGGAAAGTTCTGTGTTGCCTTGTAGAAAATCCTCCTCCAGCAAGATGGCAGTGTCTGTCCCTGCAGAGGCTCAGCCATCAAGGATCAGCTCAGAAGCAAGCTGCTGGCAGAAGCCCTGCCTTCCACGGGAGCGCTGATGTGTGCTGGGCCTGACATTCGTCTCCCACACTCCCGCTAATGTGCCGTTCTCACCTCCCTCTTCCCAGCCATTCCCCAGTGTGCCAGCAGCGTCTCCTTTATGACTGCCAGTCTCTTCCTGCAACCGTCTAGGAGGAAATCGGGCAAGTTCCGTGAATCCCGAGATTTTAACGTTATCAAGATACGCCGGGAGCCTCTGGCTGAATGGGTTTCAGGATAGTTCTGCAGAGCCACGGTGCTCAAGATTACTAGGTTTTATTTCCAGGCTGTGGCATGCTCTCAATTGCTGAGACAGCGCAGGAGATGACCAAAGAAGGAGTTTAATAAAGCCAGTGCAAGCAACCAAACCTGCGCTCGGCTCCCTCTCTGCATATCCCTAACAGTTAAATGCTGACCTCTGACCTGGACTTTCTCCACTTTAGTACCCAGGTCCCTGCATTTGTTCCTAGCTTGTTGACCTCTATTACTTAACAGAGACTGCCTTGGATAAGTGTTCCGTGAAGTTTGTACGGCTCCCGTAAGCGCCAGCAAAAATGAACTCTTCAATCAATGCTGTCGTTCAGGAAGCTGGAAAAGGGGCCAGTTAAGTCCAATTGGCCTTCTGTGTCAGTAGATCCAGCCCACCACTGTGGGTTGAAAACAGTTTCAAAAATTAAAAGCGACCTCCGAATTGAATATAGTTTTTTTTTCCTTGATTTTCTCCAGACAATCCAAGGATTTATTAGACATGAAAATTACAGTAAGCATGGGGGGGGGGGGCTGGGGTTTCTGTTTCAGCAGCACTCGCCTGACATACCTACCTGCAAAGAAATAAGTTCCTCTGGGCTCACAAGTTGGGAGAGCCAGTGGCTGCACTCCTTTGGAGCTGGGGTGACGGCACAGCATGACGTCATGATAGGAGCGTGCCTGTACACTGGGGTTAGCCATTCCCCTCACCCAGAGCCAGGGAGAGAGCAGAAGAGGAAGGGCGTGCCCTCAGCAACCTCCCTCCACCCCCAGATAGCTGTACAAGCTGGGGACCACACTTTTAACATATAGGACTTCGGGGAGTTACAGCAAGTATTGTCTGTAACTTACAGATGATTCCCTACACACAGCTTCTATGCAAATATAAACCTCTGTCTATAAGAAACTTGAGCATGCACAGGCTGTGGTAGGTAAGAGAATCCTGACACCCATCCCTTTAGATAACTGTAGTTAGCTACTCAGATTGACTCAATCAAGTTAGGCACTCTTAATCAGATGCCAAGGTTGAAGAGCAGAAGGAGGGAGAAGATGAGCAAGGAAGTCAGGACCGCGAGGGGTTGGTCCTCCCACTGGGACAGAGTGCCTGAGCTAATGGGAGCTCACCAATCCAGCTGGACTGGGACTGAACGAGCATGTGATCAAATTGGACTCTTGGAATGTGGCTGACAATGGGGGCTGACTGAGAAGCAAATGATAAGGGCACTGGGATTTGTCTCTACTGCATGTGCTGCTTTTTGGGATCCTAGTCTGTTTGGATGCACACCTTCCTAGGTCTGGATGGAGGGGGGAGGGCCTTGGACTTCCCACAGGGCAGGGAACCCTGCCCTCTATTAGGACTGGAAGGGGAGGGGGGGTGAGTGGGAGAGTGGGAAGGAAATGGAAGGAGGGGAGAAAGTGGAAATTTTGAATGGTATTATTTATAAAGCAATAAAAATTTAAAAAAAGAAAAATAAATGGCAAAAACAAAAGAACTGTCCATGAAGCTTCCTCTGGAGCTCACATGTGATAACAAGTGGTCACAGATATGTTCCAGATCTGCTGTGGGGCTCCAATATTAGTTTAAAATGTGTTCTGAGGGTGAAGGGATAGCTCAGGGCTTAAGAGCACTTGTTGCTCTTGCAGAGGACCTGGGTTCAGTTCTCAGCACCCACATGGTGGTGCACACAAGCCAGAACTCCAGTTCTAGGGGAAACAATCGCTCTGCAGACACCAGGCACACATGTGCATATATGCAGGCCAGACAGTCACAGACAGAAGAATAAAATCCAGAGTATGAACTCTAAATAAATAGTTATGTCTATTTCAGTTCCTTACGCTTGCTGTTCCTATGCACAAGTACGGTTATACTAGCGTTCCCTACTGATAAAACGTAATTGTCATTTTAAGCAAGCCCATGTACATTCTGTAAGGAGCCAAGAAGAAATACCATAACTCAGTTACACAAGAGACAGTGTGAGAACTGTGCAAAGCAAAAGCCAACTAGTCACCCGTTGTCACTTCATTTAAGTGAGAAGAAATTACACACCAAGTAATACATTTGCTGCTATCAACTTTTCTCAGCCTCCAATCTCTACTCTTCATGAGATAATTTGAACCTTCTCTTCACTGTGCTTGCTAAGCTCTGGCACGCTCAGAGCTCACAACTGGGCATATCTGTCCAGGCCTTCCAAAAAATGATTCAAACAATGCTGATGGGAAACACGGACATCTAAACCTTCATTGATCCAGAAAATGAGTCCGTAAAAGACCAATGACGACAATGAAAATGAGAACACTTCCTGATCAATGTATCTTCAACTGAACTAACTACTCTAGGATCTCACTGCTGAACTAGTCAATAATATCATTCTAACAGGATTTCAAGGGATTAGTGGGAATCTCCTGGAAACCAGGTTAGCACCATATGGTTTAACCTCCAACACAGAGAAGTGCGTGTATTCTACCAGTTTCAGCATCCCCTAAGCCACAGCTTCCCTTAGTGTTACGTCAAGACAAACAGGAGCCTCTTCTGGGAACTTCTTAGAAGTGTAAAATTTCAGAGCGCTATTTCAAAGTTGCTGTGTCAGAAACCAGAGGTGGAACCCCCAGCATCCCTCAGGCCCACCCTGTGATTCTGAGGATGCTGAAGTCAAAGAACCACTGGTGCGAATGAAGCGTGGGAAAGCCCGCTCGGCTTCCCGATGCAGCTATACTGGGGCAAAGGTCACTGTCATTGATCTGGCCTCTCAAGATATCTATAAGGAACGTCAGCTGGAAACAGTTCAAAGCTGAGTAACCAATCAACTGAGAAGACTGAGAAAGCATCCCTGGCCACTGTCTCTAGGGAAGTGAGGTTCTAAGAAGGATAGAGAAAAGTTCAGAAAACCGAAACGTACCCGAGGAGACTAGTGTAAGGTTGCTAGCAAGAGGGCTGTCCCAGTGAGAGTACACAGTGTACCATCTTCACACAGAGGTCGAGAATCGTAGACTCGCTGTGCTCTCTCACTGTACCCCAAAAAATCAACTATTGTTCTTTTCATCATTGTGCCGTTGATTTAAAAAAGCTTGACATGCCAAAACCCAATTTATGAAGAGCGACATTTAATACAGAAGGAGTTACATGGCTATCTTCCACTCACCTAGGAAAACTAAACCTTTCATTAAAAGCCACACTGAGAAATGTTACTTGATATGCTAAAGACCCATAAATATATCCGTGAAGACTAAGAGTAAAAGGTGAAAACTACATTAGGAGCTACAGAGTTAGCTACTACTGAGCCATTTATTTACTTTGCTGTCCTTATTTTTTAATCTAGCTACTTATCCAATTCCATTTTGACCTCCAATTCTAATTAACTCTGAGTTATCAATATCCGTTAAAAGCTAAATATATCCAATCTGGTCCCCTAGGCCTTTTTCTCATAGAGTCTACTTCAGCCAATGCATTCTCATATAATTTCCCAAGGTATTAAACCAAACATCCCTATTCTTTCCCTTATGTCTGTCTCCTGCCCTAACACCCCCTACCCTGTAACAGAGTGTGTTCATCAAATTCAGTTATTTTAACTTCATAAAGATTATAGAATTTTTTCCTGCTACCTTTTCTGTTGTGACCACCTTTATTCTTAATTCCATAGTGGATTTTTTTCCTTTTCTTTCTTCAGAACTAGAGCTTAACACTCTTGAGACTAGGAACGCTGTCTGTTTTTGGGCTCCACACAAGGCCTAGCAGGCTGAGGCAGAAATTGCTCCCTGGCAAGTGTAATTAAGAAGTACCCCCAATTCATTTGATGTCTCCCAGCACTGATGATTTTAGCTTGCCACCAAACACTGGGTCTTTTCCAGAGGGAAAAAAATGTAGCTCATGACAAAATTGTAAAATAATAATGTAGCTATAAGGCACAACATATTTCAGGATCTTAATGTTAGTGGTTTTATGTTAGAACCACATCTTGGCCTTCACTTCAAATTACATTTATCAAACCTACTAGATTATTACTGTCTTCGTGTTTAATAAACCAGAGACCTCAACATTAGTATTGGTGTATGTCAAAATATTTCAGGATGAATATGTAACTATACACCTAGAATTGGCTGTATTACCCCAATACACAAGATAATTCAATAAATGCAAGCCTTAATTAAAAAGTTAAACTTTATTTTGAGGGGGGGAAGTTCAATTAAAAATATACTTGCTTCTCACGTCACATGATGTATGGAAAACTGACATTCCAAGAGATGTTGTGTGTGTCTAAAAGATGTATTATATAGTGAAATAACCCATGCACACCAAAACAATAACAATCAACGTGGCTCTCAACACATTGTTTATGGACTTTTATGGATTAACTTTATACATTCAATCAATACATTCAAGCTGCCGACGCCTCATTTCCATGTGGAGCACCCCAGGAACTCTGAGGTAGCCTAGTTCTTCAGAAATGATCAAGTTCAAATCAAAAAGGGTAGTGTTCCTTTATTATCCTTCCCCGGGGTGGAATTCTAAAACGCACAAATAGAAAAGGAATTCTTGGCCAGAAGACTCATGTGAGAGACATCTTCCAGAAACACGCAGCCTGGGAAGCGTCAGCGCCCTGGCAGACTGCAAACCTTTACTACTTTCTATTAATAATCTGGGTCCAAGTGCCTGTAAGGAGCCAGGACCTACTTGTGAGATGAGGACTTAGCTCAAAAGTTGAACATTTTCCAACAAACACTCTCATAATAGCAGGTACCTTCTCCAGACACAAGATTTCTCTGGTTAGCGTAAATGTCATTGTCTAAAGGAACACTGGAGAACCCTCTACAAAGCAGAATTGATGAATTCCTCCAGTAACACATGAAAATCACATTAACTGGCTATTTTGTTCCAGAGACTTCTAGGCTATTGATGGTCTACATGGAAGACCTAACCCCGGCCTATGGCTACCTACATGAAGTTAAACAAGAAGAAATATAACATAGTATGTTGCTACTAAACATGTAGATGCTTTAGGCGTATGATGACAGACATAAATTTAAAGCCGAAAGTTGCCTTAGGGGTAGCAGCTTGGGTCTTCAATGTTCCCTAGAAGCTCCTGTATTGAAGCCTTGGTCCCAGGGCAGTGTTAAAAGGCAGAGCTTTCAGGAAGCGACTGAGGTCTTTCTCCTCATGAATACATTATGTCTAGATTAGTAGGCTACTGGGAAATGACAGAAACTCTTGCAAGGAGGACCCAGGAAGAGGAAAGAGATCATGGAAGCTGTGCCCTTGAAGGGTGTAGGTTTTCTCTGACCCCTCTGTCCTTTCTCTGGGGTCTTGTGAGGAGGTGAGCAGTTCTCTCTGTCATACCTTCTCCACCATGTTGTTCTGTCTTACAGCACAGCCCACAGCGAGAAAACAGTGCAACCGTGAGCTGTAATCTCTGAAACCGTGAGACTCTACCTTTGCTCCCTGAGCTGGTTACTCTTCAAAGCCATGTCACAGCAATGCAGTTCTAACAGTAAGAGCTTACAGTAAGACTTTAGCTTACACACATTAAACCAGATTCCTCCTTTTTCCATCGGGGTATTTGCAACCCCTTAGTGCTAAAACTCTGGAATCTAACAGTGAATGTGTCTCTAGGTGTGGTTGCATCTCGTATGCCCCAAAAGTAGGTTAGCTCAAATTTCCAAGGGTCAATGATCCTATCCATGAAGTTTAACAGTATAACAAGATGACCCACAACGGTATCTGAAACAAACAACAACCAAGACTGCAAAGCAATAAGCAGAGAAGTATGATTCCTTAAAGTGTTAGTTTATCAATATTTTGATTCAGGAAAGAAGCAGGAGTGAATGAGGATAAGATTTGGGAATGCACCATGAGACACAAGGTATCTCGGAACTCGAAGAGATGCTCAGCTACAGTTGTCAACCCATCACCTGTGAAGATATTGATAAAAGTGCTTCAGAGAAGCAAAGACAAGAGTAGACAGAACACAGTTGGGCTATGTGATTCCACACACACTGTCAATATTCAAACACAGAAAACCGTGTGTTGTCAAAAGGGCAGAAGTTGCTAGAACTATTTAGATGCATCTTTGAAAGATTTTGGGAGCCATGGTAGTGTGTGCAACTAATCCATCATTAGCCTTGATGCAGGGAAGTCAAGGGGTCAAGGTCTAGGAAACAAGATCAAACAGGCCTTTCTGGCACAGCAGTGGGCAGCGACAAAGCAAAAGATCCAGACAGATAAAACATCCCTTTCTTGTTCCCATCTATCGTTGCTTTGTTTCTATAGTGATAAACACGCGGAGAGTAAGCATAACTGTCTGCGCTGTACCTACATTCATCTCTTCTCAGAGCAAGAAAGCGTTGCTACCCTTCTGCCACTAATAAATGTCTTGTCCTACAGGCAGAGCTGAGCTTCTTTCTAGCAATTACTTCTTCTTCTTCTTTAAGGATGAATTTACAAAGAAGCCTTGAGAGTGTATTAACAGACAATATCAAGTTTAGATAGGGGTATCCACTTTTCCGAAAGACGCGGAGACCCACAACAGGCAAGGAGGTTAAACAGAAAAATAATCTAGCAAATTACAGTTTGATAGCCCAGATTCTTGAAATGAAATGAAAGACCAAAAGGAAAACCACACACACACACACACACACACACACAGACACAGACACATACACACACATTCAGGGTGTTTGCAAATCTAAAATGCCTTTCTATAGGCATAATAACCAGATACACCACTTTCAAGCCCACCTGCTTCTCTCCACTTGGCTTTTTGTGGTTCAGCAGCAGCTCCACGGCTCCCACCACCTCTTTCCGGATAGCATGAAGCAGCGCATCGCCAACGTAGACGTTGAAACTCAGCAACAGTTCAATCAGCTCCAGGTTCTCATTCTCAATGGCGATGAGAAGAGCAGTCCTCCCAAGGGGGTCGATGCAGTTGATGTTGATCTTAAAGTAAATCTCAGCTTCCTCGAGAGACTTCTTGACACTCGCATAGTCCCCCTTCTCCACTGCATTCAAGTAGGCTTTTTCAGAGGGTGAGAGTTCAGACTCTGCTCTGACAATCCTCAGGGGGATGCGGTCTCTGTAGGGGGCGTTGACATTTCTTTTGTAATAGAACTGAGCCATGCTTCAGGCCATGCTAGTCCGTCATCTCTGGAAAACACACAGAGGAAGCAAACTGTGAGCATCAGGATGCATCCGAGGCATCACACACGCTGTCAGACACAATCATCAATGACAATAGTGTCCCCACTGATGGTGTCTCTTCTAGAAAGCAGAAGTTAACACTTTTTTTTTAAAAAAAAATGTCATTGTGTTTATGCACGTGTGCACCTGTGAGAGTGAATGTATGCGCAAGACACACGTGCAGATGTTCACAGAGGGCAGAAGAGGGCATCAGATTCTCTGGAACCCCAAGCTCTTAGGAGATGCCACGTGGGTGCTGGAAACTAAATTCAGGTCTTCTCAAGAGCAGTCGGTTCTCTTAACCACAGAACCATCTCTCCAGGCCCAACAACCTCTAATCTAAGAAGAGAAAGTTATCTCAAAATTTTAAAGCAACATTTAGCAGAGATTTCAGGTGGAGACTTTGAGAAATTACTTGCAACTGTATGTATAAATATACATGTATATATGTTTGCATACACATGTATATTTGTGTATATGTGCATATATACCCATATGTATGTATGTGCCTGTACACACAAGTGCAAAGCACTTTAAAAATTAGCAGTCATACCTTTAGGTTCCCTTCAGGAGCATTCAAATGTATTATTCACTATGAATTCTGCAGATCATGAAGCTGCTGCTATGGTTGTAGAGAGTCATTGTGTTAGAAAAAAGTCTTCTCATTTGTCATGTAGTCTGTTCTCAACATTAACAATGTTAGTGTGCATTACTGGAACTATTGTCAGTGAGATAACACTGAGTCTAGTGAATATAACTTTATTTTTCTGTTTGTGAGCAAGTTCAGAAAGGAGAAAGAATGAAACTGATGACATTAATTATCGAGATGAGACTGTGCAAGTCAACATGGAAAAAAGAGACAAAACAGAGAAAGAATGTACTATGAAAATGTATTTTTCAATTCTACACCTTCTATGAGATGACCCTGTGTGCAATTCAGAGATAGGTACATTTGAAATTTTACTTTTATTTGGAACTCACAGTAAAGATATAGCTGAAGCTGACAAAGTGAATTTAAAATACTCAACTGAAAAAACTCACTGGAAGCCGCATTACCCTGGCCTCAGAAAAATGATTTCTATTAGACATATAAGTTCTTTTGTTGTTTTGGTTTGATTTTTCGAGACAGAGTTTCTCTGTGTAACTTCCCTAGCTTTCTTGGAACTTTCCCAGTAGACCAGGCTGGCCTCAAACTCACAGAGTTCTGCCTGCCTCTGCATCCCATTTCTGAGATTAACAGCGTGCACCAACACCGCCCTTCTTACATATAAATTCTTTATTGAAGTTTTCTGCATCATCTCATACCTGTTATTTTATCTTCTGAAGACATATGTGTTTATATATAGTATAAAATTAAAATTAGTGGGTCATTTGAACCATTTGCATATTTCTATTAATTGGTGTTTGTAGGTTAATCAGTGTATGAGTAAATTAATCTGATTTGAATATCAGTGCTTTAACTGTAGATTAAACAGACTTTGCACTTACAAATAGGACCATATTTTTAGAAATTTATTTTTGTATTTTTAGTTCTACATGTATATGTGTTTTATAAGCAAAGACTGCTTGTTTGTTTTGTGGCTGCCCAGACCTGAGTAATCACACAGAAATTATATTAATTACAACACTGCTTGGCCTATTAGCTCAGGCTTCTTATTAACCAACTCTTACATCTTAAATTAATCAATTTCTATTAATCTGTGTTTGGCATGAGGCTATGGCTTACTGGTAAGGGTATGGTGTCTGTCTCCTTTGGCCAGTTACATGGCATCTCCTTAACTGTGTCTACTCTCTCTATATATCTCTTGTTCAGATTTCCTGCCTGGCTTTACTCTGCTAAGCCATTGGCCGAAACAGCTTTATTCATCAACCAATAAAAGCAACACATATATAGAAGGACATTGCACATCATGTGTGTGTATATGTGTAGTTATGTGCACAAGACTAAAGGTGTCCATGGAGGGCATTTATAAAAGAGGGCATTGGATCCCCTGGACCTATTTGTGTGTCATCCAGCATAAGCACTAGGAAATGAACTCGGATCCTCTGGAAGAGCAAGAAGTAATCTTAACTGCTGAGCCATCTCTCAAGCCTCAAATACGAGCACACTTAACAGTTTTAAACTTGAGAAACTGAGTTGTTTGCAGATAGCTTCATTCCATTGGTGATCCAAACAATCATGTAATTAAGTTTCCACGCTTGGCTTCCAGATTATTTATCATGAATTTTCTAATATCTAGGTAGAGGATAGTACCTAAGACCATTATTTCATAACCCGTAGCTGTTTAGTACGTTAAAATTGGCATTTTCTTCTTTTCAGGTATCTTCATAGACTATGTATGAATGAGTGTGTCACATTTATTAATATTACACACACAAATTAGTTAAGGAAAGCCTGAGTATAATTTAATTATTCTGAGGCTGTTTTGACTTATTGTGAAATAATAGAAGAATAATTTCTATTATATAAAAGCTAGGAGGTGTCAATATTCTTCTAATATATTAAAAACATCTACAAATTAAAGTCTTTATGATCCCATTTCTCTCTCTCATTTTGAGGATCTGATCTTGAAACCCAATTTTTGCACTAGTGTTCTTATTAAAATCTTTGTCTTTAAGGGAGGGGTGAGCCATTTCCTCGGGGCCTGTTTCAGAGCCTGAAGTTTGTATCCAAAAAAACTTAGGATCAGTGCCACAGACCTCACACGCTAGTTCCGCCTGGACCAGTCTGCACGTGTCCTATTGGTGACAATCAGCATTTCTGTTCTATTCCCATGGTGTACAAACTTCTGTTATTGCATCCTGTTCTTATGTTCTTGGGTCTAATGTTCCTTACCAAGTCATATAGTTTTTCTAAGAAAGTAAACACAGGTAAAATTAAACTATAAGTAAATTATACACATGTATGTCACATGGAAAATCTGTAGAAATAATAATTCATCAAGATTTGGAACTGGTCAAAGGAATGGAAAACAACACCATTCCATTTCTTCTTCTTAATACTACTAATAATGCCATAAATAAAAACGAGGACCTATGTTTTACTTCCCATTTACAAAATACAAATAAGATGCCAGTGGAAAGAACATTAGGTGTTGGAGAACTGGGAGGAAGAAAGGAGGCAGAAGAAGAGAAATTAGTTTTAAATAAAATTTGTTTCATCGAATCCAGTTAACTTCCACAAACAGAACCCATTCAAGTGCATTTTAAAGTAATGCTATCGGCCGGGCGGTGGTGGCGCACGCCTTTAATCCCAGCACTCGGGAGGCAGAGGCAGGCGGATCTCTGTGCATTTGAGGCCAGCCTGGTCTACAAGAGCTAGTTCCAGGACAGGCTCCAAAAAGCTACGGAGAAACCCTGTCTCGNTGAGGCCAGCCTGGTCTACAAGAGCTAGTTCCAGGACAGGCTCCAAAAAGCTACGGAGAAACCCTGTCTCGAAAATCAAAATAAATAAATAAATAAAAATAAAAAAAAATAAAGTGATGCTATCCTGAGAGAAAGATATTGTATTTCAGAGATAAAGTGAGTGTAAGATATAAGTACATATAATAGCTTCCATGAAGCGTTCGGGACATATTTGAAAGACAATTAAAGTTTACATACACTAGATAAAGTCCAAATATTTAAGGAGGGGTATTGAAACCTAGAAGCAGACGTGAGGCACAACTCTGCCGCTAAAACCTTCAAGAACACGGAAAGGATGCGCCGCCGTAGCACTAAACTTGGCCTTGTTGTTGCTGGAGGATGCATTGTGTGCATGCAGGAGCAGGGGAGGAAGCAGATAAGGCTGATGGGCTCCTGGGAAAACACACTTATCAGCACCTGCAGACCTGCCGCTCAAGGATGGGAAGAGCAGGGCACTGAAAGCAGAAAATACCTTGACCAAAAATGTTGATAAAAGCCTGGTACAGTTTTACATCTTTGTGATGAGCTTCCTGGAGCAAAAGAAAAAAAATCTCCCCCTCAAGATTACAGAACTTTGAAGTCCCCGCCCCTTTTTAATGTCCCTTTATAAATAAAACAATTCTTCATCATGTCAGGTTTCAAAGAAGTAGATAGCAGATGAGGATTAACAGGTAAGAACTTAAATCCTGCAATATAACTTTAGACAGAAACTAAAATTCATTTTTTTAAAGTAGGTTATTTAAAATAGAGAAAGCTGGGATTTGACATCAATCTGAAATGAATTTACAACCATAATTAAACAGCATAAATGTGCACAAGGAAACAAATTCTGGATATTCATGGTTCTGAATGCATATTCCCTGAGGATCTGCATCGTTCCGCAGTGGCATGAACGGGGAATGTGGGTTTCAAATAAGACTAAGGAAATGCATAGATGTCTCCGTTTTCAATAAATATTGGAAAGGGTAACATGAATAATCGCCATCTAGATACATGTTTGCGCATGTGATCCCATGCTGTAAGAACTCAAGCTTGAGTCCATGGGGACGAGCTACTACACATACTTAGGAACTTGGTATGAAATAGCAACAGCAATAAAAAAAAACCACTTTACTAACTAAAATATTATGACACCCTAGGATTTTAAAGAGAGAAATAAAGATTATACTTATTTTTAAATACGAAGACTCTTAGGATTTAATAGGGACCCAACTTGAAGCCAAAAATTGGAGGCAATTTTACTACATGCACGGAGAAACATAGCCCGAAATGACAGTTATTTTAGTTGGCTCTTTAACCTAGGGATGTATTTCAGAAATTTATGCAATGAAGGTTAGAACACTCAGAGTTAAAACACACGCAGCAATTTCTCTTTTTCCTCAAGTTACCAAGCTCTTCTCTCTAGCATTACTCCAGCAATCAATCCTGCTGGTTCCATGCATTTTCCTTTTCGTAAATCGTCCCCTTCTTCACTCCCTGCCGCATTGCATGCTGGACCACACTTCTCTAATGCTCCATCTTCTTCATCAACATGACCTCTCCCACTGGGCTCTCCTCTCTTTGTACAAAGTTAAATGTTGATGTTGCTGTGGCTGTTCTTCCCTCTGTGAATCCCCTTATTCTTATCCCATACCACTCACTTAAAAATTTCCAGGAACTTTAAACTTATGCTATAATATACACTATAAAATCTACACTACCATGCCACAACTGTCCATTATTTTCTGGCCCTGGCTTGCCCAGTGGTCTGTCATTTGTAGCCTTCTGCTTGTCAATTATATTAAATGGCTTTAAGAGTCATTCGTTCTTATTGGCCACATGTCAACTCTCGGTAGCATTCTTTCTCCATCATGTCAGCTTGCTTTATTATGTTATCTCCTTGTCACCTTTTAGATGGACCTTACTAATAATCTCACTGACTCCCACAATATCACAGGTCTACTCTGCCTAAGATGCCTATGTGACTACCTTATTCTACCACTGATAATCTCTGAAGGTAGACTTCATTACAAAAAAGCCCTAATTTATTATAGTTGCCCCTTTGGCCCAGTTTTGAAGATTGTCCACTGTAAATCGTGTTATTGTGCTAACAAGAATGCCAAACTATTTGGCTACTGTGACCCTTGCTGCTTTTCCTAAGGCAACCATCTTACTTCCCTTTGAGCCCCTTGCAACTCCTGCCAAGTTAGAAAACGTTAACCAGAGTATCTCAGCCTCTGAGAATTGCCCTTTTCTCTCTCTTCAAGCAGGACAATGTGGTCCTCTCTTTGAAAGTGTGCTTCACATTCAAAGGGGTTTCTGAGACTTCAGACTGTCCCAACTGAGGAGTATACTGATGACCCATAGCTTTGCGTCAGTGCCCATTTGTTGAATCAATAGCCTGCCTGGTATGGTTTTAAAGCTATCCTTCTGCCATTTTAAATAGTGGAATGTAATTAAACGGTCAAATGACTTTAACCATGTGCCCACAGCTGGTTTAGCACTGTCAGGCAACGGCTAGGAAGCAGTCTGCACAAAATACTTTCTTTTTTTTAATGTATTGTTCTTCTCTGCATATTTTACTCCCAAGCCCTTATTAGTTAGATTCAGAATTATAATTGTGACACATAAATTAAGATGTGTGTAATTCTTAAATCTGGAAGCTTCAACTCATCTCAATGACCTAACCTCGTCAAGAGGGAATCAGATTTTTGTCATTTGTTGGTCCTGGAAGAGGAATATGAGGACAGAGGGAGAAAGATAAAATATTTTATATTTATTTATTTATTAAATAATAATAATATATTTAAATAATTTATTTATTATTTATTCTATATCACATATAGGAATAGAATTAATGCACCAAATAATAGGAAACTAAGACATGTGTGTCAGTCTCTAAAAATAATACAAGAAGATAAGGGAAAAACTTTGGGAATAAGAAATCATTAAGAAGTAATTAAACTGAAAGAAACGATTAATTCTACCATGGAGAACAGAGCACATCAGGGATTGGGTCTTGGAAGTCTCCCAGTTTGTAAGAGATGGAAGTTAATGGGACATGAGGTAAGAAATCAAGCGACAACTTGTACAGAGGGGGATGCAGAAGGAGGAACTGAAAAAATGGAGAGTATCTGGGGTACTAATGGCAGATACTTTCATAATTATTCCAAAGGTCACGCATATTAAAATAAGACCCAAGAAGATAAGAATCCACACACAGGGTACATAAGTACAATTCTAAGTAAACGGAGGAGTTAAAAGGAAAAACAGGTACCTGCCAATACTAGTTAGTTCTTTGTGCAGAGAAATGCTGCCCAGTAAACAAAGATTATAAAACGATAAATAATCAGTGCTCCAATGCTCATGCTAATAAATTCTTGCCTATCTGTATATCTAAGACGGAATTCTCCTCAACCATGCAAGCAGCTGCCCTGCTAAATAACCATTTACTTCTCAAAACTCCTTCAGTATTGTCATCTTGTTAAATATTGGACTCTAAACCATGATGTCACGAGTTTCCAGTCTCAATCACTGCCTGCCCTATGTAGTGTTTTTTTTTTTTTTATCAATTTGACACAAACTGGAGCTATTTAAGAAGAGGGAACCACAACTGAGAAAATGTCACTCTAAGGTCAGCCTGTAGGCAAGTCTCGGGGGGCCTTTTCCTGACTGATGATTGATGAGAACCCAGATCATTGTGGGGGGTGCCATCCAAGGGCAGGTGGTCCTGGGTTGTATCAGAAAACAGGTTGAGCAGTTTACATTAAAGCTACGGAAATATGGAAAGATAAAATTATTCTCATGCATATGGAGACTGGTCAGCTTTTCCACTCAAAGACCAGAGGAACGAGCCCACTTCAGGGGAGGGGTAGGTGAGGAAAGGTAAGACAGTGTCCTGCTAGTAGTCAGGATATTTTAGTGTACTGTAACCATGGATACAGTCATCATGCTAAGAAGATGATGTCTGCTGTGAGATTGCATTGTCTATATATAAAACAGGCGGGCTCCACCCATGAAATCTCAACAGCATGGTCACCTGGACAAGACCTGCACAACGGCAACACCACCTGACTTGCCAACAGGGATGAGGGAAATTTCACAAAGCCCCACCCTTAGATGAAGAGCTCCAGACAATCCATGGCTGCTAAGACAGGGAGACTCAGTCTTCCCCAGGGACAAGTGTTTGGTAGGCTAGTCAGTGCCAAGCAGTAAGACCTAAATCCATACTAACAGAACTCACATGACTCCGTGGTCATGGTTATAACTCATGATGAGTCTTTGGTCCGACACAGAAAAAAAATAAATCCTTATAGCGAGGGAGGAGCAACATAAAATGCCTGCATTTAGATGTACACACACAATTTGTATAAATATATATTTCTGTGAAAGAGCAGCATTCGGGCCTTTTAGGTGACGCTTGGATAGGTGAGGTGATGGTGCCATGTGGCTTAACTGTCAATGGTAGCAAAGGTAGTGTGCACCTCAGGAAAAAGACTGATACAGAAAGAGGAAGTGTCTGTCTGATGATCACATAATAATTGTTATAAGAATTAACAAGAAATTGTTAATCTGTAGCTCCACTGAAAACGTGTTCTGATTTGGCTTGAAGTTTAATGCTAGGAAGAACAAAGTGATAGGCTAGGCAAACAGAAGTCTCTCCTGTTGATATGAAAGGACTTTGTACAATACAGCAAGAGAAAGAAGATTCTCAGAGACTCGTGAGAGGCATGTATGCCATCTGAACATCCTTACTACTGTATTAAAATTAACATGTAAAGTTAAAACTTAAAAATAAGGAATTACTTAAAATGAATTTGACAGACAAATTTACTCAATAGAAAAGAAAGTCTGGCCATCTTGTCTGCTTGCAATTTCCAGGAGGATCTATATAATTTTTTCTTTGGGTTCGCCTTATTACTTAGCTTCTCTAGAATCTCGAACTATAGGCCCAATGTTTTTGTTTATAGTTAGAATCCACTAATGAGTGAGTATATACCATATTCATCTTTTTGGGTCTGGTTATCTCACTCAGAATAGTGTTTTCCATTTCCATCTATTTGCATGCAAAATTCAAGATATCATTGTTTTTTTTACCGCAGAGTAATACTATAAGGTGTAGATGTGCCACACTTTCTTTATCCATTCTTCCATCGAGGGGCATCTAGGTCGTTTCCAGGTTCTGGCTGTTACAAATAATGCTGCTATAAACATA
The DNA here is from genome assembly GCF_014885135.2 of Alexandromys fortis. Classification (NCBI taxonomy): domain Eukaryota; kingdom Metazoa; phylum Chordata; class Mammalia; order Rodentia; family Cricetidae; genus Alexandromys; species Alexandromys fortis. Next base: position 19,269,314 of record NW_026067911.1, on the reverse strand, counting down.
GTTGAACAAATGTTTTTGTAGTATGATTGGGCATCTCTTGGGTATATTTCCAAGAGTGGTATTGCTGGATCCTGAGGTAGGTTGACTCCCAATTTTCTGAGAAACCACCACACTGATTTCCAAAGTGGTTGCAAAAGTTTGCATTCCCACCAGCAATGGATGTGGATGAGTGTTCCCCTTACTCCACATCCTCTCCAACATAGGCTATCATTAGTGTTTTTGATTTTAGCCATTCTGACAGGTGTAACATGGCATTTTGATTGGTATTATTTATAAAGTAATAATAATAAAAATAAAACATCATATCAGTTTTATTTGTACCATAAAACAAAGTAGTTATAAATCCATCAAGATACATACAACACTTTTTCAAAGTTATTTGCTTCAAAATCATTTTTAAAAAGTGTTGTATGTATCATGATGGATTTATAACTAATTTAAAAATTATTTGTTTTAACCATGATGGAGAAACCCACAGAAACATCTGACCCGAGCAAGTGGGAGCTCACTAACTCCGGACTGACAGCTGGGGTACCTGCATAAGATCAAACTAGGCTCTCTGAATTTGGGAGACAGTTGTGTGTCTTGGGCAGTTTGTGGTCCACTAGCAGTGGAGCCATGAACTGAACTCTTTGGACTAAAGAATGAACTGGCTCTTTGGAGCCCCTTTCCTATGAAGAGATGCCTTACACAGCCTAGATACAGTGGGAGGGCCTTGGTCCTACCTCAAGTGATGTGATGGACTTTGTTGACTCCACATGGGAGGCCTCACCCTTTCTGAGGGGTGAATTGGGGGGGGGGGCAGGTGGGAGAAGAGGGAGAGGGAACTGGAAATGGCATATAAATAAAATTGTTTTAAAAAAAGAAAAAGAAAAAAAAATGAAGTCACCAACCAAATAGCAAAATTAATAGCTCCCTCAGAGAAAAGGCAAATGCAAATAGAAAATGTCATTTGAAAAGTCTTTCAGCTTCACTGATCTCCACAGTCTGGGAGGTTTATCAATAAGGTAAAACACGGTGCACATGAAATCTGCTAGATTATAGACAAAAGAACAGCCAGTGCCAAGAAGAAGGCAGTGAACACACTTCTCTCCTAAACACTGACAAGGCTTGCCAGTGAAAAAGAAACAGAAATGCGTGTATGGGCTTTTGAAAGGTTCAAGTTGTTTAACCAAGAATCCTTTGCTTCCACCAATCTGCTCTAGAGCCACATTTTACAAGGCAGGCAGTGGATGAATGGTGATGCTATTTACTGTTGGGGGAAAAAACAGAGACTCAAAAGTCTAAATCACCAGTTGGTCCAACGCCGTAATGAACACAGATCTAATGAAACGTCTTCACATAGGGGCTGGAGAGATGCCCAGTTGGTAAGAAGGCGTGCTGCTCTTGCAGAGGGCCCAGGTTAAATTAGGAGCACCCACATCTGGTGATTTGTAACTGCCTTCCTCTGAGGGCACCTGCACTCATGCCCATAGAGCACATGGAGACCCATGCCCATGCACACAACCTAATGCAAAAGTAAATACTGGAAAAGTATCTTTAGATATTAAAATAATGTGTGTTGCATATTTTTACTGTCATGGGAAAACAATTCCACCATGATGAATGGTAACTGGGGATCAAATTTTAAAGACATCTGTGACACTAACAAAAAAATTCTATAATAAGAAGACTGTTGCTAATTCAGAATGGTTACTTTCCTATGGGTAATTAGTGATATTGGTTTTTATATTTAAATATTATCATGAGAATATAATAAATTTCAGTAAACACTTTTCAGACACAAAAGTCTGCTTCATTAAACAAAACTCTCATCTATTCTTAATATTCAGCAACACGCTTGTGTTAAATGATATTTGATTTGGTTTTTATGGTATTAGAAACTACAGACCAGACAAATGCATCACAACTGTAAAGCTAAGCATTCTTTCCAACAAAACAAGTGAGGAAAAGAGAAATGCCTTTTTTTTTTCTTAAAAAGAAAACCTATCAGAATAATAGCTGTCTATCTGACCAAAACGTTTAAAGAATTTAAAGGAAGCATAAAATAACCCAGGCAGTAGTGGTGCACACTTTTAATCCCAACACTTGGGAAGCAGAGGCAGGCAGATCTCTGTGAGTTCAAGACCAGCCTGGGCTACACAGCGACTTCTAAGACAACCAGGGCTACAGAGAGAAAGAAACCCTATCTGGAAAAACCAAAAATAAAAACAAACAAACAAACAAAAAAAAACTAAAAAAAACCCAAAGCATTAACATTAATGAAAAATTAGAAGAGCCTACTAAATGATGTTTATCAAGTTCTGAAAGACCATAATTGTCAATCCAGACTATGATACTCAGCAAAATGATCTATTAACATTGAAGGAGAAATAAAATTTTCTCACGTTATCAACAGTGCCTCACAGTAAGTACACACACTCCTTCTCTTGGAAACTAAGCAATACACCTCTGATTGATAACTGGGTCAAAGAAGGAATCGGGAAGGAAATGAAGCACTCCTAGAACTGAATGAAAATCAAAATACAACATACCCAAATTGAAGAGGCACAGAGAAGGCAGTTCTAACAGGGGAGTTTACAGCGATAAGTGCTTATATCAAAGTTTAATTTGTTTTATTGGGGGGACAGTGGCAGGGGCAGAGGGTGGATTTGAGGTGATGGGAGATGGGTGGAATCTGATGCATGATGTGAAAGACACAAAGAATCAATAAAAAAGAAAGTTTAGAAAAAATGAGAAATTGAAAGATAGAATCAGAATCAGTTCTGGAACTAATGGAATAGAAATGAAAAATGCCAAGAATCCAGAAACTGAGGATTTGGTTCTTTCAAAGATGAATATGATCAACAACCTTTTACTCAAATTGATGAAAAGAAAGAATGAATATTCTCCTAATGAAACAGAAATGAAAAGGGAGAGATGACTGCAGGTAACAGTGAAATTCAAAAGATTTTAAGAATACATTTTTAAAACTTCTATTTGGCTAACTAAAAAAGTTTTAAAAAATTAATTAATTTTTAGGTTCCTAAAATGTACCAAAAATTAAAAAAGATAAATTAATAACTTTTATTAATTAATAAACAGATCTAGAACCAGCAATGAGATTGATATTCTACTAAAAAGTTTCCCAACTCTAAATAGCCTAGGACCAGAAGGATCCACTGCAGAATTATACCAAAACTTCAAAAAACTCATGCTAATGCTATCTAAATTATTCTAAAAAATTATAAAGGTTTCCAGCTACTTTTATGAAGCCAGTATTACTCTGACACCAAAACCAGAAAAAGATACAACAGAATAAAGACATTACACATTGGCCTCTCTGATGATTAAAAATGCAAAAATAAAATGCAAACAAACCAAATTCAAGATCATATCAAACAGATCATTCATCATGACCAAATTTTATTCATTCTAGACATGTGGGGATGATTCAATATAAATAAATCAAATAAAAGTTACCAATCACATAAACTGACTCAGAGAAAGAAACTACAGGATGATCTCATATGGTCCAAAACAAAAAACAAACCCTTTGATGAAATCCATAGAGCATCAAGAGATGGAAGAATCTAACTCTACATAGTAAAGCCGTGCTAGATTGTTACATGTGACAAAACTGAAGTTAACATCATGATTAAAGAGGAAAACACTAAGAGTGTTCCTACTAAGATTGGGAACACGTCAAGAGTGTTCACTCCTACTCAGAACAGTACTTAAAGTCTTAGCAAAAGCAAAGACGAGAGATGGGAATAAGACATATACAAATAGGAAAAGAAGAAAAGAAAGTGTTTATATATGATGTGATTCTATATGTAAGAGTCACTAATGACACCAGCAAAAACTCTTAGAGCCAATAAATGCTTTCCGCCTGGATACAAAATTAATACGCACAAAATGGTAGTTACTTACTCTTAGGTAAGAAAGGATTCTTAATTAGTTTTTAAAAGACATCAGTAGTCTTCTCCAGCCCTGGACCCCTTCATGCTACAATACCAAACTGTCAAGGCAAGATGTGTCTACTGGTGTCATAGTGGTGAGATTGTTCCTTCCAACCTCAATCAGTCAACACTGAGGAAGATGGGGACAGAAAGAAAATGATCCAGCGGATGGGAAGATGCTATAACATGCTGTCCTTTGGACATGACATGGATGTTGTACACATGAATTCACGGCAGCTGTTACTACTTGCACAAAACCCTCTCTCAAGGTCAAGTTGGTTAAGATTTTCAGCATGGTGGTAGTGGCGGGGCTCCCAAAGCTTCACACCTCAGTCCTCTTGGTTGGCAGTTTCTCTCCCCTTCCCCCCCCCCTCTCTTTTTTAACTGTTTAATATTTATTTATTTATTTATTAAAGATTTCTGTCTCTTCCCCACTGCCGCCTCCCCTTTCCCTCCCCCTCCCACAATCAAGTCCCCCTCCCTCGTCAGCCCAAAGAGCAATCAGGGTTCCCTGCCCTGTGGGAAGTCCAAGGACCACCCACCTCCATCCAGGTCTAGTAAGGTGAGCATCCAAACTGCCTAGGCTCCCACAAA
>NW_026067911.1:19244469-19264596 GCF_014885135.2 Alexandromys fortis | reverse complement strand
AAAATCAAAAACACCAATGATAGGCTTTGCTGGAGAGGCTGTGGAGAAAGGGGTACACTCATCCATTGCTGGTGGGAATGCAAACTTGTGCAACCACTCTGGAAAGCAGTGTGGAGGTTTCTCAGGAAATTCGGGATCAACCTACCCCTGGACCCAGCAATACCACTCTTGGGAATATACCCAAGAGATGCCCTATCATATGACAAAAGCATTTGTTCAACTATGTTCGTAGCAGTATTATTTGTAAACAAATGCAACGTAAAAGAAAGAATACAACACATCTTTGCATTATTAAAACAAATGTTTCACAGCATAAACAAATGGAACACATCTTAAAATACTATTTCGCAACAGGAAGCGGCATAAATATACTCCCTCCCTCTCATGGAACCCGGTTGCTCTGAACCAAGCTGCCTATCTGACTCTCCTAAGGGATGTACAGATCATCTGCATCTGCTGGCTTTTGCCACCCATCAAATTCGAGTCTGGAGTCTGCCTCTTCAACCACTTCTTCCCTCCGGCTTAACTAACCGCCAGTCTCTCCTCACCTGTTTGGTAAGTGTCCTCCTTCCTTTCTCCGGCTCCTGGAGCCTACTACTCCCTAGGGGTGCTTTCCACCACCTGGACAACATTCATCCCAGATATTTCTCAGACACCTGCGTAGCCCTCCCTATGGTAGATACATACTTTCCCCCCCCCCCCCCCCCCCCCCCCCCCCCCCGCTCTCTCCCGGCTTTCTCTCACCTTCCGCTAGGAACTTTCATACTCCTGTAGCCCCACCAAGCTACATCTCTCTCTCACCCCAGCCTGCAGTCCCACTGAGTTCTATCTCACCCAAGACTGCAGTCTAGAAGCTTCTGCTCTCAGCCCCCCCTTGGGGCTTATAAGAATAGCCGCTACCCTGTGTACAGTGTTCCATTTTGTGGCTCTCTCTGTCTGCAGGGCCTCAGTACGGATCGATGGCCAAAAATTAGCACACTTGATTTCTAGATTCTCACAGATTGTAACAACTGCCACAGTACAAACAAACGATTCCCCAAATCTCTAAGATCTACACCTCCTGTGTTCAATATGTTCCAAAGTCTCATTTCTAAGGTTCTACTTCCCACTGTTAAAAATCTTTTATCTCTATGATTTCGGTGCATTATGCACTCAAAAAAAAATCTCTTGAGACTATACTGTAAACTCTATCTGAAGATTTGTAAGGATATTGGGTATGGTTAAAAAAAATCTGTAAGGTCTAACAGAATTTGGTTTAAAACTTGTAACAAAAGGCTTATAGTTAATGCTTATGCATAAGTAATTTTAATTTGCTACAACATACTATTTATGTGATTGAACTCTAGTTTAAAATATACTGTATATGGAACTTGGGTTCAACTCTTTTTTAGAAACTAGATGTTTTAAACACCAACCACATAACTGGTAGCCATCTTTACTGAGATTAAAGGGTGCATGCCACGTGACTTCACCATTTTAAGATAATCTTATGGCATAAAATAACGATTATAAAACCTATCAGTCTAACTGAGTTCTCTGCTAATTGCTGTATCCTCTTTTAGACCAAGGAAACCACAGCAAGTCTCCAAAATGTTTTGAATTGATATGGATTTTTATGATTAAATATGATCAAAGTTTTTAAATTTGTAAGGTTATAAAAGTCCACCCAGATGAACAAAAGCTGACTTGGAGATTTTCACCTAACTACTTCTATGTCTTTCCAACTGTTCAACACAAGGCTTCCAAAAAGTTTAGACAAGTAACAATGTATGCTTGTTAAATAAGGGATATTTTATAAATTCCTAGGCTTCACAGTAATATTTGTGTAGCTTCTTTGTCTTTTCTTACTTTGTTAAGCTTTAGCTATTTGAATAGGTTAATCTATACAAAAAACTGTGATATTCTACATTGGTACACAATGAAAAGATGAGGAAAGTTCCCTGTTTCCCTATGGACTGCAAGTATGTTTTAAAGTTTATTGCATTTATGGTTTATTTGGATGCAAGAGGATCTTCAATTAAATATGAAACTCAAATTTTAAGGACCAAACTTAACAGGCATAAAGCTATAAAAATCCTAATCTTATAAAAACTACTGACATCATAAACGGTTAAAGGTAATTAAAACATACAAGTCGATGGTAAGTTAAATTCTTTAATGTTTTCAGAACTTTACTTACAGTCATGTTAAATACTAATGTAATGAATTACAGAAGTAAGCCTTATTTAGTTTCTTGTATGTGTTTTCGAAGTTAAGCCTAAAACAAGTAAATAAATATACTTAATAAACAGGTGGTCCTTGGATTCTTTAGAGATCATAATTATAGAGACAAACACACCACTCCTAACAGGAGCCCAGCGGTCTCCAGAGAAGACATAGGGGTAGAAGGACTCCGCCTGAATTGCTGTGACACTAACCACTGGGAAAAACTGCCCCCACTCCTCACCTGCCTCCAGGGCTCTACCTAAATGGTGGACAGCTTGGGGTTGTTGTCCCACTCTGTCTGTAAGGTCAGTCCCCCCAAGTTCCTCTACAGGAAAACGCTCTTAGACCTGGGTCTGATGATCCAAGGCCCATTGCCCTGTATGGTAGCAGAAGATTGAATGTTGTCCTACATGACAACCGGAGACCTGCAGTCCCAAGGAACAGGGAGCCTAGGGCAACCATTTCGGTAATGGGAAAGTCTCTGTTATTTCCCATTGCTAATAGGCTACTTGGATTATAACCCCTAAAGTAATGTATCCTTCTCAAGCTTTAACTGCCACAAGCATGCTAGCTCCTCCCCTGGGGCTATAGCTGCCTACCCACCCCCTCCTAAGTAATAAAACAGGCCTAGGCCTTGGGCCTCAGGGAGAATCTCCAGCTGAGAAAGACACTTTCCCCCTTTTTTTTTTTTTAAATCATAATCTAAAAAGAGATAAAACTCACAAAATAACTTTTTAGTATTCTTTCTCCCCTTCCCCCTAAAGAACCTGCTTTACAATGATTGCTCGTGGCAATCAGCCACCTGTGTCTCATAGTCAATGATTGGATAAAAATGTTTAAAGTACATTTTAGTTCTGAGGGTCTAAGCAAGTGCTCAAAGACATACAAATACAAGCTGAACAGGTCTGATGACATGAAAGATGAAATAAGTTGTGAAGGTCTAAAAAGGTGTTTTGGGATATGTAAATACAAGTGGTCAATGTCTAAGAGAGTGATTTAAGGTATATTTTTTAAAAATGAAAAATATTTCCGATATCTCCCCCTCTCTATGTTATTGCTATCTATGTTAAGACTTCAAAAGTTTAGAGTTTTAGCAATCAATGGAGTTTTAATAAGCTATCAATCTAGCCAGATTAAAGTACTCCAACTACCATCGTAGTCACAAGCTGAAAATTTTAAATTTCCCTTGCTTGTCTTCTAAGTCCTGGGTTATCTTTTAAGTATAGACATTAATGTGCTTCAGATTGTGTTTAAAAAAAAAAAAAACCATCTGCTCAATCTATATCCACCCAGTCTTCTGGAGAGAGGAATGCGTGTTCATGTTTTTAACCCCAAATCATTCTTGGGTTCCGAAGCTTTTCCTATGACTCAAAGGCATGAGTGAGTCTTTTCTACAATGTAGATTTCAGTACAGATTGCAGATAGTGGCAATGCCAACATATTGAAAACTTTTATCCCTTTTTGTAAACTTAAATTCTTGTAAACTTCAGGGAATTGACTTGAATCCACCTCTCACAGGTCAAACATGTTCTCCTGTCAACCAACAGCCTAAGCTTTCCTGCCTCCTGTCTATTGCTGAGGTGGGACGTCTCTCTCTTCCCTGCTCTTGGGACTCCCCTCCCCCAGCTACAGAGACCATGAGCCTAAAAGTTTCAAGTGGACATCCCAGATAAAATTTCCACCAAAATTCCTTATTTTATCTTCTCCTTCTAGTCTATCTGTCCCGGTAGAATTCAACTGAAGACTGTCCCAGCAACTCCCCCAGCTCCAGGTTTTCCCTAAAATCCGCATCCTGGGGGCCTCAGAGTGTCTAGTGCCACCCAGGTGGTCCAGCATCACACACTGCTCCAGTGCTGCCTGCACTTCCCAAGCCCCAGATGGTCCCATAGCGCTTGGGCAGCCAGTGGAATAGCCTGCTCTCCCTGGACTCCGCCAGCATTCCAGCTTACCCCAATGACACCCCCATGTCAACAGGATCTAGGCATAGAAGATTATGTAGCCCCTTATCATTTATTATGAACAACAAGGCTGGGGTGTTAGGTCTCAAGCCAGGAATAAATGAGATTTGCCTATTAACATATCAAAACAGACACTGAGCACCAGGTTTTCCCTGCATCCCCCAACTTCTACCTGTTACTGGGTGCTCCTGCCCCCTACCCTGAACTCTCCAGCCTAGGGTGTTGGCTGCCCTTCCCCCAGCTGCCCTTCCTTGTATATTCCAGCCATTTTAGTTATGCCAGTCTCCTGGCCGGGCTGCCCCTCTTGGTTGGCAGTTTCTCTCCCTCTCCCCTCCTCCATCTCCTCACATGGTCCAGCTCAGTCTGGTCATGTTCAGACTCTCCCAGATGTCCCAGTCTCTGGCTATGCTTTTCCTTATTTATCTACAGTAAATTTTCTCTTTTATGATACATAGGAGCAGTCATGTCCTTTTCTTTTTTCAAGTCATTTATGCCCTCAGAATTATTACTTTAAGAATAATTGTGAAATAAATCAAAATCAATTTCTTAAACCAGAATATAATTTCTATTTTATACATATTTAACATATACATTATATATAAACACAATATATATTTTACATGTACATAAAAGGTAGATTTTACATTATGTGTATGTATACATATATATATAATATAAGCTGTAAAATCCAGTTTCCAGAAGCTGTGGTAAATGAGGTGGTATATACCTGTAATTCTAGCACTTGGAAGGCAAAAGTTAGAAGGTCAGAAATTCAAGGACTTCCTCAACTACATAGTGAATTTGATGTCAGCCTGGGATATGTAAGATGCTATTCTAAATACACACACACACACACACACACACACACACACACACACACACATATTCAGAACATTCTGGTTTAAGAAATTTCTTTGATTTATTTCATAATTGATACCTTGTCTCTGCCATGCTATAGACTGAACCTAGGGCTTCAAGCAGGCTAGGCCAGCACATTTTCAACCAAATTCCATTCCCACTAGCAGAACATTGTCTTAGGGTGTTTTACTATAGGGAATTAGTATCTCCTAGAAATGCAAGGTTTACAGTCCCTTGGCAGAGCAGCTGCCATAGGGTCCTAGTCTTCTATAGATAGATATGGTGGCTATATGAGATGGTAAAAGGGATTAAAAAGTTTGATAGATTGTCAAAAAGAGAATTCAGACTTTCTCAGAAATACTATCTTTTGTAATCCATATTTGATAAAGGCCTTTGCGAGGGAGCTATACATCAGAGGAGCATGAAGGAGGGAAAAAAAACAAAAATACATTTTCCCGCAAAAGTGAGGGTTACCAAAGAGGAAAAAGAGAAAAATATAATACATAGATGATATTCAACCTTCTATTGGAAGTAAACAAATTAGGCCTGGAGAGATGGCTCAGAGGTTAAGAGCACTGGCTGCTCTTCCAGAGGACCGGAGTTCAATTCCCAGCAACCACAGGGTGGCTCACAGCCATCTGTAATCATATCTGGTGCTCTCTTCTGCCCTGCAGGCATACATGCAGGCAGAATACTGTATACTTAATACATTTAGAAATAAAAGGAAACAGGTCTTCATTTACTCGATCAATGAATGCACACTGAGCAGCTAGCAGGTGTCTGGCCTTATAAAATCCTTGAAAGACTATAGTAAGCAGATATGCTTTGAGGAAACCTGTGCCTCGCAGTTGAGGGTGGGGAGTAACAAGAAATTTAAAAGGACCCCAATGAACACCATTGCTCTGTAGTGGTAGAAGGGTTAACAGGACTGACCGTCATGTAGGAAAAGTTTGAGCCCCCAAAAGGACCACAGCTCGGGCATGGCACGCAATCAAACTAAGGCTCCAGGGTTAAGAGGAAGCCTGGCAGAAACACCTAGGGATGTGCGCAAAGGCACCTTGAGGACCATCCTCACGTTTATCCTATCCGTCTTGGATTTCAGCATCTTCTAGCTGAGTGTCACTCTCTCTCTCAAGGATACAAACTAAAAGCCAAACACGTCATAACTATGTGGAAAGTGTAAACACAAACCGTAGCATTCGTGATGGCCCAGATGTTGTAGGTACACTTAGCACAGGCAGGAATGGGCTTAGTTCTTCTTTATTTTTGTTTTTTATTTTATATGCAGGAGTGTTCTGCCTACAGTGTCTGTCAGTTCACTACCTGTACGCGATGCCATCAAAGTCCTCTGGAGCTACAGACTGTGAGCCACCATGTGGGTTTATGGGGATTGAAGCCAGGTCCTGCGGAAGAGCAACCAGTGTTTTGAACCCACTGAACTATCCTTGCCGCCCCCAACAGGATCGGTTTTTGAGGGAATAGATGAGAAACTTCCCAAGAAACACAACAGTAGCTGCAAACACTCGCTAGATTTTCGTGTGTGCTGGGCACGCCGCCAGGTTCTTTACATAGATCATCTCCTGCTACTCCCTCCACAAGTGGCAGAAGTGTTTAAGTACCACACAGATGCAGAGACACACGCTGTTAGACTCAAGTGTTTCCCTGAAGCCACACAAATGGTAAGGTGCAGCTGGCCTGGAACCAAGGTAGGGTAGCTCCAGCTCCTGTCTGTGTACTTCACCCATGCTCTCTGCTGCTCTAGAGAGTCTGGAAGATGCTGCTGCTGTCATTGGGAGTACTTCGCATGGTGTGATTCCCATCTGCTCATGTCGATGTCGGGATCAAGCCGCCAAGTAGCTTCCGGCATAGAACGAGATGATTACTGCATCTTAGATGAAAGAATGGATGTATGGTCCGATGTTTGTCACCGTTCTCCAGAGTTCCTACCAGGCTTCCAGTCTTCCTCATTAATAGAGAAATTCAACTGAGGTGGCGTGCAGCCTTTAAACCCAGCAGTCAGGAGGCAGCAGCAAGTGGATCTCTTAAGTTCAGGTCCAGCCTGGTCTAAACACAGTAAGTTCTAAGCCAGTCAGTGATATTCAGTGAGACCTCATTTCAAAAAGGAGAGAAAAACACAAATAAATCCAACAGCAAGCATACATCCCTAGGAATTTAAAACACAATAATTAACTCCTTGGGTAACTTCTGACGCTAATTTATCTGTGTTAGTTTTCATTGCTGTGGCAACGTACCAAGGGCAAACAGTACAACCTACAGGGATGAAACATTCGTTTTGACTCAGGTTCAGAGGTTTCCATCTTCAGTAGATGGGTTCAGTGGCTCTGGGTATCTAGAGAGGTGCAGAATCATGGAGACGCAGCAGGGGAACCATCTCAGGTAGGGCAGGAGGAGGCGAAGACATGGAAAGTGAGGTTTGAGGTCCAACATGCACTCCAAAGGCACAGTCACCCCCCACGAGGCCCAACATCATTAAATTCTGTCTCATCCAAGCTGTACCACAGGCTGGGACCAAGTCTTCCTCGCGAGGCATTTGGGGGGCATTCAAGATTCTACATCTAACATATCTCAAATGTTCTTCCCCTTAAGCCATCTAGTGAGGGCAGCTCTTGTGTAAAGGGGGAAGTACTTGTGTTTGGGCATACAGAACCGTTAACTTGGGAGGAGCCCATCTTCACAGCAATGATGAAAGCTCAACAGGATAACTGTGACCATTGCTTTCCTCAAAGGGATCTAAGAAATGGGGAGAGAGAACATTCTGAGCACCACGTCTCAAAAGATCCTGGTCCACCTCTCCTCATACAGCTCCAGGGACTCTGGCCCTTCTCTGTTAGCCTCTTGGGCTCTGAGACACAGAGCAAGACAGGCCAATAGCCTATTCTTCAGAGGGCTGAGATTTAAGGTTCTAGTTTCAGAGAATGAACTGTCCAATGAATTCCTCCAGCGATACCCATAAACACAGTAGCAGACCACTTCAAGAATGACAGGGGCAGTGACTTCAGGGGCACTACTTTGCTTCTCTGTTGCTGTGAGGAAACAGTGACCAAAAGTAACTTTAGGGAAGGGTTGATTGGGCCTATAGATCACAATCTACCAACAAGCAAGTAAAGTCAAGACAGGAACTCAAGACAGGAACCTAGAGGCAGGAACTGAAGTAGAGACCACGGAGCAATGTGCTTACTGGCTTGTTGTCAATGACTATCCCAGAGGGCTTTCTTATAGCACGCAGGACCACCTGCCTAGGGTTACTGCTGTATCTCCAAAGGTAATGAAAATTTCACAGTCTAAACACCTATCTCGTCTTTCCCCATGCCCAAGCTAATAGCGAATAGTAATTCTGCTTAAGTTTCAAGCCCATTTCTGGCTGCCGGCAATGCTCGGAACTGGAGATGTATCTACAGAGGAGTTACTGATTCCTGTTCAAGCATTTCATATTTAAAAAATAAGAACAAGTAATTCCCTAAAATACAGATATCTAAAAGTATCACATCTGGGACTAAAGAGATTGATCAGTGGTTAAAGAACACTTGCTTTATAATTATGATGCCCTGAGCACCCACTAACAGACCTACCTAGTCTCCTATGCCTGAGCCTGCACCCTAGCATTGTGGTGACTATAAGGACAACAGGGGTATTGCCGGGGTGTGATGGCTAACAACCTAGCTGAACAAACTGAACTCCAAGTCCAGGGACAGAACTTGCCTCAAAGGAATAAGGTGGAGATGAAAAGAGGAGATGCGCAATGTCCTCCTCTGGCTTACACACACATGGAGAGGTTCACACACACACACACACACACACACACACAGAGAGAGAGAGAGAGGGGGGGAGACATTCATTTTGCAGTCCCAGTGAAACAGTAACAACAGCTGGGTAATTGAGAACTTAGAACTCACACTTGAGTCACAATCATAAACTTTAGTTTGTATTTAGCAAAAATATTTAGCACTCTGAAACCCACCAGACTGCCTGAGGGCTTGTTTCTCTCCCTCTGCTGCCAGCATTTCATTAGGGAAAGGGCTTTGGCTCGTATCTATCCTAATGCACAAGGGGAGTCCATTCCAGGCTAGCTCAGTAGATTCTCAGTGCGCTACCACGTCAAAGGGAAGGGAAGAGAGGTAACCATTTCACCTTCCATCCAGGATGGGCCATGAGCCCTCGTTGCCTTTATTTTGGTAAATTCTGTTCCTGGAATAAGTGGGAAATTGTTTTACAGGAGAAAGACACAGTGCCTAAACCAAGGCGATCCATGAAAAACTTTAAAAGCTCAAACATTATATTAAGAGAGTGTCAGTTAATTCAAGTTCTCAAATTGTTGATTTCATTTTTTTTTTTTTTTTTGTATTTTTGCTTATTTGTCAAAAGTCACTTTTGACCCTCTGGTCACAGAGCCCTTCCTCCCTCCCACACCCTGGGGAAAACGGCCTTATTTTTTCTCACACCTCTCTCCTTTGTTCTCCTCTGATGGATTTCTCCTTGTGCAGAACTGAAAGAAAGCAACAAACACAGTTCTGAAGGAAACAATGGGCTACATATTCAAAGCTTTGTTTCCAAATTACAGCCTTCGTGTTTGATTGAGCTGATTCCTTGAAGTGGCAAAAGGCCAGGGCCCTTTGAAAAGCATCTGTAATGAAGCTGAGAAGGAAAGGAAAGCATTAGCAGATCTGCCTCAGGATGCACAGGTATAATCTGTGTGAATCATTCGGAGTGAGCATAGGGTACCTACTGCAGTACCAACGCACAAAGGGTTACAGCGCATTAACGAACCAATACCCCCGCTGAGCTCAGGGTAAGTAAGTGCAGTTAATGGTTTGGGGAGGACGTTCTGGTGGACCTCCAGTGCATCCAGATTTCATTCAATGAAGCTTTCCGGCTTTAGTTCCGGGCTAGAGACAGCCCTGAGCTGTCAGCTCCTTCAGACATCGCCTCAGCTGTGCAGAACCGTCCACACAGTTCTCACCGCGGTTTCAAGTCCAGTTACCACGTTCTGAGTCCAGAGGACACGATGGGTTACATCATCATCAGCTCTAGGGCTCATCTAATTGCTTCTGCCAATCTGGTCCGACTCCCCTTTCCTCACAAGTAGACATCAGAACTCCCCTTCCCCCAGCAACATTTCACTCTAGCCTCCTGCTCAGTTCCTCAAGGAGAACTCTGCCTGCAAGCGCCATCCTAGTGATGGAAGAATCAGGATATCACGTGGTTATTTTTTTTTAAGTTGACATAACATTTTGCAACTTATATAATTTTTTGTTAACAGGAAAAAAAAAGGCTTAGGGAAAACTTATACATTTCCAATAGGAAGTCTTGGTATGGATTTTAGTGCTTGAACACTGACCTTCCTGTAACTGGAAATGTGAGTTGATAAAATTGAGCCAGCAGGGTAGAGACTGGGGAGCAAGGGCAACATAGGAAGACCTGTCTGTCCTTGAAAGACTCGGAGTAAGCCGTCAGCAACCGAAGTAAATATCAATGTCAGAATAGTTGAAATGTGATGACACTGCATAACTGAGCTAAAAGAAAAGGATCTTTCCTTAAGTTAACTTTTTCTATTAAAAAGATTTACTGGTCCTTCTGTTCTAATATCAAATCTTTTAGATTTCATATTTGAGTACAAAGAAATAACAAAAGACTTACTCACGATAAAGTTCTCAAGATTTCTTTGAACAAATGACCGATTTATATGCTATGAAAATATTACCATAATAATTTCCTACACACCCCTACAGTGCAGCCATGCCACCCCAGGAAAAGTAACACTATCTCAAGGAAGCGGAGACACAGCCCACACCACCTAGATTTTTATCTTGCTCCATTCATAGCTCAAATGGGATCTCATTAAAAGCCCACAGTAACAAAAATTAAGCACCATCTCTTCATACGGTTGGCAGACTCTCTTAGTGAGAATAAGAGTGAGAATTTGGGGAGAACAAGAAATAGTTCGGAGGTCACAGGCTACTGCACCAGGAGGGAGGGGGACATGCAGAAGGAAAGGGGGCCCAGCCCTGCTGTCCAGCACAGTTCCCACCAGTGTAGAGATAACCAAAACAGGATTATGAGGAATTATCCGAGGCCAGGGGCGGAACTGTTTGAGAGTATTTGAAGGAGCAGTATTCAGCATTCTCACAGGGCCAGGGATGGTGTGTGCTCCTTCTTGCAAGGATGGAAAACCCAATAATCCATTGCAAAGATGCTGGCGCGGTAGTGGCCTGTAGTTAGCCCTTGCCCTCAAGTGTGGGTCAAATCAAATCAAAATCAAGACCCAGCAAGGCCCAGTTTGCTCTTTGTAATTTAAGTACATTGTAGAACAAAATTCAAAATTACTTACAAGGGCATAAAAATGCGGAGCATCCAAGCAAATAAAATCTACAATGATTATCATCTAATCAAAATCGGAAATAACCAAAAGATATCAAAATTGCTACAGCTTTATGGCAGACAGTGGAAATGAATGCAGAGGTGAGCAGAATCATAGAAGACTTCAGAAAGGATGGAACCAAAATCCCGGGCATGGAAAATACATACTGTGAGAAGCAACACATACTGAATTTCTGGCAAATGGGAGCTTAAAGAAATTACCTAAATACAGAGTAACAGAATCTATGCCAATCAGGGAGCAGAAGAGATCGCTCAGTGGTTAAGATGCACTGTCTTCCAGGGGGCCCAAGTCCATACCCACCACCCAGCACCTACATCAGGTCGCTCGTAACTACCTGCAGCTCCAGCTCCAGAGAGCTCAATGGCTCTGGTCCCCGTGGGCACCAGTACGGGCACACATGTGCACACACAATATTATAAATAAGTATTTTAAAAGAAATTACACAAATCAGCATAGATAAAAATAATTTTAAAATAAAAAACCACTAGTGAGTTAGGGGACACAGCCAATCACCCAAATATATTTTTAATTAAAGTCTCTGAAAGGAAGAGGAAGAAAGCAAGAAATATATTTTTTTAAAGAAATGCTTTTGTCTAGTTTTGATAGATTTTTTTTATTTTTGGGGTTAGGTTCATTCTATGACAATTTCACATGTGTATATAATGCATTCTGATTCCTCTTCCCCCACCCTCTTGGGTCCCTCCCTAACAGAACTTCTTTAAAATTTGTCTTAATATTTATTTATAGTTTATGTGTATGGGTGTTTTCTCCGCACGTATGTCTGTGGACCACATGCATGGAGTGTGTTGCCCCTCACCGTGGGCAGGCACTGCAGAGGTCCCGGTGACAGGACATATGGGTGAACACACACCTGGGACTCCTCGCATCTCAGAGAATCAAGAAGCAGAGAGCTAGTGGTTATTAGGCTCTTTTAATGTAGTCTGGAATACCAGCCTGTGGAGCGATACCACCTCCATTCAGATGGGTCTTCCTTCCTCCGCGAATCCCTCCTGGAAACTTCCTCCCAGACACACCCAGAACCGTGGCAGCCTTCTAAAGTCTTCTAAATTAACAGTGATGAGTAACCACTGAGGCGTGTAAAAGCACCACCACGTTGCTCAGATGTCGCTAACCATCAAACTCTACCAAACACCATCTCTCATCCTCCCAAGAAAATTTACTACAAAGTGGTTATGTTTGGGTCCAAAATACGATACTTTTATTAGTTAGGTCTAAATGATGATTTTTTTTTCAGACATTCATTTTACCTTACACAGAATTTATACCACTAGAAAATAAAATGTATCTTCATGTATTTTGATGTTTGCGTTTTCTTCTGAAACTCTTGTGGATGGAATATGTCAGTGGAAACTCCGAGATGATAAAAACTGAATAAAATACAGGCTGTTTCTAGAAGAAAGCCATCAATTATTCAATCCTGCTTCTTCATCATTACTGTCAGGTACCTGGTACGACAATGTGTGTGTATACATGTATATAGTAACCATACATAGTACCTGGTTGTATGTATGTATATATGCATAAATAGTAAATGTATACTGTAAAGTGAAATATGTGTGTGCACATATACATATATATAAATACAAAACATAAATAATTTTATGAGAAAGCTTACGTCAACAGAAGTAAATGTATCTCAGTGGTAAAGCATTTGCCTCACCTAATGTATCCAAGGTTTAAAGGTCAATCCCAAGAACCGAAGAAAAGAGGAAGAAAAAATAGAAAGAAAAAGAAGACAATATATGTGGAGAAATGATAAGTTGGATTTCATCAAAACTAATACATTTCCTAGGGTCTTAAGATGAGAAATGGCAACCTGCATACTTGAAAATATTTGCCAGATGGTATCTGATAGACAATTAGTACATGGAATATAAAAAAAACTTTAGGGAATCGACAAAAGACAAAAGTAGACACTGAGCTGAAGATGGGATCCATATGGCAAGGAGGTTGATAGAAAGGCGGTTAGCATCATTAGCCTTTGGAGAAATGCACATTAATACCACACTGAAGGAGCACTGGTTGAATGTTTGAAACTAAAAATAATTGAAAATGCCCAAGGCTATGGTAAGAGCTGGGAATCCCAGATCCTTCAGGCATGGATGGTGGTCTCTGAAGAGGAGAGACACTCGGAGAAATGTCACTTTATTAAAGACACAAACATGATGAGTCAACATTTACACACTGGGCAGGTAGCCCAGATAAACGAAGATATTCCCCAACACAGATGGTTACACCAACTTTATTGGTGAGAGGAGGGGGAAAAAAAGACCTGGAGGGAAGCCAAAGCCAATGTCTTTCAGTGGGTGAGTGGTTAAATATTAGCTGGTCCACCTATACTGGTCATAAAGTAGACATCAATCTTTAATACCCGCGATGCCCTGAGGTGACTCTCACAGGCACTATGTTGAGAAAACAAGCCTCAAAATAATATTATATGATTTTTCTCATACGATAATCACTAACTAAAAAAAAAAAATACACATATAAGCGTGGAAAACTGAATGGTCATTTTTCACTGTTGGAAGTGGTGCCCAGGCAAAATTTAAATGAGAAAGCAAACCTTATGTGAATCAAGTTTAAAACATCTGAAAATGAAAAGAGATAAAGAGATGGTTATTGATATAACGCGGAGTAGATGGTTTGAAAGTGACGTAATTCGTTCCTCCTGTTTCTTATGTATCTGTAATGGAGGCTGGGAAGTTCTGAAGGCTGAGGTGAAAAGCATCTGCTAAGGCGAACTTCCTAGTTCATAGAAGGCACCCCACCATCTCCTGGGAAATATGCTTATCTCCCTCCAAATATATCAGGAAGGCGACTGAGATGTCACCACAGACCATTGCCAGGACCTAGATGAAGCTTGTAAATCTCCTGGAAGCTGTGTGTGTCACCGTGAGACTCGGGATATTACCAGAGAAGCGCAAGAGCTAAGTGAAGTCTTTTGATTGATGTGACTTCCGACTTGCCCATGTTGCATCACAACTGTGACGGAAGCCGGTTTGCCCACACCATGGAATACCACTGAACAATGCTCTGTTGGGGACAAGGCTGGTCCAAGGCTCTCTCAGAGTCTTTGAGGAGAGGACAAAGAGAAGGCTAGTTCTGTGTCCTTGCCCAGGGGCAAACTTGTCAAGGTTCAGTCTGAGGTTGGGGTCAAGGCTTCGAAGAAGCTCAATTTTCAGCTCAGAGGAACCAGACTTTTTCCCCACCAAAGAGATTGGAATTATTAGTCTCAATGCCACTGTATGCTTGATCTGTGAGGCACTGGAGATAACCTATATTCTTTTTGGCACAATATTGTTTGATTAGCTTAGTGCTGACTTCATCCCATTACAGACGAGTTTTCTGTTGACTCTGGAAACTGCATATAAGACGCTGTAGTTCTTAATAGACTTCTTTGCACGAGCCATCAGCTTGTGCAAGATCTCCTGATTCCAATCTTTTCTTAGCTTCTTCACTTTCTCATTGCTAGTCCTCTTTTGCTCTCTCAAGAACCGGTCACTGAAGAATGACTTGGAAGTCCAGGTCAATCGGCAATTGCTGCACAGCTGGGATGGATGGCCAAGGTTTGGCCATTCTGATGGCCATCTGAGCGGATGGCCAGGGTTTCCCTCTGGAAAGGAAGCCTTGTATCTATGCTGGGTTCTCCTAGGTTTATCGTGGTGGTACCCATGGTTCTGAATGGTTAGGGATCATTCTCAATCAAGACCCCACGTTATGGGCTGATGGTAAGTTAAGAACATTATAGACATGATCAACCAGCGATGAGTCTAAGATCTAACTCCACATGGACCATCTAGAAGAGTTTCCTTGAACTTGACATATATTAAATTGGAAGGGAGAGGGGTAGCCCTTGGTATACCCAGGTCTAGAATATTGAGACTCCCACCCTAACTCTAGCTGTATCACTTTGAGCTGAGGCCATGCAGTGCAAAATGCAATCATAGTAAAGTGTGTTTTAGGAAGACAGTATCCCCAGTTACATGATATTATATCTCTTATCACAGATTGTAACTATACTTTATATTTAAAACCGTCAGCCAATGAACAAACATATCAATGACAATCCACATTGCACACAGTATAAACAGGATCTTATTCATTCACGTCATATTGCATATACATAGTATAGATATTAATAATGATATTGTTGGTACAAACAGGATGGAAGGCTGATAGGGAGGTTTGTAGAGTATCTTTTCGTCTGCCTTCAATTCAATGTTTGGTCTATCTGTAGAAACGCTTTGAGGAAATACATTGCATCAAGCTTTAACCATCATACCTCGAAGAGTAGCGATTCCTAGCATATCCCCACGCTTTTGTACTTATTTCCAGTGAAGCTCACTCACTAGGTAACAGGCCTCTCACATCTCAACTCAATGACAAAGAGATTCAATTATGACTGTTTTCATATTACCTCTACTTTTTGTCCAATCAATGGTATGTTTTCTTTCCAAAAGAGAGAGATATTACTTAAAACTTCAGAACTTATTTGTGCTAGATTAATAGGGATTCACTTGGAACTTATTTAATTCAAAATAGGTACAAATGGTTGTTCAGTTATCAATGTCAAAGAGTTTGTGACTTTTTATACAGGACATTCCTTTCAGTGGCAATTAAACTAAAATGACAGATTAATGATCCTAAAATTATCTATGTTGTTGTCATAGTCATCTCTATGGGTTAGATTACAAATTATTATTTTTCATTTGAATATGTTTTCTTTTAGCCATCTTAACTTAATGTTTTGCCATTGATGGTGGTGCATGGCTTTAATCCCAGCACTCGGGAGGCAGAGGTAGATGGATTTCTGTAAATTCAAGGCCAGCCTGGTCTACAAGAGCTAGTTCCAGAATAGTCTTCAAAGTTACAGAGAAACCCTCTCTCAAACTTATTTGAGATCTACCTGCCTCTGCCTTCCAAGTTCTGGGATTAAAGGTGTGCACCACCACTGCCCAGTTCATGCTTCTGACTGTGCTGGGGTGGTGAAATAATTTTTTTTCTGAAAACATGATGAAAGACAACTTAGCTAAAAGCAGGGCTAGTTTCTGACTTACCCAGGACTTTTTTTTTCTATTTATTTATTTATTTATTTATTTATTTATTTATTTATTTAAGATTTCTGTCTCTTCCCCACCGCCGCCTCCCCTTTCCCTCCCCCTCCCCCAATCAAGTCCCCCTCCCTCGTCAGCCCAAAGAGCAATCAGGGTTCTCTGCCCTGTGGGAAGTCCAAGGACCACCCACCTCCATCCAGATCTAGTATGGTGAGCATCCACGAAACTGCCTAGGCTCCCACGAAACCAATAGGTCCAGTAGGATCAAAAACCGTTGCCATTGTTCTTGAGGTCTCAGTAGTCCTCCTTGTCCTCGGGTTCTTAGAGCTAAATAAGAAGGAGAACCCAAAGAAAATCATATAGGCATCCTCCTGAATATTAAACTTCATCAGGCGATGAAAGGAGACAGAGACAGAGACCCACATTGGAGCACTGGATTGAAATCTCAAGGTCCAAATCAGGAGCAGAAGGAGAGAGAGCACAAGCAAGGAACTTACCCAGGACTTTTAATTCTAACATCTTAGAAGGAGGAACGCCTCCCAGAGAGAAGGATCTTCTGCAAGAATCCCCCACATCTCTGTGAGATGCTAAATAAACAGGAGGGAGTGCTGTGTTCGGGAGGTTTGGCTTAAAACACTTACTTAAATTTTTAAGATTTTCAGCAAAAGAAGAAGGACAGAAAGCTGAAAAGAGTTAGTAGAGCAGTTGGTGATCAATTTCACCTGCAGTAAGTTAAGCTACCCACATCTATCGTCAATCAAGAAAACGCACCCTAGGCTTGCCCACAAGCTAGGCAAGTGGGGGAATTTTCTCAACTGGGGTTCCCTCTTCCAAAATGGACTATAGTTTGTATTGATTTGATGTATAACATGCCAGCACAGTATGCCTGTGTACTGTGTGCATGCAGTGTTCCAGGAGGCCAAAAGAAGGCATGGAGGTCCAGATGGTTGTGAACCTCCATATGGGTTCTGGGAACTGAACCTAAGTCCTCTAGAAGAGCAGCAAGTGTTCTTAACTACTGAGTCATCTCTCCAGTGCCCTACCATATTCATTGATCTTAAAATTAAAAAGAAAGAAGCATCCCTTGAAAATATATCTGTATATAAGTTTGTCACTGTAGGTGTCCACACTCATTTGAAAGGACAGCTAAGGCTGATGAATAGTCATATAAGGTAAGGGGAAACTCATGAAGGCTGCAAAGTATGAGTAACCAAATGAAAACCTTGAAGGAAAACCTCAGCAATGAACTGAAAGACACACAAAACTTGTTTAACAGAAGGTCCAACAGAGTGTGAGGGAAATGTCATTTGGGAAAACAGGGCTATAAAAATGCGCAGAGAAAGACAGAAAGAGTTGAAATGGTTAGAAGACACATTACAAAGAAGAATTAAAGAATATTAGTAACTTTTCCTGGAGTACAAAAGTCTGGACATCAACATTTTGTTACTTTAATGGAGAAAGAAATAATGATACAAAATTACATACGAAGACATAATAGCCCTGAGTTTTAAAATACACTGAAACACATCAAATCACGCTATAAAGTGTTCTATGAATTAGGCAGGAGAAATACAAGACATATTATTTTATAATAGAAATAAAATGTTGGGAGCTGGAGAGAATGCTCAGCTGTTCTTGCAGAGACCTGGGTTCAGTTCCAGCACCTACATGATGGATTGCTTAAAACTGTTTGTAATTCCAGTTCCAGGGGCATCTGGTACCCTCTTCTGGCCTCTGAGGGCACTACATGAACATAGTGCTCAGATATACAGGCAGCAAACACTCACAGGCATAAAACCTTTATAAAAACTAAATAAAATTAGGCTGGGTATGGTGGTCCAAGCCTTTACTTCCAGCTTTTGGGAAGCAGAGGCAAGCAGATCCTTCTCTGTGAGTTGGAGGCCATCCTGACCGACATAATGAGTTCCCAAGCAGTCGGAACTACATAGTGGGACCCACAGTCGGAACTACATAGTGGGACCCTGCCTCAAAAACAACAACAAACAAAAAAACACTAAGTGAAACACTAACAGAAAACATTTAAAACAATAAAGTAAAGATAAAAACAACTAAAAATAGATAATTCAAAACTACAGCTGGCTTCTCAACAGAAATGACTGAATTAAGTATGAACTGAATTCCATAAAAGTGTGAAAAAGAAATGAGTTTCCAATCCATGACATTCTAGAAGATTGAAATAACTTTAAACATGAGAGAAAAGATTTTAAAAAGTCAACAATCAAAACCAGAAAGTTCATTTCCAGAATAAACTAAAAGATACACAAAAGAGAACACTTGAACCCCTAGCAGAGCCAGATAAAGCAGGGAGAAATGGGTGTCCAGAAGGAAGAAATGAAGCCATCACAACCACCAAAAACAAAAGCAAAATTGCAAGCAAAATACATTGATAATTGCTTTTTTCTTTTTAAATATTCATTTATTCGTTTTATGTGTGTGTGCAATCCTAAATGTATGTTTGTGCACAGCATGCATGCAGGAGCCTATGGAGATCAGAAGAGGGCAGTAGAGTACCTGAGTCTGGAGTTACAGGCAGTTCAGCTGCTAATGTAGGTGCTGGGAACTGAGACTGGACCCTTGGCAAGAACAGCCAGTGCTCTAACCATTGTGCCATCTCTCTGGCACCCATAATTGTTTTTCAAAAACTAAAACAAACCTGTCAAGTTCAGCCTTTGTCCACCATATAAAATACACATGGATGCTCAACATAGAAAATGTATTCTCCAAAAGATAAACATACTATTCTTCTAATTTATTTTATCTATTCTGGAATGATGGTAAAGAGAAAATAGCTCATTAAACAGATATATATCCTAGATTGGTTAATCTTACATTTACACTTCAAATAATCACCAAACACTCAAAGTGTTGCTAAGGGTGTCCAGGGAATAAGTTAAATGTATTTATTGGATATGTAGAAATTAAACTTTTAAACTTGTAAAAATAAACTATCCCCTATGATCAATAGCATCAACAACACATTAACATCAATAATCTCCCAGGATGACCTTACAACAATTTCCCGAGAGTTCAAGTGCATAAAGCTGCATCACATCACATACATGGAAAGGCCTGACATGGTGGGGGAGGGAGCAGGGAGTAGCAGCTCTGCTGGAGCTCTGCCTGCTGCTCTCTAAGCAACTGAATCCCAGGACCAGCTAGAAAACCAAACCTCCTCATCCATAGGCAGAGGGCACACAGAGATTATCCAACAGTGTCCAATGTTATGGACAAATCAGCCCTTTGAATGGCACGGTCTCTGATTCATTGCATGCTTATTTCACTATTACTAAAATCATCCACCTGAATTCCACACAGCCCAAGTGCTCTTATACGAGGAAAAGAGTGCAATCTGCTTCATGAATAGAACTAATCAATCTCTTTCAATATTTGATTCATAATCTTATTCTATGTATAAAGTGGGAGGAGCTTATCCGGCCTCTAGATCTATCTAAGAAAGTAACTCACACCCTGAAAAACTTCCTTTAAAGAAATGGAAACAAGTCCTGCTCTGGTTCCAGATATATCTATGTTCCCCAATAATGGATCATTTCAAACACTCAATTTGTTTAGGTTTTTCTCAATGGGTTGCACGTTTTCTTTGCAGATATATATA
>NW_026067911.1:19041947-19244304 GCF_014885135.2 Alexandromys fortis | reverse complement strand
TATATATATATTTAATCAGAGACTAAGACACTATAATTTGCAATGAGTCTTTTGTATTTTGTGGGTAATGATGGCCGTTAACCCAAAAGGAAGTAATTTTCTGCATATAATTGTGCAAAATTTTCAACCACAGCAATGCAAAATCCAGAAGGAAAGCACTTGAGTGTTTTGTCCAATGACGTTTTAAGTTCTGGCTTAGTGTTTGGTTCACTGCAAAGTCCGAGCAGAAAGCAAGGTGGCTCTTCCTTTTCAGGCTGATGCTATTGATGTTTTCACACGACGGAAAGATATTTATCATAAGCACCGTCATAATGAAATGCCTTTTCATTATAGCGTCTTTTATTCCTGAAAGGGCAAAATCATTTGCTGGCTCACTTTGTTCCCGGAGCATGCCGGAGTGCTAACTGAAAACACAGCTCGCCTCTCCAAGCGCCAGCGCACTGCAAATCAAAACCTTAAGCTGTGAGGTTAAAATGAACCTGATAAACAAATAAGCTCTCCCTCTCTGCCAACATTTCCATTTTACGCAGCACAGACAGAGAGGTCGAGCTGTAAGTGTTCCCTCTCCTTAACTTTAGAGGTCCTCAGAGCCTTCCTTACAGGCGACACTCTGATCATGGTGTATAAATCACAGAGGAGAAAAATTCTGGCAAAGTATAAGCAGGCTCCTATTCTTCATTACTTTAAGAAAAATCCATTCAGTATATGTTTTTTAATGTTTTATTCGATAAATTTATTGTGCGCATTTATGTGTATTTCTTAGCACACACACCATGACACGTATGTAGACGTCAGAGGGTAGCTACTGGAGTCGGCTCTCTCCTCCTACCATGTGGGTCCCAGGGAGATAACTGAGGTCATCAGCTTGATGACAAGCCTTGATCTGCAGAGCCTATCTCACCAATATTACTTATTTAACAATACACATATATGTGTATGCACACACAAATGTATTAATATACGGTATGTGCATACGTGTATACATTTCTGTATGTATTGGGTGAGAGGTGAAATTCAGCACGGCCCAGATGTGCTTGTCTAACTACTATGGCTGCAGCAAAGCATTCAATGTGTGCCTTTCAGGATGGTCCTTGGGGTATCACCTGTTCTCTTCAGCACGAACAATGCTTTTGCCTGGTAGGATGCTCACCGTGGCAACAATAGGTAAGCCACAATGAGTTCTTCCCCCTGTGGCTGCCATGCAAACACTAAGCCTCTTGCCTCATCTTTCCGTTGTATTTTTGAGAATTCATACTGGTATCGTGACCAGTTACTAAAGATAAATGCTTTAAAAGAAAGAGGTTCAGTAGAGCAACAGAGAAAAGACAAAAATCAATCCATACATACTGATTTATTTGACTCATCAAAATAAATGAATATTGAGCAGCCTAACCTCTAAAGGAAATAACCTTTTATTTGTAGTTTCCAAAGTTCAGTGATACACAGTAAAAAAGACCAAAAACAAAACAAAACTCATGCCACCTACAATGGATCATCATGGTCTGTCAAATTTGGTCATGAACTTTCAACTTAATTTGCTAAATATAATCACGGACGGAGGCTAGGGCTTCTTTTGGTTCAGCATGCGTTCCTGGGAAAGAGCTTGTGTCTGGGCTCTCTCACGTCTGACTTCTCCCTTCAGAGCACAGTGGACGGAAAACGTTCGGAATGCCAGTGTGGCAGCTTTTAAATCAAAGCGGCTACTGATGGGCTATAGGACTCCCGTGATGGTGGCCTCTCCACAACAATAGGAGACTGAATGCCAGATCTGTTGAATGACAACTGGAAGACTATGTGTTAATGTAAGAAACTGTGTGGCATTCGCCACACGTGTATATAAGGGGAATATTATTATAAGCGGGCTTTATGAAATAAGCATGATCAAAGTCATCTGTCACAGGTATGACATTATGAAAATATGAAAAATGAACTCTGCTCAACTGCAAAAGCAGACTATCTATAGAAACCTTATTCTGTGGCAGACTCACAGGGTTGTAAACATCATTGTCACTTTTAAAGTTGTTCACTGTCTAGCCCCAAAGACAGGCCTTTGCTAAGAAGCTGTGCCTGTGTTTATACATTGAGACATCGGGACAAAACTTCCCAGAGAAGGTGAGAAGGGCTCTGGGAGTAAACAAGACTTTAGTGATGGGAGACAAGTCTGCCAGGGAACAAAAGGGAAAAAGGTATTCCAGGCATGGGGAACTCTGCCTGAAAATCCAGGAACCCAGGAGCCACCCATCGGCCTACCCAATTGTCCATTTACAAACAGGCAGTAAATGTGTGTGTGGGGGGGGGGGGTAGTAGTTCATAGTTAAGTGTCATGGTAATATTGTGTACATTCAACCATGTTATTTTTCAGGGCAATGTCAATAGATTCTGTATATAATGTTTACATTTCGAATGCATGTATCCCCTTAAAAACAACCACGTCATAGGTACTAAAATGTCTTACCACGGGTCATGAAATAATTAGTTAAAATTTCAAAAATAATGAAGACGAAGCCACTTGTCTTAACACTTTACATAACACCGACAAAGGGAATATAAGTCTAACACGCCTCACCTTGACGGTTTTTCCACAAGGGGGTGTTATCGATAGCTATCGATGTGGTGAGGGTTGAATGTAAGGAGCTCTTGTCTCGCGGCTTCTTCATGGAAAATGTGTAATCTTGAATTGTATTTGTTAAGGACATGTTCTTCTTCATGTGTGTTGCATGTAGACTGAGGAATAGGACTAGAAGCAGGGCGCCTTGGTGAGGTCTGTGGCTGGGCCGGAGCGTGAGGATTACATGTGCAAAGCCTTGTGGTCAGTGTCCAGCCCAGAAGGGCAACAGGGCGGCCTGTGTGAGCCCAGCAGCTCAGCGCCTGCTGTTTCGAGGCTGTTGTTTCTAATTCTGTCCCCATGAAAGGAACAGACATCTTATTCCCATGTTATAGTATTTGGAAACTTAAAAGAAAGAAATAGCTGGAAAAATACAATTCACTTTTAGGAAATAAGTAAGAATGTAATTTTTATTTTTCAAGGGCATTTTGTTGTTGTTTATTTCCTTTGGGTTTTTTTTTTAATTTTATTTGGGTTGTTTTGTTTTTCACCCGCTACCCCTCTGCAGCCCAGGCTGCTCCTGAACTCAAGACCCTCCTGCCTCAGCCTCCCAAGTGCTTAGATGACAGACAGGCAGGTATTCATAAGGTTTTTTTTTTTTCCCAACACACTGATTCACCATAGAGTTAAACTGTGGCGTTCGATCAGTTCACCTTTTCCAAATCGCTGAAACATGATCGCACTTCAAAGTCCAAGCAGAAGGGATGCTAATGAGTGACTGGCACAGGTCGGTGCCCAGAAATATCGGCCCCTCCCTTCTTTGTCTCTCCTGTCCTCTGTCTTCAGTAAAAGCCAACTTTGCCTGCTACTGGTTCAAAGAAGTTAGGGTAACTTTGTCAACATATTTTGAAAAGATAAGAGCAGGCTACAAACAGTGTTTATTTAATATCTATCATGAATTATACTGCACTTATTATTTCTCAGAGAGAATGCTTTGTGCTAGATAAAAGCATATTTTTATATTAGACTCTAGATTAATTTATATTGATTCTAGTTTGGAGCATAAGACTATGCCCATGTATACTCTGTCATATCTTAGTAACTATCATTTGAGACACTGTTGTGTTGTGCACAAACTAATGTTGGAAGGAATACTATATAACATTTGACAACAGTAATTGATCAAGTAGTTGGACTGCCATCCTTCCTATCCTACTTAAGTTGAACTTTCAGACACATCCACCGGGACGTTTAAAAGGTTTAAATACTTTGTTGTATTTGCCAAATAGTTCGTGGAATGAGATCACTTCAAGTTAACATATTTTCAATAAAAGTATCTTTCCCTTTTAGTTTCCCAGATGACTTTCTGCCTAAATGTCTTTCTCTGTCCCTCGGGAATTTTGTTGTTGCCATGGCTGTTGTATGAAAGCTCTCCACGATCAGGTCTGGATCGGTGTTCATTTAGAAAGCACAGCTATGCTGTGTCTGCCTCTGCTTTAAAAAAAAAAAAAATCCTCAGCTCTCCTGAAATGCCGAAGCTGTGCATCAGGAAGGGTGAGAAAGGGAAAACTTCGGGAGGACGACAAAGCCATCACTCCAATGAGATGAAGAGAAACAAACATCCAAGCACAGTTGGGTTAAAGTGGATGCTTATTGGTGGGAGGGAATGGGCAGAGCACAGCCAGCGTTTTCACTTTGGGTTGTCTCAACTTCAGTTTTCACGAGAGTCATGTTAATAAAAGCTCGTGGTATTTGACGGGCATTCAATAAGTCAGTGACGCCAGTTTCTAATTAGCCCAGACAACGCCACGATTGAGGAAGGCAAGATGTACGCTGGAATCTGATCTCCTAACTGGCATTGATGATTTTAGGAGGAAATGTAACAGTCTGTTACTCCCCGTTCACCCAGTTTGTTAAAAAAAAAAAAGTATATATGTGATATTTCCAAAAGAAAATTCAGCCCTACATTGTGGTCCTGGTGACTGCTCTGGCATTCTAATGTGTCCATCTTCAGTTACAAATCTGATTTCCCTGAGCATCGTTGTTTAAAAGTTTATTATTGAACATATGTATGCCTGTGTTTATCTTGGCCCTAGTATATTCACTATGTAGAAAAGGGACCTCATTTTAATCTTCAGCCGATAAATAGAATGTTAATTTGTTGAATTGACACAAGCCATTCTGGAGATTAAATGTGTGGGAATTAAAAATAGGGTGCTTCCAAAAACACAGAGATTTGATTTTAATTCAGAGAGTCAGCAAGCAGAGACTCTTAAAGGGACACTGCTCTCCAGACACTGATGGGTTTAAAATAAAGTAAGTTGATAATATTGTCCTGGACGATCAGAAATGTTTACTATTTTGTGTCATAAAAAAATAATGATTGTACCAAAAATACAATGACTGTGTATGGTTTCTGCTTGTCACCTTCGGTTCAGGAACAGCAATGTTTAAGGGTGATTATTTCAAGTAAAGTTTTAATGCCATGCACTTCATGCGCATGTCAGTAGACATGGTCATTGAGAGCTGACAAACAGTCCCTCTGCCTTTTACATCTATCATAGCCTGAGACGACACAGTAGTCTACAAGCTGTGAGTTGCTGCTGAGAGCTGACTGTGCTCTGTCCTCTGGATGAGGGCGTTGGATCAGCTAGGTCTTTAGCTCTTTGGATGGATGTGGTTCTCTGAGTTTGAAGTTTATACACTAAACAGGATTCACTAAACAGAAGGGGTAAGCAGACAGCTCCTGGGATTTCCAATCTCCAAAAAATATGAACCGACTCAGACTCTATTCTGCGGAAAGCTATTTGGCCTGTTACTATTTTGATAATGAAAAGAGCCAGCTTACACAGTTCGATCTTGGCCTTCTAGAAATAAATGCAACACACGAATAAACAATGTAAGATTGTAAATCTAGTTCCTCCCATATCTTTGAGAATGGCTATAAAGAGAAAAACTGAAATGTACGTCATTTCTTAAGATCAGAGATTTTCACAAAGGCCGTCCATACTTGACAGGTTTGGCTAAAGAGGTGTTTGCTTTCTAGCCAGCCTAAACAGCTGATGCTCGGATAAAATGTGCATGTTCCTTTCCAGATCTAGCTGATAAACTTCTCAAAGTTCACACATGCGCATCTTCTCATCATAATACATCCACTCAAAGGATATGAGAAACTCGGATGTATCCCTCTCGCTGGCAACCTGTGTGTTTCCCGACTCTTTGCCTTTCTTGGCATAAATCTATCCTTCCTCCAGCCAGGCAGACTAGAGATTCCATCAACGTTCAGGGAAGGTAGAGCAGCACACTACAGTCGTACCCGGAAACCATACCAGTGCATTCTCTCGCCACCTGCCCTACCCTTTATTAGTCGAAGATATCCACAAATCCTTTGGTAAATGCCCATTTACCTTGCCCTCTTGGACTGACTGATCTCGGTAAACAACCGCACTATTAGCAGAGATCGTGGAGAGCTTCATTCACTTCAGCCACGTCAAACCCAATTTGGATCCTAATTCTGAATTTCGGACAGAGTTACGCTTATGTCTTACTATGCTATCTCTCTTAAATACTTGATGTTTCCTGGTTTACTGTCCAGAGGAACAGAAGTAGGCGTCACAAATATAACTTTAAATAGCAAATCGTAACACGGTTAACATAGCCACCAACTCCTACTCTCGGTGTCTGAGTCTTTAAAAGAAAATCCTCTGCTAAATCTTTTATTCTCCTTAAAGAATGTTTAGGAGCTTTGCGTTGCGATAACTACGATAGAAAAGCCAGCAATTCTATGAGCCTCGGGGGTTTATTTTATCTCAGTTTTACAAGTCTGTTCTAAATTTCATTTAAAGGTACAGCGCAGGCTTCTCCTCCCAGTTTCCATTCCTTTGGCTTGGTCGCTTGCTCCGCAAGTAACTCGCTGGCATTTTATAGCAGCGGAATTTAACTGGTAGTGCTCCCCTGAGAAACCGTGTCTACAGGGACACGCCACAGTGGCAGGAGAACACTGGACACAGTGACGAGGTTTTCGGTCCCTCAGACCAGCTCTCCCCAACCCTTCCCCCCCACCCCACCCCGGAGACACAAAAGGCAGCTGAGTTCGCAGCTGGAAACAACAAGTTGCGCCCTGGAGCCAAGCAATCTCCTCAGGTAGCAAGCAGGGTCCCTGGCTCAGTTGGAGTCTCGGTTGCCAGGAGAACTAGGAGCCACCAAACCTGGTCCAACCACATGCATAAAAGTGCTTTTGCTGCCTGAAAGAAGGAAAATGACGCAGAGGGGAATGGACCCACAGAACAGCAATTGCTGTGCCCCCTTCCTGCCCTCTGTCTCGGTGCCTGCTGGAGAGCCCGAGGGTTCACCGTATGTGCCCAAGGACCGTGCCATTTCAATCCTCTCCTAACGCTTGGCAGGTAGAACACAAGCGCCAAGCTCCCTAGCACCGCGGGCGGAGAGGCTGATCCTTTGTTTACCATGTAAGTCACACCAGGGGTTCGCTCCTCGCCCTCACCCACCCCTGCCTTACAGCGCGATGCAGAGAGAACCTGGGAGCGCCCCCAAACTCCCCCTCAACCCGGATCACCCAAAAGAAAGCTTCGCAAAAAACCTTTCCCGAACCTTAAAAAGCAACCAAGCTGCTGCACCCTAGTGACTGTAACCCCTAAGGGATGCCCGCCTCCCGGGAGGGAGCCTGCTTCCCAGGAGGCTTGGGAAACTTAACTGGTATCCCAGTTGCGTGGCCAATGTCTGGAGCGCGGAGGCTGCACCCTCTCTTACCTGCAAAGTTGCAATCCGGTGGCTGAAGTGACAGAGGTGGGCTCGGCTGGCGCGCGGCACCGGTGTTGCGCCCCGTGCTAGCGCAGCCGGTCAGTTCCGATGGGGTTTTTCGTAGTCGCTGCCGAGTTTTTGGAGCATTCCAAGGGGAAAAAAACCCGCACGAAGCCGGAGCCCACGCAGCTGGCACGGAACTGGGCGGAGTGAGGATGCTGGAGAGCCAGAGCAGGGGCGCGGGGGAGGGGCGGCCCGGGAGGAGGCGGGGTGCCCAAGACTACAGCCTCATCCGCCCGGCTCTGATGCTCTGCCCCCCACCCCCACCCAGACAAAGTTGCGTTCCCAAGGGGGCCACAGAGCAGCCTGAAGGACCGCCCCCACCTACCCTGGGTCGGCCCGACTGCCGCGGATGTGCATCCCACGCACCTCTCCAAGAGCGGGTGGCAAGGACCCACACACCGCGACGCGCCACTCCGGGAGCATCGCTCTAGGTCAGCCAGTGGGCAGGGTGACCGGCCGCATTCCCTCTGACACCTAGCTAAATCGGTGGCCAGGACAGACCCCTAGGTCTTGTATGCCTGGCAGACACGAGTTTGGGTTTAGGTGGTGCCCCGCAGGGGTGCAGAACTTCACTTAGCAACCCGACCCAAATCTGGAAAGCTCTGTTCCCACCGTAGTAAACAAATACCCATGCCGCGGGTCAACCGGTGGAGCAAATTATTCATCAACCCCCTACCCAGCCCCTGCAACTCTGGTCGCTGCCCTGAGCTTCTGGCGCCCCCTCTCCTGTCCTCAAGGTGTCACACTTCCCTTGCTAGTTAGTGCAGGGATGTGGCTTGCCACTACTGTGTCAACAATCCAGACAGTGCCAATAAATGAATGATAAGCCACAGCGTCCCATCCACTCCTACCCCGCTCTCTCTAAACAGCTGGCACAGGCACTCAGCACGTTTTCCAGATACTTAATCCCAAATCATGTAGCAGCCTGGGACCTGGAGGTCCCAGGCGGCTGCAGGTGCCTGGTGCAGATGCATGGGTCCCTGGACTTAGCCTATCTAACTTCTACCTGGAGATCTCAAGATACAGGTTATCTTTTGGTCAGTTTGTGTGTGTGTTCACACACAAAAATAAATCAAAGTAAAGAGGTGGAAAATTACCTGTAGTTTACCACACTCAGGGACCGACTGTTGATTGGTCATGACCTCAAGACTAAGGGAAAATCTTGACAGTGCATTTGTAAAACAACAGCAGCCTCCTCCCTGCTTCTAGGTTTCTGTCTTTTAGGGGCATGCGGTGAGCTCCCCACTGGACTGTGGCTTCCCAGGGGCAAGCATTTCCTTTTCATTCACTTCCGTTCCGTGTCTCTGAAGTTCAGATGAGTGGAGGATTTTGGGGGGATTGTTTTGTAAAGGGTAATTACAGAGCGAGGAGCATTTGCTGGCTTACTCATTGGAATGAAGGGCGGGGTGTTTTGTTTTGCTTTTCTTTTCAAAATGCTCTTCGTAACTGTCAATCATTCTTTCTCCCTAGCTAACTGCTCTGCTCATGGGTCAGCATGACCGCTATTCTGGTCTTGAGGGAACACAGCCCACAGGCCAGCCCACAAAATACCGAGGCCTTTACAACATACTAAACAAACCTGTACCAGAAAACCAGATGAACAACAGAATAACTCCCTTCCTTCCCTGAATCCCCTTCACAGTTTGTCACAAATATGCGTTAACATTTGCAGGTAGTTTTCTTTTATTAGCATTAAACACTGGGTTTTATATCATATGCAAAAAACATATATCTATAGACATGCCAATGAACTTGACATTTTGTATCGAACAAGAAAAGAAACACACAGAGAGAGAGAGAGAGAGAGAGAGAGAGAGAGAGAGAGAGAGAGATAGAGAGAGAGATCTGCTTTGTGTGGTACAACTGAAATTATTTTTTTAATTTTTCATGAAACCTGTTTTCTCAATGCTCAATCAATGTATGAGAATCAAAAGTGAAGCTGACAATGGTTGGGGGAATGTTTCAGCTCAAACTAAGTCCTAAGGGCTGTGATGAGTGTCGGCCCTTAGGACATCTTTAAAGCTACTTGAGGAAAAAAATATGAATTGAGGACAAGACTTTAGATCACCTGTACACCCCTCTCGGGGTTCTTCTTCATAGGATAATTTTTATGACGATATCAGAGGCAGACATTTTACTAGTTATCCCTAATTTGTTATTTTTCCCAGAAGAAAGATGACCGTGAGTCCACAATAAAAACAAAAAAGAAAAAAAAAAGAGAGAAAAACCACGATAATCACAAACTGCACACAGTGCTTGATCTTAGTGGGCTGTGTTCCCCTGAAAAAAAGAGCCATTGATCACAAACCCTCCTCCTCAGCAACATGGTGATTATTGATTAGGGAGCTCATGACACACAAATGATCAGCAATTATACAACAACGACAACAACAACAACAAAAAAACCCTACAAACTGAAGTCTATTTAAACAGTCTGCTGAGAGGAATATCATCAGCGCTCTATTGACTTTGTTCCCTTACAGATAGTGTGTTATTTGAGAAAACTGTAAGTCCTTAAAATTCAGCTTGGCAGTAGGATCAAAAACCCATTGCCATTGTTCTTGAGTTCTCAGTAGTCCTCATTGTCCGCTATGCACGTATTGGCTTTGTGGGAGCCTAGGCAGTTTGGATGCTCACCTTACTAGACCTGGATGGAGGTGGGTGGTCCTTGGACTTCCCACAGGGCAGGGAAACTTGATTGCTCTTTGGGCTAACAAGGGAGGGGGACTTAATTGGGGGAGGGGGAGGGAAATGGGAGGCAGTGGCGGGGAAGAATCAGAAATCTTTAATAAATAAATAAAAATTAAAAAAAATGTAGCTTGGCGAGGCCAAAGAAATTTATACTCAAATGGATTTGCTTATTTAAAATTTAGTTTTATGCTGGAAGCAAAGACCTGTATTTTGAAATCTGTATTTTGTTTACAGCCATCCTAAGTTCACAAGTAAGATACTCACCTTTGCAGGGCAAGTTCAGGACCTAGGACATTAGCCTAGTGAGACTTACAGACACCAGGCTTTTAGAAACAGCATTTTCCTTTGTTAGTCAACAATCACAGACCCTCAGTATTTACTTATCAGCTAGGGATGTTTCCAGGCCTGAATTCCAGCAGACCTGACACCCCTCCCCTCCCCATTGCCTGTTTGCTATATAACAGCTTCTGAGAAATAATAAAACGCGGTTTGATCAGAAATACTGTCTTGCCTTCATTTCTCGTGTCTCTGGCTCTTCCATTTCTCTCCCCTAGGTTTATCAGGAACCCCCCGTTCATATCCCGCTGGCTGGGATACATTTAATGTTTGATTCAAAAATACAAGAAAGTACTCTTCGTTTCAAAAGACCTAGCAATGATGATAGTATTAGGACAATCGTCTATGCACTGAGAGCAATAATTAATAAATAGAAACTTCTAAAACTGAGAAGCTTTTGTAAAGCAGAGGACATGGTCAACAAGACAAAATGGCAGCCTACAGATTGGGAAAAGATCTTCACCAACCCCACATCAGACAGAGGACTTACCTCCAAAATATACAAAGAACTCAAGAAACTGGTCATCAAAAGAACAAATAATCCAATTTTAAAAAATGGAGTACAGACCTAAACAGAGAACTCTGAACAGAGGAATCTAAAATGACTGAAAGACACTTAAGGAAATGTTCAACATCCTTAGCCATCAGAGAAATGCAAACCAAAACAACTCTGAGATTCCATTTTACACCTGTAAGAATGGCCAAGATCAAAAACACCGATGACAACTTATGCTGGAGAGGATGTGGGGAAAAGGAAACACTCTTGCATTGCTGGTGGGAGTGTGGTACTGCTCCTTTGGATATCAGTGTGGTGATTTCTCAGAAAATTAGGAAACAAGCTACTTCAGGGCCCAGCAATACTACTTTTGGTTGTACACCCAAAGGACACTCAATTGTACCACAAGGATATGTGCTCAGCTATGTTCATAGTAGAATTATTTGTAATAGACAGAACCTGGAAACAACCTAAATGCCCCTTGACCAAAGAAGGGATAAAGAAGATGTGGTACATTTACACAATGAAGTACAACACAGTGGGGAAAAAATGACATCTTAAAATTTACAGACAAATAGATAGATCTAGAAAACACCATACTGAATGAGTTAACTCAGACCCAGAAAGACAAATATAGTATGTACTCGCTCATAAGTGGTTTTTAGACACAAAGCAAAGAAAAACCAGCCTACAATTCACAATCCCAGAGAACCTAGACAAATAAAGGAGGACCCTAAGAGAGACATACATGGATCTAATCTACATGGGAAGTAGAAAAAGACAAGATCTCCTGAGTAAATTGGGAGCACGGGGACCATGGGGGGGGGGGGGGGGGGAGGAAGGAAGAGGAGCAGAGAAAAATGTAAAGCTCAATAAGAAGAAGAAGAAAGGACAACCGTCTACAGTGCCTAATCTCTGTTAAAGGAGTTCATGAAATTGGGATCTCCATTGTTTGAGGATCTAAAATTTTAACGTCTAAAGCCCTTGTTTTCTCTTTAGGAACTCAAATGCAGAATGGGTGAAGTTTTTTCTTTCAAAAAGTGGAAGAAGGAGGCAAAATCACGACGTTGATTTTTGGAAATTTTACTTCCACCAAAGACTGTTGTCTGGATTTTCCCTGCTGGTGAGTCATACATGAGGAATGCCATCATCATGCATGTGATGGCTGACTTTCCTGATCACATACATAATCCTGTGTTAAGATGCCAAATGTTCTTCCAGAAATGGTTGTTATAAATCATTACCGAATTCTATGAAGTAACACTGTTTAAGTCATGGAAATACAAACTGTTTTAATACTGTTCTTCCCTGTGAGTTGTCAAATGATGTGAGAATTCGTTTCTTTAATATTAGCTGTGATGTTTGCCTGTGTGTATATAGGCATACCCCATGAGTACTTGGTGCCTGAGAAAGTCAGAAGGGGGCATTGGGTCCCCTGGAACTGAAATATAGGCAGTTGTGAGTCACCACATGGGTACTGGGAATAGAACCCCAGGTCCTCTGAAAGAGAAGTCTCATTCTTACCACCGAGTCACCTCTCCGGCCCCTGACAACACATTTGTGTGTGTGTGCCTCTGACTGTCATTTTTCAGGTGCATTTCTTCTAAGGGAGCCAAGGGTCAAAATGCAGGAATACCACCTAGAAAGTTTGTTTGGTGGGGGGGAGGCATGGGAACCCTAGCCCACAGAGCATGTACTTACTATGTGTTCCCTGTTGTCTTTCATTTACTTTCATAGACTATGTATTTGAGGGAAAGGAATGCATTTCTGTTTATTGCATTGATTATCAAAAAAGGAGAGTTATATTTTAATCTTTTAGTCTTTGTTCCTGTTTGAGAATTTATACTCGATCTAAATGCTTAGTAAATTCTAGTGATATTCCTCGGCTCCATCTTGATAGCTCTTAATACATTAATGTAGTAATACTTTCCTATATTTATTTATTTTAATGAGGCTCTGCAGACCTTCAGAGGGAATCATTGGTCGCTATCTCATCCCAGCCTCCTGATTCAACCCTTGTGTCTCCTTCAAGAATTCTATTTCAAAGGCAAACACCCCATCAGGCCTGTTCTCCATTCCACCCTTATTACCTGTTCTCTCCACAAACTCCTGCTTATTTATGGTCTAGAGATTGCAATACCCGCCTAGACGTGGAATGGAAGTATGTATTAGAGTATGGAAGAACCAGAGGGAGATATTTCCTGAGGATATTGGGTACATTGTAGGAGAGATGAAGTGTGCTCTTTCTTGTAAGAAATCAGGACTTGTCCACTGCCAGCAGGAGCACTCACTTCCACAGTCCCTATATTGATGCACTGGGCTAGATTAGCTTAGTTGTACAAACCTTTTTGCATTCTCGGATAGAGCAATGGTGAAACCTGCATATGCTAATTAATTACATAAACGGTAACACTGAAGAAGCCTCTCTCTGATGTGTATTGGTAGAAACTGGGAAGAAACCATAAGAATACTATTAAGACATGATGTTTTAAGTTAGGGCATTTTATCTGAATTAATTATGAGACCATAATTGATTTTTAAGGAAAAAAACTATTATTGTTTAAAGGAAATTATTCCCCTTGCCAATTATAAGTCACAGTTTATTTGATTCTGTCCTCATGTCTTTGTTGGAGGAGTTCTAGAAGAAAAGCATGCTAAATAACTCCTTAACGCGGTTAATAGGCAGTGGAGTACATTGGTAAAGGTAGCTGTGCTACGGGTAGATCTGATTGGAATTGCAGCCTTGCAACTGACAGGGGTGTGTGAGTTCCCACGTGCTGCATGAGCTTTCTCTCTCACAGTGTATTCATTTCTCATAAGACTATTCCTTTAATATGATTGTTGTGGAAATTACGCAAATACATGCAAATTGGTGGATGTGCACTGCTGTAGTCGCGGCCTGAGTCTAACAGGCAGGTTTTGAAATGTTCATGTTACCATGCACGTAGTTTCTGGTCTTTCAGAGGGTGACGATGTTTCTTTAAAATGTTATCAAAAGGTATGGCCTGTTCAAAAATTTAAGGACTCATTTTGGTTGAGTCTTCACAATCTGTCAGTCCAGAACAGTGGAGTGAAGATTTCCATCCCCTCTCCCCATGAGTTTAAGCAGAGAGAGGAACAAATTCAAAGAGCTCCAAGCTGCCCGAGCAATTCAGCCCTGTGCCATATTCTCCTGACTGTGCTGAGAGAGCAGGCTCCCGCTGTGCAATCAGCAAGGTCAAATCAGGGGACGTGCTGGGAGAATGGAGGCTGAATTCTCCATCCTTGACTATCATTGGGGCTTCAACATTTGCATATACATTTGTCCCAAGAATAAAGAAAGTCGGGTCTTATCTTTCAAGAGTTCTTGGTCCTGCAAGGATTTTTCATTTTGTTTCCAGGTCTTTGATTTTCTGCAGCGTTCACAGCGCTTGTGCTATAGGATTAGAATAGCAGGTTCAAATTTTGACTTTGCCCCTTTCTATAAAAGTGACCTTGGACTTGAACTAGTGTATGACTTGCAGCTTTCAGTTTGATAAATGACTCTGTAAACTTGCATGGAAAATCTCAGAAAGAAACCTGACATTGGCTGTAATTTATCCACCTGAATACGGTAGTTTCCACATGAGCAGAGCTCATCTTTCAATAAAGAAACCAAATGAAAATGAGTCAAATATTTGCGAAAAGGGGTGTGTCCATATTTCTCTGTGGTTTGAGGAAAACATACAGCTAACTGTTGACAGTGTCACTGAAGTTCTTCTGGTGTCACAGGTGTCTACATGTGTGGGGCAAACTTGTTCTGCACAATGGAATCAGATGTCTCCTTTGTTTCTGGACCAAGAAGCACAGACTTCCTCCCTGACAACTGAGCGTGCTTACACAGGAGGACCTCTCAGCATCGTGAACGTGTGACGGGGCTCTTAAAGGAACTTCAGTTTCTATCTGAGCTGATGAAGATGCTCTTTGATGACACCCATCTCTGATGCACCCATCTGAGTTTCCCAACCCTTTTCCTGAGTTTAAAAGCTCAAAATTCTGTAGCCCTTGGGCTGGAAAGACAACTCAGCAGTGCCTACAGCACCTACTGCTCTCGTAGAGGACCTGAGTTCTAGTCCCAGTACCCATGCCAGGCAGCTCACAACTGCCTGTAACTCCAGCTCCAGGGTATCCAAGGCCTTCTTCAGGCCTCTGCAAGCACCCACATAGGAAGTTCTTGTCTTCAGCAAGTGAGGATAACTGAGCACCTTGCTTTTCTGTCAACAACCCCCTCCTAAATGCTCTCCTTCAGCACCTGTTTAATTCCTATAAAGTCGCCTTAATTACAGCAGCTTGAAGCTCTTTAACTCTTCCTGGAATGGAAAGCCTTCAAGTTGTAAGAGTGAAGTAGCAGGTCTACAACTCAATCAAGAAAGAGAGGTATTTATTAGCAAAATAACACAGCTTAAAAATAAATCCTCATGGCAACCCCACATACAATATAAAATCCAGCTTCTCTTCATAAAAATCAGGGGGGGAAAGCCTGCTTTGATCAACTAGAATATGAAAGATGAAGATTTGGCAGGCAAGATGGAGAAGTGGGTCAAAATGCTTGCTGTTCAAATTTGACAACCTGGGTTTAATCTTAGTAACCCACGGTGAAAGAGAACAGATTCATAAATGTTTTCCTCTGTCCTGCACATGTGAGTGAGCCATGGGGCTCGTGCTCATTCTTGTGTGTGTGTGTGTGTGTGTGTGTGTGTGTGTGCGCGCGCACACAGAGTAATATTTTTTTAAATATTTATTTATTTATTTATTATGTATACAATATTCTGTCTGTGTGTATGTCTGCAGGCCAGAAGAGGGCACCAGACCTCATTACAGATGGTTGTGAGCCACCATGTGGTTGCTGGGAATTGAACTCAGAACCTTTAGAAGAGCAGGCAATGCTCTTAACCACTGAGCCATCTCTCCAGCCCCACAGAGTAATATTTTTAAGAGTAAAAGTAAGATTTTAAAAATTCAGACAAAGTTGAAAGCTATCTACTTGAAATGCTTAATTTATGCACTCCACTAGCAATATGTTAATAAATAATATAATGTCTTTAGAAATATGATTTTTTTTGCTCTCATATCTCATGAAGGAATGTAATATGGGTTTTCACCTGCAATTTCAAAATCCATTTCTTAGCATCATTAGACTTCTTACTTGAGTCACACAACCAAGCTTTCTTTGCAAAGATGCTTTATTCACCTTCTCCATAATATAAAGCTATCTCTTAATATTACCAGACACTTATTTTATGAGCACATTATTAAAAATAATTACCCATTTCTGTTTAGTTTATTTGCCTGTGTTTTCTTCCTGATGAACCTTTCACAGATGGTCTGTAGAACATTCGTCACCCGAATTAACTGAGATCATTTAAGATGGATTTACACTCTCTAGATATTGCCATTACTAATTAGTCCAAAAGAGGTCATTGAAAAACTTCTGAACTACCTGCCTGAGTTCTTAGATTTGTGCAGCTATGACAGATCACCCAGACTTAATTAGTTCTCACGTTCCCAAGGCTGGAACATCTATGATCAAAGTGCTTGCATCTTAGGACTTAGTCCCTTTGCTTCCAAAAAAGACTTCCTGAGTAATTGTGTCTTCCAAAGCAGTGGGCAGCCATGCCCTGCCCTGGCAGCAAAGAAGATCATAAAAGCTATTCCATAAGCTCTTTTCATGGCAACACCCATTCATTCACAACACTGTAACATCTCCCTACCCCACCCCACCCCATAGGCCCCACTTCTTAACACTGTGGCGTTGGAGTGTTGAATCTCTGACCCATGGACTTCAACACCAGACCACTCACCACTACTGATCAATAGGACAACACACTTGTGGCCTCCGACTGAGAGGAGCCAGCATACCTTTTACAAGCTAAAATTTAAGGATAGAGTTTTAAATAGGATAAAATTTTGATACAGTCTTGAGACACAAAGACATAACCCACACCTTATTTCCTATCGATCTATCTTATGCTGAAATAAAATTACATTTTATTTAAACACGTAAACTTTCCATGTCAATTTTTATTTTGGCCTTTTTTTTTACCATGTCTGTTTGCTCCAAAACCTTTCCAGCACAATGTCTATATGTAATAAAACACTTACTTTTAGATGGGGTACCTTGTATGGTGTTGCCACTTAACCCTTATTCATGAAAGAAGAGGGAAACAGGATTTATATTTAAGAATCTGTAGTAGTAAAGATCTGTAAACATTTCTTTAGTGAATTCCGAGTAAACATAGTGTTTTGTCAAAAGATCTAGAATTTCCCAGACTGGATAGAAAGAATCCAGCTTAAATCTGCTTTTGGAACCTTCAAAACAAGGATAAATTTCTAACTTGGAGGACAGAAAGCAGCATCCCTCCGCAGCCCAGACTAGCGCATCTGCTGGAAATGTGACCTGCATATCCCTCCCCTGCAGGACAGTGGGATCCTGATGACTTCAAACAGGACTTGTCACTTCTACTCTACCATGTCCCAGAGTCCCTTTCTCCTGGCTTTCAGCACCTCTTCCCACTGGATCTCAAACTTTCTTTCTCAGCGCTGAGCTCCTCACAGGTAAAAACTGAGCTATGGGAAAAGCATATCAAAGGGGCTCAGTGTTTACTTTCATTAATGTCCTGTACAATCCTTCCGGTTGTCTTTTCTCCAGTAGAACCTTGGGGTTTGAGGAGGCCGTGGGAAGTGCTGCACATATTTAAGCTTCAGGCAACGCAATTTCTAGCAATGTTACTGAGTCGAGTTATTGAATAAGTAAAGCTTTTTCAATTTTGTAGCAAATGCTAATATGGTCTTAACAAGTAGAAACTGGTGAATTCTAATTCTGTAACTGGAGGACAATGCCAGGAAGGAGAGGCCGCCATCTAATCATGGGACACAAAATTACTTCTGAAAGACAGAAAAGTGAAAAATGACAAACATCATATGGACCCATCTCTGAGAATTAAAGTTCTGAGGACTGGCGAGGTTGCTCAGTGGTTAGAGCACTGACTACTCATGAAGACGACCAGAGCTCAGTCCCCAACACCTACACAGTGGCTCACAACCATCTGTAACTCCAACTGCAAGGGATCCAACA
Source organism: Alexandromys fortis (assembly GCF_014885135.2). Classification (NCBI taxonomy): domain Eukaryota; kingdom Metazoa; phylum Chordata; class Mammalia; order Rodentia; family Cricetidae; genus Alexandromys; species Alexandromys fortis. Next base: position 19,226,322 of record NW_026067911.1, on the reverse strand, counting down.
CCTTCTGATTTTCTCAGGCATTGCAGGCATGATACACAGACATACATGTAGGCAAACACTGATTATATATATATATATAAATTTAGTTGTTTTTTTTATTCTAGGACAGTCTTATTTTGTTTTAAAATTATTTGGCATTATTCATACAGGGGCTGTTGGGAGTAAGCACACTGCTTCTATACTTGGCTTTCTTACCAGAGTTATTAGGTAATGGAATCAGTTTTATAACTTGAGAATTAAATTCATGTAATTAATATTGAGGCAAAGTGATTACTGATTTCAAGCTATAAAATTAAGAAATGCTAATGACAAGCACCAAGGTTCCTTGTAGTTAAATGATTCGAGAAGGAAGCGCCAGGTAAATCTCATCGGTTGCCTGGAGAGAGAAGAAGCCACACTGTTTGAGTTACCTGCATGGAGGTGGGCCGCATGGTGGAAACAGGGAGGCGGATAAACACGGCAAACCTCCTGGAAAACTCGTGGCATCATGAGGCAGGAATTCTGGGAGGGAAAAGTACAGCATCTCATTAAGGAAATAATTAATTATCCCACCTACCTCGTTACCATAGCTTAAGGTGAACCCGCCTTAAGGGACAGTCCTTCCTAAGAGTGATGGACCTGTCCAACCTGAAAAGTTAAGTCTACTCAAGCCAGATTGCTCAGGAAGGCTTTTCTTAATAGACTTTTGCTGCTATTCTGAGGCTTTTATCTCCGACAAGGTCTACTGACTTTAGTCCTGACTGATACACAGGTATCTTGTTTCCTTTAACAAAAAGAGCACGGAAGACCCACACTGAAACTCGTAAGGAAGCTTGGCTTTTGCATTCATTCTCGTTTGCATCTGATCTGCACAAATTGTTCCCATTTAATACAGAACATAAATCTTCTGGTTATATCAACTTTTAGTTACTTATTTATGTGTCGTTTGTGATTTTATTGACTTTTAGTGGTTTCCATTAGCTTTGGTCTCTAGAGTGGACAGTTGTGTGTCATGTGTCTCTGTGGATAAATGCAATAATACCAACATTAGTCTACTTTATGAGTCTAGGAAGCATAACAGCTGTGCCATTCAGGAATGGAATTTTACCTGTCATATCGATGCTGCTGTTAATGTTTTAATAACTGCTATCAAGCAGCATGCGGGTGGCCACAGGTTTGCTTGGCAGAGCCTCTGCCTTGGCTTCTGCAGCCTATTCATTTATCTGCTCTAACCCTTTGGAGAACAGGACACTGCTTCTCTTTGTAATTTGATTCTCTTGGGAAGACAACACATGTGGGTGGAAACGGGACTCGGGGAAGGATGCTAACAGTTCTTTCCCATGGCCCATCACTTAATCCAGAATCAGCAGGTGTTTTCCTGTTTGTGGCACACCCCTTTCTGATCATCAGGCATCCTATTCTGAGATTGCAGTATCTATAGGAATGAGATGTGGGGTGTGTGTGTGTAAGGAAGTCTGCGGCTGAGATCCTGAAAATCGTTTCAGACGAGTTCTCAAAGGAGGTACCCCCATAGCACTACACAGTTTATGAGTTCTCAGAGGAAATACTCCACAGCACTCCATAGTTCCCAGGCCTTCCTCAATCAGGAAAACCATTCAAAGTTAGACAGATGGAATTTTGGTAAATAAGAAAATGTCTACATTGGGTAATAAAAACTGTATTTCTATAGTCTAATATTGAGTTATTGTTACCAGAGGTCTAGTTTTGCTTTCTAGAATGAGTGATTTAGGCACCTACCCAGTGAGGGCACAATAAAAAAAAAACATTGAAATGGCCACTCCATAATTTTGGGGGAAGGTTTTTGTTATAGGTAAGTGTCTTAGGGTTTCTATTGCTGTGAAGAGACATCATGACCACAGCAAATCTTATGAAGGAAAACATTTAACTGGGGTGGCTTACAGCTCAGAGGTTTAGTCCACTGTCAGCCATTCTGGGGCAAGGCAGTGTGCAGGCAGACATGGTGCTGGAGAAGGAGCTGAGAGTTCTGGCATCTTGACCTATAGGCAACAGGAAATGGTCTGAGATACTGGGTGTTACTTCTCACAGTGTGGGGGTGTGGGGCATTCCTTCCCTGTCTGCACTGCTCCCCACAGTGGCTTTGCAATTCAAGGAACAGCCTGGTTTTGAGGAACCTGTCTGACTCCATTTTGAAGGCAGGGGTCTTTATGTGGTATTGTTGAAAATAACTTTCCCCTGACTGTAAGAGCTGAGTTGCTGTTTTTAAATCTGTTTCCTGGAGTTTGACCTGCCCCATCCCATGACCTTGACTAGTTTTGAGAACACCCTAAAGAGTACTCCCTAACCCTCCAACCCTCCCTAATCACCCTCCCTAATCACATGGTGACTTCCTTATGGCTTCATTGTTTCTCTTCTGAAAACCTGCTTTTACTCCTTAAAGGGGACACAAGAAATGGGTAGACTTAAGAGACAGTCACTCGATAGCTCTTGAATGTAGCCAAATAAAAATCAATTTTGCTTCAAATTTGGATCAAAATTGTGGTAGAGGTCTTATTCTCATCTGGTGGGATTAACAATATGAAGGTGATTCCAACTTCCAGGCAGCAATGGGCAAGTTAACAGAAGTTTTTGAATATTTTAAATTCTCAATTTTCAGGAACCCCCCCTGCAACTACGTTATTCTAATATTCTGTTTGCTGAGGGAAAGTTTTGACTGGCAATAAAGGAACCTCAGCCATATGTTGAAATGAGTCACGAGTTGAAACTGGAAACCCACCAAAAGGCAGTGAATGTGAACTTATCTGTTCCTTGCTTTTAAGACCATCTTTATATTGTTAATCCTTCTATAATACATTTATATTCCTATTATTGCTGCTGGCTTCCCTGTTGCTCTAACCCCTTAAATCCTTTGTTTTAAGATCTCTGTCCACAGAGTTATCTCAGGGGTTTGGTTTGGCTTTGGCTTTTGTTTGTTTGCTTTGTTTTGTTTTTTATTTGTTTGTTTGGCTTGGCTATTTTTTTTTTTTTTGTCTCTGATGATACGGCAAAAGCAACTTTAGAGGAACAGGCTTGTTTGGGCTCACAGTTTGAGGGTGCAGTCCATCACACTGGGGGAGTCATAGTGTCTGGAGCTTGAACCAGCTGGTCTCACTGCACCCACAATCAGGAAAACGAAAAAGGCCACACATGCCACTACTCAACTCGCTTTCTCCAGGACCCAGGACCCAGGACCCAGGACCCAGGACCCAGGACCCAGGACCCAGGACCCAGGACCCAGGACCCAGGACCCCTGCCATAGGGAAGGGTCTCCACCCACAACTAAGACACATCTTCCCACATCAGCTAATGTAATCAAGAAAATCCCCCACTAGCATCCCAGAGACCCAGCTTCCTGGCAATGCTAAATTCTGCCAAGCTCACAGTTACAGCTGTCATAAGAACATAGTGTGTTATATTTTCCCCTTAGTATATAGCAATGAATACATAGACAAACTTAAATTTTGTCTATGAAGGGAAAAAGTGTGTATCATACTAACTTTGATGAAGAAAGTAAAATGTATATTTGGATGTCTCAAAAGTGCAGTATCTATTAGTAATGAAGTTTGCACCTCCTAACATCTAATTAAATGAATGCTTTGTAATTTGGTAATAAGTGATCCTAGTATAACCGACTTTTAAATAGGGAAAAATAACTACTTCGTCTATCTTCATGAGCAACCTGGAAGTCAGAGGGTGCAAGTTTGCTTTCCAGTTTTAGACTATCAGACAAAGTTATCGCATGAAAAAAAGATTATTGTGGATTAGGAACATGAGTCAGAGTTTTAGAAGTAATTTCTCGACCCGTAGTTTTATTCCTCTCCTCTTCAGGCCGTATCTCTAACTAGAAGGGCCCAGTAGAATCTTTTGTTGTTTCCACAGTGTGCGTATGAATTATTGCATCGCTGCTACCAACAGTTCTGCATGGCAGAAGCTCTTTCCCACTTTGCAGACAACTGATTCAGACAACTGAGACTCAGAGAACTCTGTGAGACCAGACAGCACTGCACAAAACCTCTCAGTATTCAGGGAAAACGTATTAACATCAACATGGCTGTTGTCCGTTCCTCTGGAAGACTTCATACAGAATGTGTCTCAATCTATAGTGTGCTTTAGAATCACATGGCAAACTTAAACTAAAAAGAAAGGAAGGAAAAGGAGAAGCTAGAAGGAGGGGTAAGGAAGAGAGGAGGAAGAGACAACAGAGAAGGAGGGGAAAGCAAATTTGTCAGCTTAACCGCCAGTTAAACTAGAGCGTGGCTACTATGGCTAGGTGTGCAGTCAGACTTGGGGACCCTTGTTCTAGAAGATACTCCGTGGAAGAATTTGCTGGTGAAAGGAAAGAATCACAGACTGACCCTCACTGCCATGGAATTTAAAGGTGACCCTCTGCTTTCTCACCAAACCTAGAACAAGAGAGCAAAAGTGAGGTCTTAACTAGAGTAGAGAAGCAGTGAACACAAGCCAGGGTTAAAAGAGTGAACAAGTCAGTGTTTCATGCTGTGCAACCCCAAAGAAATGTCCGGTTTTGGTCCTGAGCCTATCTGCAAGACTGTCTTGAGCAAGAAGGGATATACACGTAGTTAATGTAATGAAGTTATGTTGTATTCCACCGAGGCTCATCACATTAGGTTCACACTCTAAATTTTAACTATGGTCCTAGCCCATCTCTCCAAGGCTGCTTACCTGTGTGAGGTACCTTAGCTGAAAGTCAGGTCCAGTCTCTAACAGAAATCTCTGAATCATGGGTCAGCATCCTGGGGGAGATCCTCCAGTCACAGAACAGATCAAGGTGACATCTTTCCAGATACGCAGAGCAGAGCATTGCTCTTGGTCTCTGCTTATAGACTGTCCAGTGGGCGTCACAGGGTCTAGGACATATCCGGTTATCTTGAGTGAGTGATGTCTCTGAGTTATGGCTATGAGTGTAGCCTTGGTTGTATAATTATTTCCTCATTCCAGGTAATTGCTGAAGTTCTATAAGCTAAATAAAAAGAAAAGCCCAAAAAAGAAAAACCAAAAGTTTAAATTATCTTCAGGTTGTCTGAAAGTGTAGCAGCTGCAGGCCCAATCCACCTGTTCCGTTCAGAGGACCACATTCTCCATTCTGTAGATACTCAGAATAATCTCCCTGTGTGTTTTATAGGGGTGGGGTGGACACTGAAATAAATAACTCTCTGAATCCTCTTCATGTATCTTCATAGCAACAAACATTTTAATTCTAAACAGAGAAGAGAGATTTGTGAAGAATACAACTCCAGACAAAGTCAAGAGGGAATTAGAAGAAAATTCTTTCATTGGATAATTGCAGCGAGTCCTGCCTCCAGGCTCTAACTGGCAACTGAAAGCAACACAGAGACAGTTAATACACAGTGTAACTGTCTCGAGATCATCAAGTCGCCATAAGCGAGCCTCACAACTACAGATGTGGAGCCAGCTGGGGCCCGTTAAAATCTCCCAGCCTATACTTCATCAGGCTAAATGAACACTGCCCTTCCATACCGCTCAGAATAACATCGCAGAGGCCTTCCAGGGTGTCTATCGTTGGGAACAACCCCTGAAAGACTTATTTAAGTCATCTTCTTCCAACCATAAAAGCTAATTAACTCGCAATGGAAAACCACAATTGTATACAAAGTAACACCAAGCAAAAAAGTACGATGCTTAGCACAATCTGAGTTTCTGCCCAGGTTTGTGAAACAATAAAACCACAGCAGCCCTTTTCTGAGAAATTATTTCCCGGTTCTTCTGTGTTAGCAAAGATATTGGAACATGTTAGAGAATGATCATATGATAAACCAACCAAATGTTTAAAAGAGAAAAATAGAGAAAGGTAGATTATTAGTATCCATTCTAAATTAAGAGCAGGAACGAAGGGATTTGGGGCCTTGGTGAATGTCTGCTTTGAATGGCATTGTTTCCCCATAGCCCCGCACTTTCAGGAGGCTCAGCTCTCGCTGCTTTTCACTACAGGGCCCATGGCAGGCTCCATTCATCACGAGCAGCTGCCTCCCAAATCTGTTTTTCTTCTCTCTTCCTGCTACAGTTTCAACCCTGAGCGACAGTTTTGTATTCTCAGATGAAACTCTCATTGGTGTCCCCTTGCTGATAGCAGACATTGAATCTCGAAACGGGCCCATCATTGTAAGCTCCTGAGAAGCACCCAGTTCCTCAGTGGTCCTGTCCTAGGTTTTCTGTGCTATCTAATCCCTTTATGAAGCGCTGATGGGCATAGCTGGTCATTCATCACCCGCTTCATCCTCTGCCTTAGGCACAGACGATGTTCCCTCACGACATTCATTTTTTATGCTTTTTTTTTTCTTCCTCGTGCACCTAGAAACACGCCGTGGAGCACAGGGAACACCGCAGGTGATGCTCTGCCAACGTTGGCTTTCATTCCCCCGGTGCAAACAGAACCTTTATTATAGCTGCTGTCTGCCGTTTCTCTACTGGGGAAAAAATGCTGGCTCCAGCAACCACAGCAATACAAACATACTTTACTTCACCCTTGTTTCAAAATTTAACTTTGTAGGAAGTGCCAAAAAGTAAGGTAAGGTTGTCTTTGGGAGTGTGCTAAAACTGGAGATGAAGGCACGGGTGTCTTCCCTGCCTTGCTTCTAGTTCTCATGGGAAAAGGGTGTCAACAAAACATTTGTTTTAAACAAAATATAAAGGTTTGTCCATCCCTGTAGATCAAAATACATCTTAATAATCTTAAAAAAATACAGTATAATGTATGAAATGTGGACCTAAGCTGACTATAGAAAACAGGGGGTTATACTGTACCATGAGCTGAAAGACACAGTTTTGAAAATTTGGACTATTAGATATCTTTTTAAATTACTCTGTTGTTGGTTGTTTAACTCTCTATCCTTTCTTGGCTCTTAGGCTCTTTTCTGGCCCCCCTCCCCCTGCTCCCAAATAAATCACACATGGAGGCTTTTTCTTTCTTATAAATACCCGGCTTTAGCTTGGCTTGGTTCTTGCCAGCTTTTCTTAAATTAACCCAACTACCGTTTGCCTCTGGACCTTTTCTTTTTCTTCTTCTGTATATCTTACTTTCACTCTTACTCCATGGCTGGGTGGCTGGGTGGCTGGGTGGCTGGGTGGCTGGGTGGCTGGGTGGATGGGTGGCTGGGTGGCTGGGAGGCTGGGTGGCTGGGTGGCTGGGAGGCTGGCCCCTGACATCCTCCTCTCCTTGATCTCTCTTGCTCATTCTCCCTCTTCCCAGAGTTCTCCTCCTATTTATTCTCTCTGCCTGCCAGCCCCACCTATCCTTTCTCTTGCCTCACTATTGGCCAATCAGCTCTTTATTAGACCATCAGGTGTTTTATACAGGCAACAAATCACGGCTTCACAGAGTTAAACAAATGCAGCATAAACAAAAGCAACACATCTTTGCATCATTAGACAAATGTTCCAGAGCATAGACAAATGCAACACACCTTAAAATAATATTCTACAACATTCTATTTGCATCACTCTTCTGCAAGTTCATAGCATTAAGTACCTCCATTAAAAAATTGGAGATCTCATACTAGTAACTTAATACAAAGAATCGATGCAATGAAGAATTGGTTCTTTGAGAAAATAAAGCAGAGACTGACAAACCATTTTCTAAATTTACTAAAAGGCAGAAAGATAATATTCACATTAACAAAACTAGAGATGAGAAGTGGTACCATAACAGCAGACACTGGAACCCCGAACAACCCAGACTGTTGGTTGCTCTCTACAAACTGACAACAAGGTCCATTTTCCTTATCCTTTTCAGCTGAGGGGTGTGTAGGTTGTTTCCAAGTTCTGGCATTACGGATAACACTTCTATGAACATAGTTGAGCAAGTGGTCTTGTATTTATAATTGAGCATTCTTTGGGTATATGCTGAAGATTGGTATAGCTGGGTCTTGAGGTAGACTGGTTCTCAGTTTTCTGAGAAACTGCCATACTCATGTCTGGAGAGATTGTACAATTTTGCACTCCCACCAGCAGTGGAGGAGTGTTCCTCTTACTCCACATCCTCTCTAGCATAAGCTGTCATTAGTGTTTTTGACCTTAGCCATTCTGAATGGTGTAAGAGGGTATCCCACACCTTTTGATTTGCATTTCCGTGATGGTTAAGGATGTTGAACAATTCAGTAGGTGTATTTGGGCCATTTGAGATTCCTCTGTTGAGAATTCTCTGTTTAGATCTGTACACCATTTTTAAATTGGATTATGGTATTTTGGTGTTTAGTTTCTTGAGTTATTTATATATTTTAGAGATCATCCCTCTGTCAGATGTGGGGTTGGTGAAGACATTTTCCCATTCTGTAAGCTGTCATTTTGTATTATTGACAGTGTCCTTTGCCTTACGGAAGCTTTTCAGTTTCAGCAGGTCCCATTTATTAATTGTTGATCTCTGTGTCTGTGCTACTGGTGTTCTATTCAAGAAGTTGTCTCCTGTGCCATCAAGTTCAAGGCTATTTCCAGCTTTTTTTTAAAATCTAGTTTAGTGTATCTGGTTTCATGTTGAGGTCTTTGATCCATTTGGACTTGAGTTTTGTGCAGGGTGATAGGTATGGATCTATTTGCATTCTTCTACATGCAGCTGTCCAGTTTGACCAGCAACATTTGCTGAAAATGTCTTCTTTTTCCAGCGTGCATTTCTGGCTTCTTTACAAAAAAAAAAAATCAGGTGTCCCTAGGTATGTGGACTTATGTTTGGGTCTTTAATTCTATTTAGCTGATCCACTTGTGTGTTTTTATGCCAATACCATGCAGGTTTTATTACTATAGCTCTGTAGTACAGTTTGAAACCAGGGATGGTGATACCTCTGAATGTTCTTTTATTGTTTGATATTGTTTTAGTTATTCTGGATTTGTGTGTGTGTGTGTGTTTCCATATGAAGCTACAAATTCAATTCTGTGGAGAATTTTGTTGGAATTTTGATGGGGATTACATTGCTTTTGATAGGATGGCCATTTTTGCTATGTTAATCCTAGCAATTCTTGACATCTTCTGATAATCTTCAATTTCTTTCTTCAATGTCTTTTATATTTTATATTATTTGAGGTTATATTTATGTATTTTATGTTATTTGAGGTTGCTTCTCTGATTTCTTTCTCATTCCATTTGTCATTTGTATATAGGAAGACTACTGATTTTTGTGCTAATCTTGTATCCAGCTACTTTGTTGAAACTTTTTGTTTGTTTGCCTTCTCTTTAAACTGGCTATAGGAGTCTTCCTGGACACTTTTAGGGCTACATATGTATGCTATCATATCATCTGCAAATAAAGATATATTAATTTATTCCTTTCTAATTTATATCTCCTTGATCTCCTTCCATTGTCGTATTGCTCTAAGACTTCAAGAACTATATTTAGTAGGTATGGAAGGAGTGAACAGCCTTGTCGTTCTCTTGATTCTAGTGGAGCTGCTATCAGCGTCTCTTTAAGTTGATGGTGGCTAGAGTCTTGCTCTAAACTGCTTTTTAATATGAAAGTACCTACCTTGCATCCCTAATCTCTCCAGTACGTTGCTTTTATCATAAAGGGGTGTTGGATTTTGTCAAATTTATATATGTTGAGCCATTCCTGAATCTCTGAGATGAAGCCTGCTGGATCATGGTGGATGACCTTCATGATGTGTTCTTAGATTTGGTTTACAAGTATTTTATTGATGATTTCCACATCACTTTTTATAAGGGAATTTGATCTGTAATTCTCTTTCTTCATTGATTCTGTGATTTGAATATCAGGGTATCCTCATAAAACAAATTGGGCAATGTTCTTTCTGTTTCTGTTTTGTGGAATAATTTGAGGAGTATTGGCATTAACTCTTTGAAAGTCTGGTAGAATTTTGTACTAACACCATTTAGCCCTGGACTTTTCTTTTCCCTAGACAGGATTTCTCTATGTAGCTCTGGCTGTCCTGGAACTCACTCTGTAGATCAGGCTGATCTTAAACTTACAGAGATATTCCTGCCTCTGCATCTCGAGTATTGAGATTAAAGGTGTATGCTACCACACCCAGTCAGTTGGAAGACTTAATTGTTGCTTCCATTTCATTAAAGTCTATAGCTCTGTTTAAATCATTTATCTGATCTTGATTTAACAGGTGGGCTTCACGGCTCTCCTTTCCTCTCTCCATGATTTCCTGGTCTTTCTTCCCTGGGGACCTGGAGGGGCCAGCGTTGGCATCCAGTAAATCTGAGCATTTTCTAATTTGGTTTGATTTGGTCTGATTTGGATTATTTCGTCAGCAGAGAGGCTTATGGGTCCATAAATACTTTACACTGATGTGTTCAATATTTTGTTTTATCTTATTATATTTTATTTTCTTGCCATTCCTTAGAAATCTGTTTTCTAATGAGAGACAGAATGAGTGGATTCTGATTCAGGGGGAGGGGAACTGGGGTGAGTAGAGGGAGAGGAATGGCAATCAGGATATATTATGTGAGAAACATACTCTATTTTTCAATAAAAGGTAAAACATCATTCCTCTTATTTATGATAACACTGTAAAACATCCAAGAAGCCATAGAACAGTATCTACTTCAGCAGCGGAGCCACAGGTAGCAGCAGGGGCTGTCAGTCATCAGCCTGGGCATAGGTCCCAGCTCTGTCACCTGCCCGGTGAGTTCATTTGAGCTGCCAAACTCACTCTGTCCAACCTTCCTCACATAGACATGAAAAGTGCGACCAGCTCATTGTCATGGATTGTTGCACTAAAGGACTGCTTTTATTATTAAGGAGCGATCATTAGAACCACAGATGACTCATCAGGTAAAAGGCACTTCTGTGCCAGCCTGCCGACCTGAACCCCAGTCAAAGCCTGAGGTGGCTGTCATCTGTATTCTCAGGGCTCCTCTGCTGAGAGGGGAAGAGGGGAAGCAGGGAGCAGCTGGAAGAGTCCTTGAGAGTCCTGCATGCCAGAGAGACCACAGAATCAGACACAGTAGCAGAAATGACAAGAAAGACCCTCCCTCAACATCAGGTGGAAGGAAAGAACCATCTCCTAGAAACTTGTTCTCTGATCTCCCCAGACCTGTTCCTTGTTATGCTTATGCACACAAACACACACACACACACACACACACACACACACACACACACACACTCGCATGCACCCAGGTGCGTGCGAGCACACATGTGATGAATAATTAATTAAAATTGTCTCAAATAATCATGTTATTTTCTAGCAAATCTAGAACACAACCTCCCAAAGAAGGTGTTAGATATAACTTACTGGACAGGCAGCGGAGTCCTAGGACTCTAATCAAGACATGTTTGTGTTTGAATTGGGCTTCTTTGCTTACTACATGAATGATTTCTGCCAACTGACTTACCTGCCAATGGCTTGCTTTCTACATCTGGACAATGAAGCTGCAGCACTCACCTTGTGCTCCCAATAGAATTAATGATAGTTTATAAATAAATTGTGTGTAAATTGGATAAGAATATTAATAATTATTCTGTTTTTTTTTTTTACCCCTGTCTTAGGGTTACTGTTGCTGTGATGAAACACCATGACCAAACGCAACTTGTGGAGAAAAGAGTTTAATTGGCTTATACTTCCGCATCATAGCCTATCACTGAAGAAAATGAACAGGACAGGAACTTAAGCAGGGTAAAACCTGGAGGCAAGAACTGATACAGTGCAGAGGATGTGGAGGGGTGCTGCTTACTGGCTTACTCAGCCTGCTTTCTTACAGAGTCCAGGGTCAGAAGCCCAGGAATTGTACAACCCACTATAGACTGGGTTCTCTCCCTTAAATCATTAATTAAGAAAACGCCCTACAGTTGGAAGTTGTGGGGGCATTTTTCTCAGTTGAGGTTCCCTCCTTCAGATAACTCTAGTTTGTGTCAAGTTGACGTAAGACTATACAGCACAACCTTGTATGTTTAACCATCCAATTGGACGTTTTTCCTTAACCTAGATATACGTGTTAAGAGTAATTCTTTATTGTGTCAGAGAAACTTGAAAATATTTTCATTTAACTTTGTGAGAAGAACTCATTACTATTATATATTTGTCAATTGTGCAGATTGTCTTCCTGAGATTGTAAATAATGAACCGAGAAGCTAACTCATTTGTATAATGTAGACAAGAAAATGAGGAAATGAAGATTTAAATTGTTTCAACCGATATTTTAGTTTTGCTTCATATTGGTGAGATACCTTAATTAGAATGTTGTCAACTTTAAACAGAGTTTCAGTGATTAATATCTCTAATTTCTACTTGGTCTGGGGCATCTCATAAAATACAGGGCTTGAGAAGCAAAATTTAACCATTATATGCTGTGGGACAATGGTCTTCTCTCCTGTCACTTTTATCATTTTTAATAAAATGCTGATTGGCCAGTAGCCAGGCAGGAAGTAGAGGCATGACAAGGACAATCCTGGGAAGAGGAAAGATTCAGTCTGCAGTCGTGACCCAGACACAGAGGAAGCCAGATGTGACTGCCTTGCTGAAAAAAGTACCAAGCCACGTGGCTAACACAGACTAGAATTATGAGCTAATATAAGTTATAAGAGTTAATAAGAAGCCTGAGCATCTCTGGGGCATCCCTGACCAACAGCTAGAAAGGACACATCCCACACCTGGCATTGAAGTTTTCATTTGGAAAACTATAATGTTTGGGAGAAGCATTATTCCCTGTGTATGGTAACTTCAATTGAATTTCTCTCTCTCTCTCTCTCTCTCTCTCTCTCTCTCTCTCTCTCTCTCTCTCTCGTGAAAGATGTTTATACTAGAGTCATTATCTCCCTCCCCAGCTGTCCTCTACCAAACCTTCTCATCCTCTCACCCGCTAACCTCCCCGTCCTCCCCGTCCCGTCCGCTAGTCCCCCTTTCTCTTTCTCATCACCCAAGTCCTGCTCTCCCTCATCCCTCGAGACCTTTATTGCCCTTCCCTGTTGACGGCTCCTTTCCAGCTTCCTGGATTGTTCAGGAATCTAAAGAGTCTGTGTTTGTTTCTAATACCTTATCAGGGAACCCTTCTTCTGGGGATGATCTCCACTTCCACCACCAAGAACAAAGTAAAAGCAGTTGTTATAGTTAAAGGAATGGACAGGAACTGATTTGGAGAGACAACTCCAAAGAACACAGAGACTCCAGGAGGCGAGGAGCAATGCAGTTCTACACCCTGGGGCCTTTCTTTGTGTGGAACAGAATCTGGCTTCAGAGATGGAGGGCGACAAACAAACACCGAGGGATAACAGAACGCACCATAAAAATGCCTGCTATTTCCAAATACAGGTCCAGTAAAAAAATCATCCCAGCAACACATAAAACCCTAGGCTGTAACTTTTACTTCAGGTTTTTACCACTGGAAAATCCCTGCTGCTCTCTGCCATTGTGTCAGTCCAGACCAAGCAGGTGTCTGTCCTGTGGTGACCTGGCACTCTGTCCTCGTCCTCTCACTATGAGGGAATTAGGATGTGGATCCCTCCAAGGTAGACACAGGGGCTCCCAAGCCTGTGTGGCGGCAGCAGAGGCTTAGGCCTTCGCCAGAACTCACCACACTCTCACTAGAAGGTAACAGTGAAGATGGAGGCCTTTCCCCAGTGCTAAAAGAAATTCACTGACTCCTTCCCTGGACAAGTTGGTGGAAGGCAAAGTCTTTATATCTCGGGAGTAATGTGCCGTGTTAGCCAGAACGGAAGCAAAACAACACAAACCATCAAGTGCTATTCTGCAGAATAATGTATGAGAAAGAAATCAGCGGTGCTTAACAATTTTATATGGGTGATCCTTGGCTTTATGCATGGTCGTATGTGTAGAGGTGGCTATAAATTCCCTCTATCAATATTTACAAAGTTGCCGCCTTAGTACCAGGTACGACTCTAGCATTGAGGTCACAATGTTGAGCAAGCCAGATAAAATCATGCTTCCTTTCGATTTCCTTTCTGTATTAGTCAATGTTGCTAGGACAAAACACTCAGGGAAATCGATTTAACAAAGAAAGAAGTTTGTTTGGGCTTGGGACTTGGCCCGGCTGCTTGGTGCCTGCCGTGGCACAATACTTTATGCTGGGTATGTATGGTAGAGGTGGCCTGTTCACCTCATGGTAGCCATCGAGCAACGAGAGTGAAAGAGAAGAGACCCTATCTCAATGTCCCTTTCAAAATCACATCCACAATGACCTAACTTCCTCTAAGGAGAGTCCATCTGCTTATGGTTCCATCATCTCTCACCAGTGTGGATCAAGCCTTTTCTTCCTAGGCTTTTGGGGAGGTTCTAGAGCTGTATTCCAGCAACCAGTAAGTCTGACATTCTGTTGCATAATCAGATCAGAACAGATAGAGACTGACATATTTTAAGTGTTGTGCTTGGACCTTTGATCTTATGAGAATTTGTAAAATCAATCAGTAAAAGTTGCTTTCATTTGTATGTGAAGAGAAACAAAGAAAGGATAAAACAGGTGAAGACACTTGATGTAGTTATGCAAACTAGTATGTTCTGCAGGAATCAGCTTCTATTTTTTTCCAACACTGTTCTTGAAGGAACTAATTTTCAAACTTTACGTGTCAGAATAAACCGAATTATTATGGGTATTATGACACGATGAACAAGTTACTATTTAGAAAACACTTCCCAATCCCACTTGCATTGTAAATGTTTAAGAAAACGGGAAAGCAAATTATTCTCCCCCAGATCAATTACAGTGAATTCACAGAGAACGCTGAAGTAAATTCCACCAAACAAGGAGGTGGGAAGCAAGACACAGAAATGCCAGGCAGAGAGAATGCTTTCAAGGGGGTGGATGATCTTCCCAGCCCCTTAGCTGCTGCCATCCTCGACTCCTGTGTTTCAGAATATCAGCCACACTGGTATGTCCTCATTCCTTGGGCAGTAAAGATTCTTGGTGTCACATTGTTACTGTGTGGGGTGCCTTCTGTCATAGTTCCTGACAGATTGTCACAGGGAGCAAAGAACTTCATCATGGGTGCCTTCAACCAAACCATGGCTCCCAGGGATAACCATCCTGGATCTATACACCTTCCCTTATCTAGCTAAGGGCTTTTTTTTTTTTTCTAATCAAATGGGGAATCTTGAGATGGGAGATTTCCCTGGTTTATCCAGATAGGCCCACAATCATCACAAGGCTCCTTCTAAGAAGAACACACAGAGGGCCAGAGTGAAGGGAATTGCATTGGTAGGAGCAGAAGCTAGCATGCTGTGCTGGGAGGTGGGTCTAGCTGAGGACAAGCCGAAACAAGCAAAACTCCTTGGCTTTGCCTGAGTGAAACTGAGTTAAGATCTGACCTCAGGAAAATTAGAGTGAATGCCTAAGAGTTAAAGCTACTAGATTTATGGTGACTTTTAGAACAGTGGATGCAAGAAACATATAAGGTCAATATAATGCATATATTATATGTATAATCCATATATGTGAGATATATATGAAAATGTATATTTATTTCAAAATCTGAGCACTTGTGAACTTTTTGCTGCTGAGATGATTTCTTCATGACAATTTATAGTTTATCCACAATGAATTTGTAAGATAGCTTTCATGACCATGGAAGTCTTAGAAGCAATGGCAGTGTCAGGGCCAATGTTTTTCTCATTCTAGATTCCCATTGGTAAAATGCTCTGCTGCTTTGCTTCTCATCTGTATGCTCTGTCTGTTTATTGTTTACTAGCTTCTTTACTAGAGTCATTATCGGAGCAGCTACCTATCTCCTGAAATACTATTTATTTGTGGAAGTCCCTTTATGGTATCATGCAAGTATCTCCCATTCCACTTCCCCAGAATATCAGTGTTAGTGGGGCATGGTGGCTCATGCTTGTAACACCAACACTTGGTGGTTGTGGCAGGAGGAATGCTGAAAATCTGAGGCCAACCTGGGATATGTGTGAGTCCCAGGACAGCTATAGTTATATCTTAGGACTCTATCTTTAAACACACACACACAAACATAAGCACATGCATAAACACACACATACACACATACACTCAGCCTCACACACATACACAACAAAAGAAAATAACAAAATTTATCATTAAAAAGAAGAAAACAGAAGGTTTTGCTTAGCTGATTCCCGTATCCTCAAATTCTATTTTTTACAGTTGTACAACGTCTTGCCTGGAGGTTGTCTTAGGGTTTCTACTGCTGTGAAGAGACACCATGTCCATGGCAACTCTATAAAAGAAAACATTTAACTGGGGCTGGCTTACAGTTTCAGAGGTTCAGTCCATTATCGTCATGGTGGGGAGCATGGCAGCATGCAGGCAGATATGGTGCTGGCTGCATCTTGATCAGAATGTAACAGGAAGTCAACTTACAGTCACACTGAGGGAAGCTTGAGCAAAAGAGACCTCAAAGCCCGCCCCTATAGTGACATACTTCTTCCAACAAGGGCATACCTCCTAATAGTGCCACTCTGTTTGGGGGCCATTTTCTTTCAAACTAACACAAGGACCTTTCATAATAAGAATGTGTGCCTCTCCTGATTCTCTCTCTTATTACTATTAAGGTTTCTAGGTTGAATATTGTAACCAGCCTTGTATTAATCAGGGTTCTCACAGAACTTATGGAAGGACTCACTCTCTCTATAAATATGTGGAATTTATTGGAATGACTTTCAGACCACAGTCTAACAATGACGAGTTGTGAATGGAAAGTCTAAGAACCTAGTAGCTGCTCAGTTCCATGAGGCTGGGTGTCCCAGATGGTCTTCTGTAGCTGCTGGAATTCCAAAGAAGTAGGCTCTAATGCCAGCAAAGGAATGGATGCATTAGCAAGGCAAGGGCAAACAGGCAAAGAATGAACCCTTACTTCATCCACATCCTTCTACAGGCTTCCAATAGAAGGTGTGGCCCACATTGCAGGTGTGCCTTCTAGCCTCCGGTCTGGATTAAAGGCACGTTGTCTTCTTGCCTCAAGATCTGTGTCTGGTTTATAATTATATTTCATTCCAGGTATAGTCAAGTTGACAACCAAGAATAGTTATCACAAGTCTTAATGCCTTCTCCCATATTTTGCAATTTATTAATACTTTTAGTTTATTGCATGCCATTAGTGCCCTCGTGGGAGAACTGATGCTCGCAAGAGCTTTGACAGATGTTCCTAGGCCAGCACCATTTCTTCCGGAAACTGCTTCCTTGGTTTATTCCCAGAGCCTATAAAAATGAACTTCCACCACTTTTTGCCATTCAATAGCAACATCTTCAAATGTTTCAAGATGGATCTTCTGAATTCTATACGTCACTCAGAAAACAAGTCACTCTGAAATATTCTGTGCTGTGTATTTTTCTTCTCCACTTTTTTAATTGTACAAGAAAAGCATTCATTCTGAGATGTCTTAGCTCAAATGGTAACTTTTCTTTGGTGCTTTAGTTGGTCATGCTTACAATTAGAGGATAATATAATCAGGTTTCTAAAATCATTATTCCGATCCATCCTGTGAGACTTTCTCGCTCCTGTAAGAATCTAATAATAAAGCCGGGCGGTGGTGGTGCACGCCTTTAATCCCAGCACTCGGGAGGCAGAGGCAGACGGATCTCTGTGAGTTCGAGGCCAGCCTGGTCCACAAGAGCTAGTGCCAGGACAGGCTCCAAAGCTACAGAGAAACCCTGTCTCAAAAAAAAAAAAAAAAGAATCTAATAATAAAAATGTTAAAAATTAATTTAACAGGACGTAATGAGATACTCACAGCATGTTGGAATGCAGCTTACATACGGGCTGATACAGTTAAGAGAGAGCCCTATAGGGTCCCATGAGTTAAAGATTTGGTGCCCAAGGTGTTGCTATTGAGAGAAGCCATGGACCACCAGTAGGAGGGACCTTGCAGGAGGTCCTTAGGTCATTGAAGGAATGCCCAAAAAGATTTGTTCCTTTTTTATTTTTTTTCTAACAATGAAGAAAGTGTTCCTACTGCATGTAACTGCCACCAGAATCTGCAAGCCCATTAGATGTCCAAAGTGATGGGACCAACCTCAGACCAGAATGTCCAAGACTATAAGCCAAAATAAAACAAACCCTTCCTCTTTGTAAGCTATTATCTCAGATTTTTCTGTATGGTATTAGAAAACTGAACAACACAATGGGCTTCTTGACTCTGGGCTCCATGGTTTCTGCAATCCAAGAGGGATGTTGAGGGAGGAGAACCTCACAGGAAGGGAGGATGCAATGTCAACAAGGTCAACCTATGATAAAAACAGTAGCAGAAGAAGAAAGAGCATGCACAGGAAAGGCCGCCATCTCCTGATGCTGAGGAAGGGGGCTGCTGTGTAAATGACCTGTGAAGTTCATCACAGTGGCTGGGGGACTGTTCTAGTTTGTTTCTACTGCTGTTATAAGTATCATGACCAAAAACATTCTGGGAAAAAAGGACTTATATTATGATGTGGGATTCCCCTCTGTATGCTGTGAATATCATTGCTTAATAAAGGAACTGCTTTGGGCCTGTAGCAGAGCCACAGGGGAACAGAGCTAGGTGGGGAAAACTAAGCTGAATGCTGGGAGAAAGAAAGGTGGGGGTCAGAGAGAAGCCATGGAGCTGCTGCCAGAGTTAGACATGCCAAAAACTTTGCTGGTAAGCCATGCCATGTGGTGATACACAGATTAACGAAGATGGGTTAAATTAATATGTAAGAGTTAGCTAATAGGAAGCGAGAGCTAATGGACCAAGCGGTGATTTAATTAATACAGTTTCTGTGTGATTATTTTGGTGCTAAGCAGCCAGGGACTAACTAGCGGCCTCCTCCTACAATGTTATCTTACACTTTATGGTCTACCATGGAGAGAAGGAGGGACATGGAGGCAGGGACTAAAATAGAGACCAGGAAGGGGCATTAATCCCTTTGGTTTGTTTCAGGACCACCTGACCAGTGATGGGCAGGAACTTTCCAAATCAACAATCAGTCAATAAAATTCCCCACAGATATGTCCACAAGCCAGTCTGATGAAGGCAATTCCTCAGCAGATGTTTTCTCTCCCTGGGTGTCATTAACAACCAAGATTAGCCACAACAGGGTCCTAGAGCATCTCAGGTCTCCAGGTCTCTGGCCTGCCCCTACCCTCAACATTGCCTCTCTCTTGGTAATGATCCCTGGTCCAATCCTTTGTTCTGGGGCACAGGAACTTGACCATCTCTGTCTGTGTCTTCTGTACTCCAATGCACAACTAAACAGCTAATTAAGTTAACATAATTTGTTTTGAACTGATATGTAAAATAATTTAGGAGGAAAAGGACAATTTAAAAACAATTATAATAGCAGTTACTTAACCAATTGTTTAAAGAAAGTGATGTGAGAAGCAAACGCCACTCTAAACGAAAGCAAATAGTGCCACGAATAATTGTATCATTTATTGATCTATATTCAGCTGAGGATGATTCAATTAGTTCAAGTGATAAGCCTAGATGAGAGTATTTTATTTTAAACTACTTTCCGCTATGGTCTAAATGTGTTCTCCTCGAGTTCATATGCTGATTAATAGTCACTGCACAGTGTTTAGAGGGCACGGGCTCCTGAAGGTGCAGCCTCATGGGTGAGATTAAGGTCAATTTAAAAGCTTGAGAGAGCTGGTTTGCTCTCTCCCATCCTCTCTGAAGGATGCAGCATACACAAGGCTGCTCTTGTATCTGCACCGTGCCTGCAGAACGGTCCATCTGTTCTGTGGATGTGTGCTTCTCTTTAAGCCCATGAGTCTCCTCTTTCTCCGTATCCTCCACGGAGCTGGCAAGCACCCCTGGGTTCAGCAGACTGTTTGCGAGTGAAGTGACTGCCTTGGGGGAAAGATTAGGAGCTGTCTGAGTTCTGGCCTGCTTTATTCTAAAAGAAAAATCTCGGGATACAGTTCTGAGGCTGGGAGGGAGGGCGATGGCAAGCTTCGTTCTGAGTGACATTTCTACTTCTTGCGCGAAGACAGACAGCTGGAGGTACTCAGTTGTCTTCCTGGCACGGAACCACCCCATCCCAAGCTGGGCACATTCCCCGCATGCACTACCCAGTCCTCAGCCCCCATTTCACTAACGGTGCTAGATGGAAGAACATTCGAGCTCTCCCCGTGGTCCCTGGACAATAGGCGGCAGGTATGGGGCTTTTCCTCGGGGAAAGAAGACCCTCGGGGTAGATGAAACAGAGCAGGGTGCACACACAGCCTGCATTTGGCTGAGCTCTCGGAGTGGAACGTCTGCCTCGCTGCGGTACTTGTAATTCAAATGCCACAGTCTTTTGCCTTTCTCAGATACTTTTTATAGATTTTTCTGGAAGTTTCTTTATTTGTTGTTTGCCCTTAGGAGCATTTCCAGAGCTGTTAAGTAGCTGTTTTCTCATCCTTTCTTCAAGCCTGTTTCACTAGGGAGTGCATCAGGGGGCTTCCTCCCGCTGCAAATTAATCACAGATGTATTATGTTTGGTGATGGTACTTGAATCTCCAATTATCCCAGAATAAAAGCTTTCCTTAAAAAAATCATAAAGCCATAACATAAGTGGCCTTGGAGAATATATCTTCTTTTTTTTTTTCTAGCTCCAAGAAAGTGTTAAACTTTAAGTAAGTATACTGACAAGTTCATTTCTTAGCTCTTTTGTTTGTTTATTGAATCTGAAACCCCAAACATGCTGCAATGAGCAGGAGGCTCCTGGTTATAGGAGTAGAGTTTGCCCAATGCCATTGATTGGTAGTGAATTCGAGGTAAAGATCAACCACGAACACCCAAGTAAGAGGCAAGATAAGTTGTCCCTAGTAGTGGTGCCGCACTGTCAGTTTTCTTCGCCTCTATTGTCCCTACCCCCTCCACTGTTTAACATTATTGAAGAGTTGAACACAGCTTGTGCCAAGGTCCCTGGGAGATGCTGAAGAGGCTGCCCCAGTCTTGTTTGTAACTCACTGCAAAATGTGGATAACGGGACTGCTCCTCTAGGCTCTTACCCAACGCCTCTCTGTGACGCTAACAGCCAGGGTGATTTTTTTGTTTGTTTGTTTGGTTTGGTTTGGTTAGGTTTGGTTTGATTGCTGGGTTTTGAGTTTATCCTCTTTGATTTTAGGAGCCACGTTGAAGAAAGAGAAGGAGGTGCACGGTGGGGCATCTCTGTCACCTTCAGTGTATCTGAGGCGACACTGGAACAGGCAGAAGCGCCAGGGGGTGACCAGAGCTGGGAAGTGGGGAGGGGCTCCCCGCGCCTCATCAGAACACCCGTTTGTTTTTTTTCCCCGAGCCTACACTGACCTGCCTTTTGAGAAATACAGCACCAACATATCTGGAACATTCTCTCCATACACTCACATGTGTTTGCAGGGGTTGGAAGCAGGAAGATCCAGTGACTGTACCATTTCTATGCCAGAACAGCAGGCTTGGTTGGAAAAGTTGGTCCCCAGCACTGAATACCTTCGTCTTCCTGGCCCTAGAAACACTACATTGACCTGGAAGGAAAATCAGCCAAACAACAGTGCCTTCTGCACATTTGCTTTGCCTCTTATTTCTGAAATGGCTCTTTTGACGTCAGCGAATGGTGAGTTACTGACTTGCATTGATACACTTAAACCCCTTTAATGCTTTGTTTCATTTTATTTGTTCATAAATTAGGATGGAGAATACAGACAATGCTACAAGGTCTATCTTAGAACACAGGTGGACTCCATGGATTATCCGCAACTATCCCTCAAATCTGCAGTCAGGTTCTTGTAGACAAAGCGTGAATGCATAGGCACAGTTAAAAACAGTGAAGGAATACACTTCTTTCTAGAGACATGTGTGTGTGTGTGTGTGTGTGTGTGAGAGAGAGAGAGAGAGAGAGAGAGAGAGAGAGAGAGAGAGAGGCAGAGAATATAATTAGCAAGAGTGAGAAGAGTGTTATGAAGAGGGTGATAAATACAACAAAATACTATGTAAATGTATGAAAATCTCATAATGACATAATAAATAGAAGTAATATTTGCTGATATAATATTATTACAAAGTGCACTAAGAAAAGGCATATTGGGGTCTACATGGGGCCTGGCCTTCAAAACCCTGCATGCTCATGCAATATAAGAGGTTTTTGCACCTTGTCTTGTTGAATTAGGAGTGGCGGCGCTGCGTCCCCAGCACCACGGCTGCCTGCTAGCTCATGCCCGAAATAACAACACACAAATTGTATTCTTTTAAACACTGCTTGCCCATTATATCTAGCCTCTTCTCGGCTAACTCTCGCACCTGGACTAGCCCATTTCTAATAATGTTTGTAAGCACCCCAAGGTGTGCTTACCGGGAAGATTCTAGCCTACATCCATCCTGAGTCGGAGCTTCATCGCTTGTTTCTCTGAGAGCAGAGCTATCTTGCGTCTATCTGAGGAGTCTTACCTCACTTCCTCTTCCTCCTGTTTACTCCTCCTACCTATGTTTTAACCTATCAGGGCAAGCAGTTTCTTTATTTAATTAACCAATGAAATCAACAGATTGATATATGATACTCCCACATCATTGTCTGAAGGTCAGAGAGTTAGACCTCTCTGTGTCGGATGTGACTTGGTTTTCCAAAATATGAACAGAAATGCCCTGCTCTGGCTTAAAGAGACTGCACACAGCTAGTCCATTTACTGCCATGGTTATCCTGGAGGCATAGACTGCCTGTAAGTCTCTACAAGGTTCCTGATTGACTAGGAAGGGGGTAGTCTGGTTGCCTCTGTGATGAGCACCTAAATAAAGATGTTCTAAAAGTTATTGATTGCTTTTAATTCTTCAGTTGAAAACACATTTTTGGTCAATTTTTCAAAATGAAAAAAGTGAATAGAAAAATCAATTAAACTGTAAAGAGAGCCAACAAGATATATATTGTTTATCTGGGGCTAAGTCTGGCAACAAAATCACCCTAGAAAATGGAAGACTTTATTTGGCAATTTGTATGGTTGATTAGATTGTCAGAGAGAAATACTGACTTCTGGAATCATTCCCTTTTTACGTCCACTTTCACAGTTCACTTAAAAAAATAATTATTGTCACTCTGGCCTTGGGAAACTCCCTAGAGAAGTGTCTATATCTATTTTATATAAGAAACATTTTATACACAAAGACTTCTGAGCATAAGAATGCAATATAACAGCATATTCCTGCAAAATAAGAGGAGATTTGATTAAGTATTATTGTTCTTACTCTTTAATTAGATTATTCAGCAACACTGAGAGATAGAGATGTGTATGTATATATACACACATACATATTTATAATTACAAAAGCCCTATTAAATATCTGGAGTCACAATAGTATAATTTGCTTGTTATTTATTCTTCAAAATGAATAGCTTGATTCATCATACAAGCAATCTTTCATGGCTGCAGTTTCCGCATCTGGATATTAAAAATATTTGTAAGCCAAACCTTGCATCTGAACATGTCTAGACAGGTTTCCTTGCTGCTGGTTCCTAAATGACATAGAAGAACACATTTGCTAAAATTTACTTGCTATTGGAAATTACAGGTAACTCAGAAATGTTTTTTCTTCTACAGAAGAAGATTTGCAAGACCTGTGAAAATCCTTCTGTTGCCCCTGCACGAGACTTGAATGCATGGGAGTTAGCATCCATGAAGAGTTCTGAGACTAATCCCACTGACAGCAAAAGAAGACTGCCCCTGACCTGACCATGTCCTCAGACAGGACTAGGAAAGGTGAGCAGGTTTAATAGCTTTGTCTTCAAAGCACATGATTTTGAAGAAGTACGTCTGTTTAAATACATATATACACACTCACATACATACACACACACCTACACATAGTCATACACACAATTATACACACATATATCTATATATTTATATACTATACATACACTATTCTATATAACATATTACTATATATTATACAACATACAATATGTTCATGCATACTATAAAATATATTATAATACAATTCATTATATTTTATAGTATAAATATAATATATACTATAATATACAATGTATTATATATTCATATATAAATCACTTGATTGTACTGAACTCATAAAAGTAAAAACAGCACACAGTTCGGTTCATATGACCACTCAAACAAACACTTCCACAGTCCCAAAGCCTATATGTCTCTCTACATATCTCAGAGAACTCCTGCACACTTTGAACAAGCCTTCTTAAACTGTGGAGCTTTCCTTGGGGTTTTTACATATTTACAATCCATTACGTTTTTATGCACTTACCTATCACAAAAAAGAAAATAATGAAACAGTGACAGACTTGACCCTAGGAAAGCAGTTGGGCTTCTCTCCTCTTAGACAACCATGTGCCCTTCTGGCTGTGTTCCGTCCGTTCTCAGCACTTACTATTATCACCTTTATTGGTTTCCTTTCTGCATGTGAAGCTACACCCACACTCACAACTCATACTATTAGAAGGTGTGGTCTTGTTGGGAGAAGTGTGATCTTGTTGGAGGAGGCTTGATGACACACCAGACCTTGAGGCTGGAAGTCACACCGTCAATCTGGGTCACACCTTTTGCTGGATGCGCGTCACTATGGGGGCAGGCTTTGAGTTCTTTTACTCAAACTTCCCTCAGTGTCATAGTCAGGTGACTTCCTGTTGCCTGCAAGATGTAGCAGTCTCAGCGGCAGCACTACCTCTGCCTGCATGCGCCATGCTCCCTGCCATGACGATAATTGACTGAACCTCTGAAACTGTAAGTGAGCCCTCTCAATTAAATGCTTTCCTTATAAGAGATGCTGGTGGTCATGATGTCTCTTCACAGTAATAGTAAACTCTACTTAAGACTGTGTATGTGTGAGTGTGTGTTTGAAAGCAATACAGGAAGCTTATTACCTACATACTTACAAACAAGAACCAGAAAAAAAAGTATATACACCTGTAATAACCATGTCAACAACAGTAATGCTTTTTATTCTTTTTTCCTTATAAAGATTTATGGATGTTCCCATAACTACCTGATGAAGGAGAGGTTGGTTATTGGCATTCTTATTTCTAGCAAGTGAAAGACTCATGTATATTGAGCATCCCTTGGAGAAACGTGTTGATTCCCTCTTTCTGATCTTCTAGAGGAACTCCAGAAAATCTGCCCTACCACAAAATACAAAGAAAGAAAACGAGAAACCTAGTATTTAGTTCCAATAGCCCGCATTATTCTCATTATAAGGTTATCTGCTGTCCTTTTTCTAACACAGGGAAAATATGAATATAGTTAGGAACTATAACTTTGTTTTCTCCACCTCTGCCTGTTCATTCACCTGCTTTGCATAAAGGCAATGTGGGGTGGAGTTGAGGAATTCAACATTTACTGTTCCAACTTTTTCTCTACTACCACACCTCTGCCTTTTTGTGTCTAAAGCTAGCAGTACCTATTAGTTGACAGTTTATAGTAAACCTTGAATGCAGTAGTACATAGAAAAGGCTTTGAACAGCACCCGAGAGATGGTCAACACTCATTTTGCAAATATTTGTACCATCTTAGACATTGACTGCCTGTTGATATTCTCCTGTTTAGGATTCAAAGAAACAAGGTTGCAAGCCACGTAGCACATCTGCGTTCCCAGAAGAGGGTCTTCTGGAGGGTCCAGCCTGTAGCATGCAGATTAAAGAGGATACACAGGATGACACAAGGAGGGAGTGGATGGTAAACCACTGACAGCATCATTAGGAGGGTATCAGTATTACTTCTCGTTTCTGGCTGTGAACCTCATTCTTTTTACTGTGTAATTTTTTTTTAAAGATTTATTTATTATGTATACAACATTCTCCCTCGATGTATGCCTGCACTCCAGAGGAGGGCACGAGATTTCAGTACAGATGGTTGTGAGCCACCATGTGGTTGCTGGGAATTGAACTCAGGACTTCTGGAAGAGCAGCCAGTGCTCTTAACCTCTGAGCCATCTCTCCAGCCCCTTTACTGTGTAATTTTGTATCTTAATTGTTTTTTTTTCTGCCTTTGTCTGCTTTTGTTGCCTTCCTTTACCTAAAATATGAGAAATAAAGAGACTCTCATGGAAGAGCAACTGGCCTAACGATTTGTAGCGCCATATCCAGGATGCAATAGTCCCCCTGAAAGGACAGCAGAGGCTCGGGTTGCCCCCATTTTTCCCCGACTGTCACATGCGGTGTTTCCAGGCTCCCCCTGTATTATTGCAACCTTCTTCCCGGATCACTCTTGTCACCAGATGAACGTGCTGTAAATCTCATTCCCTCTGCTTTCTGTCCTATTTTCCAGCTTCAATTTATAGCATAGCGTCTGGAAATAGTTCACAGTGGCTGCACCCGTTTCCTCACTCTTCGCTCAATTTTGAGCCCATTAAACTGAAGTATTTTCCCAGTCCTCAGTGAAGGCGCTCGTCAAGGTCACTTACGAAACCTCGATGGCCGCATTGACAGGCATCTCCCGTGCTTTATGTCACAAGATGGGGTTACATATGTGAACACATATGTGTCTTAGGGGTTAAAACCTCTGGAGTTCCCAGAGACCTGTTGGCCTTAATTCTGACCTGTTGAGCTTATGCGACTATATGGCATCACCTGATGAAGTCAGAGCATCTCAGAGAAAAGAATGAGTGAGAGGGGGTGCCTCCTGATTTGGGAGAATTGGGTTGGACACACATCTTTTGCAGAATAGGAATTAGGAGGGGGCAACCTGTGTCAGAAAGGCAGAGTTTGTAAATAAGAGGCTTGCTGAAAGTTACATGGTCTTTTCTTCAAACCACAAGAGTCCATTTTCTGGGTTTGCCTCTGGTCTTCCCTCAGTTAAACAGAAATGCCAAAAGAACACTAACAAACCTGCATGAGTTTACATAGTGTGTTATAGAGTGGTTATGTGATGGCCTATTTTTGAGAAGCATTGTACAGTTGGTTTTGCAAATGAGTGCTTCTGTTTAACTTTCAGAAGAATTCTTGTCTCTATCCTAAGAAGTGTCTTAATTAGGATTTTATTTTTATTTTATTTTACTTTTTTGCTGTGATGAAATATTCTGATGGCAAGTAACTTGGGGATAGTTTTGGATAGTTTTGTATCAATTTGATGCAAGCCAAAGTTATCTGAGAAGAGGGATCCTCAATTGAGAAAATCCTCCATGAGTTCTGGCTGTAGGAAAAGCCTGTAGGACAGTTTCTTAATTAGCGATTGATGGAGGAGGGCTCAGCATCTTGTGGGTGGGGCCACTCCTGGATGGGCGGTCCTGGGTTCTCTAAGAAAGCAGGCTGAGCACGCATGGGGAGCAAGCCAGTAAGCAGCACTCCTGCATGGCCTCTGCATTAGCTCCTGCCTCCAAGTTCCTGCTTTGTTAGAGTTCCTGTCCTGACTTCCTTCAATGATGACCAGCAATAGAAAACCAAGACAGGAAGAAAGAGTTTATTTGACTTATACTTCCATGTCATAGTCAGCTACTAAGAGAAGTAAGGGATAGAACTCAAGGCAAGAACCTGGAGATTGGATCTGAAGGGGATGCAGTGGCAGAATGATGCTTCCTAGCATGCTTTCCATGGCTTTCTCAATTTACTTTCTTGTGCAACCCTGAACCACCCACAGGAGGCTGGGCTCTACCACATCAATGGTAAATCAAGAAAATTCGCCCCCAGGCTTACCTTCAGGCATTCTGATTGGAGTCATGTTCTCAGCTGAGGGTCTTCTTCCCAGATGACCCAAACTGTTGTCAAGCTGACAAAATACCTAGCCAGGAAGGAATTGGAGACAATTGATCTGGTCACTCAAATGCTTATTATCTGTAAGAATCCTGACAAAAAGCACAGTTGGGCAATTTTGTATTTCAAATAATCACAATCAATGATTTTAGGTTGTATGGTCAAATGTCCTTCCTTGCCTGGCCAAATGACTTTGTAAACAGCATCGAATCTAAATGGAAGCACCATGGCCTGCATTTACAATAGTCATTCTTGCTGACACAGGCCCCTGGAACATTCCTGGATGTAGCAAAAAGATCCCTAGTGATGGAAATAAACATTGCCACAGAGGAAAAGAACTTTTGACCCACCATTGATCACATCATATTATGCTATTATATTTGATGGAAGATAGAAGTAAAAGGTTAAAAATGAGTCTGGGGATTTTTAGCAGGCAGTTCTGACCTTCTTCCAGTAGAAAAATTCAAATAAATCAATCTGAAAGGCTGATAAAAGCATACTGTATTGTGTATTGTGTGGATCCTTACAGGGCTATATAGGGGTAATTGAATAATTCTTGGATATTTAAAACTTTCATTTTATCAGCCATTTTAGTATTCTGCAAGGTATAGATCAGATGCCTTTATGGTTTGACTGTAATTGTTCTATTTTCCTCAGAATGAGTAGCTTCGAAAAGTTTGGATATACTGGGCTAGTCATAACATAAACAAAATTGTTTCAAAAAATGCAATGTGTTTTTAAAACATTTTAATAAACATGAATGTAACTGAAAAACACAAAAACATCAGGGCCGGAAAAATTACATAATAGGTATCTGGAAAATTTGCTTAACATGAAGACTTTATTTGCCACTCAAGCCAGAGATGTATTTTTCTTTTTTTGCTCTGTCTGAGGACTTTGAATATGTACTGCAGGAAAAACAAGTCCCTCCAAAGATGTTGTGTTATCAGCCTGTGCTGAGATCCGTCTTGGTCAGGAGCCAGGAGGGCTGTTATCATCTTCCAGCTTGGGCATCATTACAGTTCCTTCAAATACATAGCTATTATTTGAACGCTTCTCTAATTATGTCATTATAAGCTACGTCGCCTAAAAATACTGTCAGCAAAAAGTGCCCACTGGATGGCTGTGGTAGACACTGGATTTTAAGATTCTTTTCAGCTGTCCTACAGGTTAAGAAACTCGCGCCTGGGGCTGCGCATCTTTACCAGGCTAAGCTGTAGTTTCTGAAGAGAAGTGTTAGGAATAAGAAAGGGAGGATTTATAGGGCATTGTGTGGTTTTTTTTAATATGCAGTTGTGTTTTGCTTCAAGTTTATGCATTGATGAAGACGTTCACAGTGTTTGTTGCCTCTGTACCTGATGGAAATACTGGTTTTTCACGCTAAATGAGATGCCCGGCTTTCCTCCCTGACATTTCATTAGCAGCTTTCTGAGGGCAGTAAGTGCGCAGGCTCCGTGTTCATGCTGTTTGTGGCTGAGCCTTAGCACAAATTCCACAGATAAAATACATATGGTCCCCGACATTTGCTTGTTTTGACTTAAAATTTTTGACTGTATGATGTACAGAATTAATGTTCAGTAAAGACCACGTGGTGGCTCATGTTGGTTGTCAACTTGACAGACACAGCTGGGGAGATGAAGTCTTCCTTAATGGAGGAACTGCCTTCATTGATTATCCTCTGGGCTTGTTGGGAAGGGAATTTCTTGCTTTCTATTAATGTGGGAGGGTCGAACACACTATTCTACTGCTGTGCTGATGGTCCTGAACTGTACAAGGAAGGTAGCTAGGCAAATCAGGGGAAGCAAGCCAGTAAGCAGGACAAATTATTGGAGTTAATTTATTGTTCCTGGGGTTATTTTATTGTTCCTTTGTGGTCTTTGTTTCAGTTCCTGCCTGATTTCCTTTGATGCTGAACTGTAAAGTACATCATCAACCTGTTGATGGTACATCATGAACCCTTTCCTCCCCAAGTTGCTTTTGCCAAGAGTGTTTCATCACAGCAGCAGAAACCAAACCAGGACACCATAGTTGAGTTTTTTTTTTTAAAACTTGTTTCCCAGGCAAGCAAATCTATCAAATATGGCACTCTGGTAATACTGGACAGTTGGGGTCAGCTAGACCTCCCAGTCAGGCACGTGATTACACTGGAACTGACTCACAGTTGGCTGTGTCTATTATCAGGCTAGGGAAGCAAGGTAGTTATAGGAATATCTCATCTATTCCCAGTTTCACCTAATGTATGGTGGGCCAATTTGGTTATAGCCTATCCTAAGCCAAACAGTCTACTGAATTCATATGATTTTGCAATAACTTTTGGCTCTTGTATACAAATTCTTTAACTGGTCTTTATTCTTCTTCCTCATGAGAGTGCTACTTGTCAAATTGTCCTTAGCTGTGATTAGAACACAATAAATTTCTATCCTGTCAAACAATAAAATCACTCCAGGCATTTGTCCTGGCCTCCTTGGCCAATAACTCAGATAGTTCTTCAGAAGTATGAACCTGGACAGAAGAGCCCTGATTCTAAATTATAAACGTCCTTGCGAATTTTAGACTTCACAGGAATAAAAATGACTTGGCAGTCCAATCTTTAGAAGTAAGTTAGTCACTTTAAGGGATAGATTATATAATCTGGCAACGAGGGGAATAATTTAGTCATGCTCTGAGTATTAGAGCAGTGGCTTATTTAAAAAGAATTCGGTGACAGGAAAAAAAATCACCGCTGAAAATAAAATCTATAGTTCTGTTTATTAGCAATTGCAAAACTGAATGTTTAGAATCTGCTTTCTTTCTAAACAAAATTTATATACGCTGTCTGCATAATCAATTAGACAACTGTACGGTCTGCTCTGCTCGGCATTTAGGAAGATATACCAAATGATCTACACTCAGGCTTGGCTGTTGGTTAAAGAATGCTATATATTGAGATGAATCCCTATTAGGGAGCCCTCATAGTGTCTACAATTACATTTCCTCTGAATATTTTGACACATTAGCAATGCTTTGTCAAATGCTTTGTCGTTGAGTACACATAACCTATAGATCAAGAAGGTTGTATATTCAACTAGAAGTAAACCCTGTGAGTCTAATGAAATAAGAAGTGGAAATGAAAACAAGATAGTTGGGCTGGCTGTGCAGTCCAGTGCACAGTGCTCTTTTTGTTTTTACCTCCCCAGACAGTTATACCAGCTTCACCTGGGAGACATTGCGCAGGCTTCACACCTAGTGTTTGGATCTGGCTTGAGACCTAGTGGGATGCAGCCGTTGCTCAGCATCTCTTAACTCCTCCTACCTCTCCTGTCCCTGGGACCCCCATATAAAAGTCTGTGAAGACAGCTCTAATGATGGAATACTATGTCATGCAAAGACATCTTGATTCAGCCACCACCCCACCCATCCCTCTAAAGTCTTCAATATCCTGGTCCTGTTAAGCAGCAACCCCTCCAGCAAATTAGTGCCTGGAATATCTCCGAGGCAGTACACATTTCTAAAGAATTTTAAGACTTATTGAAAGATACTGTCTAATAAAATGATATTAACAATAACATAGAGTAATAATTTTCAGTGTTACATCATTGTAGGCACCTCCTTTTTATCTATGCTTTTATTTTATTATTTATTTATTTATTTATTTATTTTTGGTTTTTTTTTTTTTTTTAAGACAGGGTCTCTTTGTGTGGCTATGGCTATCCTGAAACTTGTGCTATAGACCAGACTGGTTTTGAACTCAAAGACCTGACTGTCTCTGCCTCCTAAGTGCTAGGACTAAAGGCATGTACCAACACACGTGACTTGCACCTCTTCTTTTAAATAAATCTACAAACAAAATGCCAATACATGAAGTAGATAATAGCAGATGTTCCATGCAGGAGCAAGGATGCTGTTTTTGAACACCTGGCAAAAACTGCAGGGTTCCTGAACTGTGTAAAAGTCATCAGGTCTCAAAGTAGGTACCCTTCAAGTGAGGAGGATATCGGTTTCTCCGGGGCCATGCAATTTGATTTTACATTTCAACTCTGCCATTCTCTTGCCATAGTTATGCCCGTGCGACTAAACTGTGCCAATGATTGGTCTTTTCATCTGTAATATGAAATTATTACACGTTGACATCTGTTAACATTTCAAGTAATAGCCACATCCGAGTGTTCATTAAAGCAGTTTCAGTGGCTGGAGAGATGGTTCAGTGTTAAGAGTGCTTGCTGCTCTTGCAGAGGACCAAAGTTCAGTTCCCAGCATCCACACTGGGTGGGTCACAACTCTCTGTAACTCCAGTTGTAGGGGATCTAATGCCCTCTTCTGTGCTCCATAGACGCCTGCACCTTTGAGGCATATGTTCACACAGACATAAACAAAACCAAAGCCTGTCTTCATTCTCTCCTTTCGCTGTCTTTGAAGCAAGCGATATGAACAACATACTGGTTTTATTTTGTTTCAAAAACTACTTGTTTGTTTTTGTTTTATGTATATGGGTATTTGCCTCCGTGTATGTATGGGCATCATGTGCCTGAAGTGCCTGTGGGGGCCAGAAGAGGACATGGCCTTCCCTAGAATCCTGAGAGATGGTTGTGTGTTACCATGTAGATGTTGGGAATTGAACCTGGGTCTTCTACAAGAGCAGCAAGTGCTCTTTACTGCTGAAACATCTCTCTAACCTCAACATCCTGGTTCTATTACTTAGAATGTTCCACTTTCTAACTACAGTGTTGTGTTTGAGTATCCTATGCATTGCTTATTGTTACATACAGATCACACTACTCAGGAATTCCAGTCTTGGGCATTGGGGTGTCATGGATACGAATGTGGATGATCTTTCCTAAGGGTAGATTTTTTTCAACAATCTAAATAGTTATTTCTAACATATGATTCATTCCCT
The DNA here is from genome assembly GCF_014885135.2 of Alexandromys fortis. Taxonomy (NCBI): domain Eukaryota; kingdom Metazoa; phylum Chordata; class Mammalia; order Rodentia; family Cricetidae; genus Alexandromys; species Alexandromys fortis. The sequence continues at coordinate 19,193,914 of NW_026067911.1, read as the reverse complement.
AATCCGCTGTTTTGTCTTTCTCTACATGCTACCTCAACTCCCAGACTAACAGCATTGTCAATTTTTATTCTCTCTCTCTCTCTCTCTCTCTCTCTCTCTCTCTCTCTCTCTCTCTCTCTGTGTGTGTGTGTGTGTGTGTGTGTGTGTGTGTGTACCCATGAAGGCCAGAAGAGAGTATTAGATCCCCTGGAGATGGACTTACAGAGGGTTGTGAGCCACCATGCGGATGCTAGGCACTGATCGTGGGTCCTCTGCCACCTCTTCAGCTTGTTCACACAGCTTCAAATGGTCCTTATTGAGGGTTAACATCGCTTGCCAACAGGACAGCACTGAACATCATCTTAAAGATGAACCTTTGACATCTCTGTGAGATTTTTATGGTTGGGTTTGAAGAGAGAAGAATTATCCTAAATGTAAACAGCAAGAGAGAGAGGGAGAGAGAGAGGGGGGGGNGGGGGGGGGGGGGGGGGGGGGGGGGAGGGAGGGAGGGAGAGAGAGAGAGAGAGAGAGAGAGAGAGAGAGAGAGAGAGAGAGAGAAGAGTGGGGGTGTGGATCCTAGACTGGCTACAAAGGAGAGTCCAGAATGAGCTTTTACTTCTCTCTGCTTCCTGACTGTGGACACAATGAGAACAAGTGCCCAGCTTCTGCTGCCATGTCTTCCCCTCTGTGAAGGTCTGCAGCTTCACACTGTGAGCCAGAATAAACCCTCTCTTCCTTAAATGGCTTTGTGAAGTATTTTTCCTTCAAGGAAAAGATTTAAAAAAAAAAAAAAACAGTAGGTAAGGTGCTGTTTTACCAAGAAAGCTGAATTTTTCTACTTCCTTGTGAGAAGTCAGAATAAATCACCCTAAACAAGTCAGGATCAAAATTTAGGAAGTGTTCCAGTTTTCATTAGTTTGTTCCGTTGTCGCTAGTAACACTTAGGTGTAAAACTGAAGCAGCCGTGCGTTACAGCCGAGATGGGAGGCACCTGTACTGAGAGGCAGCTTTGGCATTTCCAGGTGCGGTGCCGAATGACCCCAGTCCTTTTCCTAGCCGACAACTTTGGCTGCTTGGAGGTCAGTCTCCAGCTGAGAAGGTAGAATTTTAACAATTTCGATAAAAATATAACATAAGGTGGAGGGTAATGTTTCCGACATATGGGAAAGAAATGGGACATTTAATAGCATTGATTTCTAAAGACAGTGATAGGAATTTGCAGTGAGCAAAACCAGAGAAGCCAGCAGAGGCTGAGAGGGCAAAGCACATCCTGTCTCCCAGCTCTCATTATCCGCTGCACTGAACAGAACACAGTCTTCCTCCGAGCACCTTCAGGACAGAGGTTTAAAACAGGGGCCTAGTGGAACACAAAGCTGACTGGGCATGCTGCCGGCCAGGAGATCACAGACTTTAAGACGTGCCCTGGGTGTCTGGTGTGCATGAGGATGTCATTACCTTTGGTTCTTAGAAAAGGTCATTTGATTTCTGAGCCATTTCGTTAAAAAAAAAAAAAAAGAGATGGGCTAGAGAGAGAAGATGGTTAAATTGCTGAAATTGTCCCTGTGACTGTTGTGAAATGCATCATGGCTTTTGTTTATTACAATTCAAGGGGACATTTTACATTTATCCCCCTTAAAGCATTTCTCGTTAGGAGATGAAAAAAGCAAACCATGCTTTAGAACGACGCTGGGTTTTAATTCTTACTTCACAAAATAAAGGTTTTCTAAGGACACTCATGGTGTTAACTCATTGGAAAAAAAATGGATGAAAAAAGTGTTGAAAACTCCTTAAGCTCTAACTAAGTCATAAAGAGGAATTTTCTTTTTGTGTTTATGTGTGTACACGTGTACATGTGTGTCTGCACAGGCCTGGTGAGAAATGATATTCCCATGCGCTTTATAAAATATCAATCATATAAATTTATTTATATCTACAAATGTATGTATGCCCACATTATATTTCACTTAATGTTATTCTATTCTACTTATGAATCTATTTTTGAAAATTTCCCCCAATATTCCTATTTGACACGTAGTGATTTGTATATGATCTAGTTCTCTGAGATAAATTTATAGGGCTGAGAGCACACACTCAAAGTGAATGAGCGTTTCCACGCCTCTCCTCTCACTGACTCTACAGTGCTTTCTGTTATAGCAGCCAAGCGTCAGTAAATGCGTATGCGTGTACACATAGGAGAAAAATACAGATGCATCAATGACTCAAGCATGTGCAACCTCGTTTCACTCCCGCTTGATTTGGTGTGTGTGTGTGTGTGTGTGTGTGTGTGTGTGTGTATCTCTTAGGCTTTGGTGACATCCAGAGTAGAAGAGTCACAGCCTTGCTAAGACAGCCTTCACTGACTAATAGGGAACTGATAATTACAACAATACAAAGTTGCTGTCCCAGGGGTTGACTTTACATGCTGGTTGCATTGTTCTTGAGGTCCATGGAGCCCAACTGAACATGCTTTCACTCACAGGTGAGTTGCATCCTGGGAACATATGAATAACCTGTGTTTGAGCCGTATTTTACACTTCATATATCTTCATACAGCAATGGACAGAGATGTCTTAGAAATGAATATTTTAAAAAGTCATTTCAGGGAATCCAGGACTTAACCTTTACGGCACAAACAAACCATCTGAAATGAGACTCACACATAACAACTGATCTTTTAAGGATGATATATATGAATCCCTGCATATTACGGGGAAACTGAGTCACAAGGCAGGCTCTTAAGGTACCAAGGAAGCTGTCATAGTCAGGGCAGGTTGTTATAACAAAAAGACAGAGTGCATAGTTCATAAATGACAGGAATGGTTTACAGCTCATTCAGATGGAAGTCCACGATGAAGGGATGAGGGACTTGGTGGGGGCTGCTACCTACATCATGGGTGGAGCCTTTTCTTCTTGAGCCCTAATATGGCAGAAGAGGAGAATAACCTCCCTCTTACCTTCTCTATGAATATGCTAATTTCATTCTCTGGGCTTGGTCTTCCTGACCTAATGACTCCTGGAAGGTCCCAACTCCAACTCTATTGTACTGTGGATCAGATTTTAATATATAAATTTCAGAAAGACAGAAACCTAGAGACTATAGCAAGAATCTGTTGTTGTATAGTAGGTTTGTTCCACATCACAGTGGGTCCTGGTTGAAACTGTCTCTCTCCATCTCTCATTCTCTCCCTATTTCTCTATGCCCATACAGACATAGACATATGCATAGATATATACATCTATGCATGCATTTACAGATTAGCTCAGGGAATTCATGCAAATATACATATATATTAGAAGTCAGCATTTAATGAGTCTGAATGCGTACCTGTTCATAGCTTATATTTGTGCATAATTTTATGATAAATAATCTTTCAGAGATTTGGGGATGTTTCTGTCAATTACCAAACTAGAAATTATAAAGAAAACACATAGGATTTTCATCTTTGCCTAGTGTTTCATCCTTGCCTCATCGTGAAGGTGAATTCTCTTGCTTTTCATGAACTGTAGGATAAAGATGACGTGCACCTTCTCCTGTATGGGAAGGAATGCTGGGCAGGCGGATGTTTATCTCAGGGCTCAGTCTGCCCTCCAGAGATTCAGCTAAGTCGGGCTGAGTAATTAACTGTCTCGCCCGCCTGGAAAGCCTCTGGAGAAAAGATTAGAGTGAGTGGCCATCCAAGGATTGTTTCTCCATGCCCCGTCACTTGAGCCTGCAGTTTCTGTCCTTTCTGAGTTTCATGGCTGACCCCGAGTCTGACACCCCAAATGAGATCTAAGCACCGGCCATGAGTACTAGAGAGTCAGGCCAGGCTAACTGGGTAAAGATGGGTCTTACAAGAACTGTGAGTTGAACAGGTGAGGGTTTGAATCCAAATGTGTGGTAGATATCTATTAAGTGTCCAATTTCAGGAAACTTTAACAGGTAGGTTTTGGAGAGAAGGAAGCATCAGAGATGGATCTAACTGCTGTTTTTAGAACAGCTCTTACCTTGAAAATGAATTCACTCCTGTTCTTCCAAAGTCCTCTTTCCCCAGCCTCTCCCCCTTCATTCTATTGGCCTTAGCTAGCAAACATGCTTGCTCTTCACCAAATCACTACACAAGTGGAAGGAATGTTCCCACTGCCTGAGGTTGTGAGAGCACTCACATTCTCTTATAATGTGTCTCCCCACTGGGTTTTTCAACCCAGTGCCTTAGACCACTCGGCCATGCTACCTCCCTGGATATCTAAATGAAATCGTGTCCATTGAGTTAAAAGGAGAATCAACCCATTTGTTAGATAAATGACAACATTTGCTATGTTCTATCTAGAAATTGAGTGACAATATTTGCTACCTAATATTTGGAAATTTTATTTGTAGTTGATATAGGCTGTTTTGTAAATATTCTTCCCAGGGAGTCAATTATTATTCCTTTCAATCTAAAATTATATTTAGATCAGTTTTGGATATTTTTTCTATAGTTAATATCTTATAATTTCCCCCCCAAACATTCAAGTGAGTCTTCACTTTTGATTTCTCAGGTTTTTCTATCTCTATTTTGAACAAGGCTATAAGGAAACTCTATTCTCTGTTGATGTTGAATGATGGAAATTAATTTCAGTTCCACAAAATTTCACCATTGCTCTTCCTTGAGGCTAAGTTCTTCTTATGGAAGACCTTTGCTCTGTCTTAGAATACCATGGAAGGCTTAGGCAAGCACCCCTTTCTTCCTTCTGTACTCTCTGCTGGCTCCCGAGCCACATGTTAGTTGGCCACACTCATTCACGGTCATGATCATCAACTCCTTGGATAACTGTACGGATTGTTTTGATCCTTGATGAGTTCCGTATTTTGTTCTACTTTCTCCAGCCTCTGCCATGAAGACGACAATATAAGTACCACAAGCACTAAGGCAGAAAGCAGCCATGGCAAGACTCACCCCCCATCCCCAGCAGTGTCACAGGAGGGTTGGGGGGACGACCCTGCTGTGGCAAGGAATCACACTCTGGTTTCTCTGTGGTTACACCACTTTAGACCATAAGCAAAAACTGCTATGCATGATGCATCATAACAGATTTGTTGGTTGGGAGAAGAGGATGAATGTTCCAACAAACAGCTGTTCCACAGGCCTTGTCACCTCTTAGTGTAAGGAGATACTGTCATGTATGGCTGTCACCTCCATGTGGAACCTGCTCTGGTCACTGGGGCTTTGATTCTCCACCATTAAGATTCATACCTCAGACCACAGTAGCCTTCCTTCTCTCTGAAATCCTTCCCAACTTTTTCATTCATTCATAACCTTTGCTCTCGTTTACTCTTAGAAAAAGGAAGGCACACAGTCCTGTACTTCCCAGTTGACATTCTCATGCTTCTTCGGGAAACACTGAGAACAAACTCCAGCGAGGTTTTTGCAGTAGTAAAAGGCCCATCTTGTCAAATCTAACTACTGAGTTACTGGATGCATAAACCATGCAGGATTCCACGTCACTATTCCATGCTCACCTAGCAAACCTACCTAAGTTCTGACCTTACCATGTCTCATAATATGACTTGATTTCCACATACAAATTTTCTTAGCGTTTCATGTATTTCACATGTGCCCTTTCAGTCACAATGCCTTTCATTAGGTTTTTCGTTAGATGTGTTTGATTTTGTCATATGCAGTATGATAATGCTCTAGCAGGGTTATGAACAAAGTATAGGGTGAAGGATTTTCCCCCCAAAGCCTATGTTCTTGTATATAAAAAAAGTCATACCAATGTATTTTCTTTTTTCTTTTCTTTTTTTTTTTTCGAGACAAGGTTTCTCTGTGGTTTTGGAGCCTGTCCTGGAACTAGCTCTTGAAGACCAGGCTGGTCTCAAACTCACAGAGATCCACCTGCCTCTGCCTCCCAAGTGCTGGGATTAAAGGCGTGCGCCACCACCACCCGGCCTAATCTTTTATTTTCTAAACGTTTCCATATGTCTTTCAATATCAGCTCCTAGAAGAAGCATATTTCAGAAATGAATCTTTTCTGATTGTTTACAGGAAAAAACAACGGGACTAAGAGGAACAATCTAATCAAATACTTGATTCTCAAACACGAACAACTTGCGTTACACACAGGATGATTCGATTAAGTTCTTTGGTCCTCTGGGTTTGTTTGTTTGTTAAATAAGGACTTAACTAAATAATCACTGACATCCTTACTGCCTTAACGATTCATACCCAGCCTCATTTATGACATGTGCCCTCCCTGATGCCCAGGAAAGAATATTTAATACCCATTTCAAAGAGCAGGATGTGCAATTTGGCATCCTTGGGTCACAGCAACTTCAGAGCTGGAGCCCACGAGACTAGACTTGTTCACACAGCCGGAAATCATTACAGGACCTGTAACAAACTGGCTCGGACATCTTCTGTGCTGAGATCTTGGCACTAGAGGCAGCGAGAGCACCAGGGAACAGCCAGGCTCTGTCAAGCTTTCCCCTTCGTGGCTGAAAAAGCACTGGCCAAGCACAGACACAGCCCTTCTCCCTGGGGAATTTTAAAAAATGGATGAGCAACCAGAATAGGACTGAGCTAGATCTGCTCTGATTTTAAGACAAGATCTTTCTCTGCAGAGATCCTACATTCAGCTGAGTCTGACCTTTTTTATTTTTTCTTTTTGCTCCTTATCCCCTTGAAGCTTGTTATTGTTTTGTATATTTCACTCATCAAAAGTATTTTCCACAGGCAAATTCAATTTCCTTACAAATGCTTCAAATGAATATAACATGGTTAGACAGATCTTGGACCCTAACGTTTCTGTTATTATGAATGAAAGCCTGGCCTTCCTCTTACAAATGAACAATTAATCATTTAGGAAAACAATTGAATCAGATCCCCATTTTTGCTGTCAAGATGCCAGGGGTTCCTGTGTCTGACGTGAGAATTGAGATGCAGGCCAGACATGCAGGCACAGGGCCTCCATTTCTTCCTATTGAGGAGTCTATAGTCCATTAATGAACAAATAGCTCATTACTAAGATGCAAAAAATAAAGGTAGACGAGATTTTCTAATATTTTACACATAGAAAGGATTTATTTTTCTCTATACATTTGAATAAAATCTGCGTGTTGAAATGGCCTTGAGTCATTGAGGGTCTTGATTCAGTGTTGGGGACTGAACTGTTAGTGAGGAATGGTTTCTCCAAGATTCTGGGGGTCGTATGTGTCAGTTTTCTAGCTAAAAATTCTCAGAAACCCTTAGGGAAGCGGCCCTCAGCCTTGCTATGCTGCAACACATCAGTAAAGTTCCTCAAGTTGTGGTGACCCCAATCATAAAATTATTTTCTTTTTTTTGTTGTTGTTGCTGGAAATGTCATTTTTTAGTTTATTTATTTCTTTATTAATTAATTAAAGATTTCTGTCTCTTCCCCCACATAAAATTATCTTCATTGCTACTTCATAATTGTAATTTTTTAATGAATGGTAATGTGAATATCTGCATTTTCCAATGCTTGGTGACCTCTGTGACAATATGTCATTCGACAACCCCTAAAAAAGGTCATGACCCACATATTGAGAGCTACTGCTTCAGGATATCAATACCCCCAAAGATGACAGTGTTCAGACCATATTGAACTTGTTCCAGATTATGATCATAAAGACCATGCTTGTTTTGGTTGGTTTCATTAATTTGGGTAAAAAAAAAATGTCTTTTAAACATGACTGGATATGAAACTAAGAAGAAACTGAGGAGGTACACAAACCCTCAGGTAGGGGTTGGGGAAGAAATGCGATTGATCAAAACCTGGGATGTAGGGAAAAAAAAGCATAAACTGCCAGCCAGAGAGTATCTGGGACAAGGTAAGCAGAGCCTGGGCGTAGAAAGCAGTAGCATGGAAGCATGAAGATCAAACCAAGCAGTTGGGCTGACCTGAGAATGAGAGTGAGGGCTGTCTTCTTTCCCAAAGGCTTGTCCCTCTGGTCTCTCAGCATATCCATTTAAAGGGCCAGGCCAGGTGTTTGCAGAGTAGCGTTGCTAGGTTCAGTTGTGGGACGCCTGGACACTAGGTGTGTCCATCAGTAGAAATGCAGGTGAAGTCTGAGTGACAGAAAGGTCTGGACAGGAACAGGGTTTTGTGAAGCACAAGGTGAACCCCCGCCCCTCCCCCAAAGAGCAGATAAAATATAACACATACGATAGAGCAATATCTATAAAAAGCAGAACGCAGAAGCGGCTACAGCAAACAAGAAAAATAAAAGAAATGGTAATGATCAACAGAAAGTCCAGAGAACGAGTGAAGCTATATATGCTGTTTTAGCAACAGTGAAATTTCCATCTTCCTACTTTAAGCACTGTGTGAGGTAATGAGCTCGCGTGTGTAGCTAAAAATCTAACGAGAAGTTGGAAGTGGTGTCACAAGCTTGTTGCCCTAGCGTCTGGGAGGCTGAGAGGCACTGGACTTCAAGTTCAAGGCTGGTTTATGCATCATGCAACTATTGTACTACTGACTGAATGTAGTCTTACACCTCCCAGAATATGACAATGACATTTCTGTACACACACACCTTGAACCCCGAGGGCAAAGATGATATTTAATATGGAGTAGCAGTCTCGTAAATTTAATAATGTGAATAAATATATATTCAGTTGAGTAGATGCGGGTAGGAAGTGGAATTTACAAACCAGCGTCTGAATAGAACTGCAAAGGAGTAAGAAGGTTTGGATCAGCAAGGAAGACACGGAAGAACAGGAAGGAAGATGGAGAGGGAAAGAAGAGGAAGGAGGTGAAAAAGACACACACAATATTGCCCATGCTACTTCTTGTGCAAGGAGATTTTAAGAGCAAGGTGACCAAACTTGCAAAGACTCTGAGTAGCTCTGAGTAGTCCCATAGATCCTCAGGGACTTTGGACAGGAGCAAGAATCACAACTGAAGGAGACTGGGATAAACAATGAGGACCAAAGTGTGTTCTCCACTCTACCCTGACAGCTGATAAAGGGCAGGGTTAGTCATTTGAGCTGTTGCCGGGCCCTGGCAGATGGGAAAATTTCACTTCACCTTGAATTTTAAACTTAGAGAATTCAGATTGTAGGCAAATTGAAAGAAGCAGAGTGTAAACGATGCCAAGGCTGAACACAGAGACCGTGAAGTAAGGCCACAAACGACAGAGGCGAAGGGACTGTGAACGTGAAGCCGGGAGACTAGATTCATTCTCGAAGAGCACGGAGTGATGGGGACACGGAAGGTCAGAGAAGTTCACTGTGCCAGAAGAAAAATTGGGATGTACTACGTCACAGAAGAAATTTTACAGTTTGTGGCCTTAGCGAGTCATGAAGGTCACTCTCCTGTGTGTGTTGGTCAGATGCCTGTTAGGGATGAGCAGGGAGCCTTCCAGTGATGCAGCAGGGTTGATGGTACAGATCACCGTGGCATTTTAAAAAATCTTTTCAGACACCCAGAGAACCCCTTTCGGGTTTTCGATTATCTTCACGTTTTAATATTATAATGACCGTGTGTCGATGCTCTATTTAAAATGTTAATTATTGAAGCTCAGAGGAAACCGATTCCTATGCATCCGTACTTTCCTACAATGTAATTTTAGAACTTGAACTATTTTCGTATTATCTCGTTAGTCATGGAAACACAGCTGAGAGTCTATGGACTTGTGGTTTTCATTTGTTCAATAGGCGTTTAGAGATAATCTCCATTTTTTAAAGCAGCGTTGCCACTGAATATGCATTTATCTGAAATAAATCAAATGGCTTCTGGTGGAGTGAGGCGGCTCAGGCAGTTTTCACAGGCCTATTTTAACAGCTAAAGCGTGTCCTGCAAAGTAAAGGATTTTATCAAGTTCCTTCATGAAGGTCATTCCCCAGCACCATAAGAGTTAGAGCCTTTTAAGTCTTGGAGGTCCTTTTGATTTCTCCCGATCTGCTTCACTGCCATCCCACAGGCCCGATCAGCCACCCCAGGTAAAATCGCCTCACCACAAAGTGGACACCCTGGCTAGTTATGCATTGACCTGGTTTACCAAGCATTCCCACTGACCAGACGAGGTTCCATCAGGAGAACCGACAGCTGTTCTTAGAATATATGGCACATACTTGAAGTAGTAGGTATCTTGGTAGATTTGTGGTAGAATTCAATATCTTTAAAAGTTACCACGTATTTTATAAACCATTTGGAAAAGGAAGGCATTCAGTGAAGAGTGCAATCTATTTTCTGTGTGTATGTGTGGGTGTGTACTTGTGTGTATATGTTCACCTGTGCCAAGGCCAGAGAACGGTGTCGGGTGTCCTGCCATATCATTGTATGTCTTATTCCCTTGAGACAGGGTCTCTTATGGAACCTGAAGCTTGGCTGCCAGTTAGTAAATCCTAGCTATCCTCCTGCCTCTACCACCCCCCAGCCCCAACATGGGTTATAGGTATCCTAGACCTTGTGTGGGCTTTTTGTTTGTTTGTTTGTTTGTTTGTTTTTCATGGCTGCTGGGGACACAGACTCTTAAACTTGCACAGGAAGCTATCTTATTTGCTGAGCCATCTCTCCAGCCCCTACTTCATTTTATTGAGATAAGACTCTGAATGTATCCCAGGGTTGTCTTTCTATACTATTTTTTATTGAATTTTTTTAAATGTGTGGGGAGGGGAGTTTCTCATGGCTTGAGTGTGCAAGTCAGAGACTAGTTTGAACAACTTGGGCAATTGCAACACAGTGGAGATTAGAACCTAGCTTAAGTCATATCCAAACCTCTGTTCCAATAAAAAGAACAGCTATGGGCCACAGGTATTGGACAGGGTCTAAACAAGACCATGGACTGATCTCTCTCTCTCTCTCTCTCTCTCTCTCTCTCTCTCTCTCTCTCTCTCTCTCTCTCTCTCTCTCTCTTTCTCTCTCTTTCTCTCTCGCTTGCTAATGAGGACAGTGATTGTGACTCAGGCATCATGGGCTCTCTGGGCTTCTGTTTGGGTTTAGATGTAGTTGATGATGTCAAAGGAGACAGCTGCTGTATTCTGTATAAGAAAGGCCGTTACATAAATTCTAGGAAGACCCCGAGGCTTGAACACTGGGAAGGACAGGGGTGGGCTGTTTTAGGAAACCCTGACAGAGAGGATGGAGAGTCGTGGGTAAGAGGCATCCTCAGGGGCCAATGCTCAGAGGATGTTTTATTTGCTGAATGCTAGTGAATGTAATTCTCCCCTTGTCTACCTCCTCTGCTGCTTATTTAAGATAGAGCAGGAAATAAGTTCCCTAATTAATTTTCAAGGCTTTCAGAGGAGAAGGGATGCGTCTATGAGCTGCCCCTCCTTCTCAGAAGCTTGCCCAAATGACGCCTCATTTATTCCACTTGTTTCTAACTAATCAGGACAAAGGCAAAGGAGGATTGTGAACATGTAGTCAAGGGAAGGAGAAATGCCAGGCCGTTCTAGGACACCATACTTTTTCCTAATAATAAGCATTGTTACGGATGGTTTTCAGTCATGGCATTACAAACATAAAAGAAAGACTTGAGAGCCACCAGACTTTGTCAACTGGAGTTCTGTATTCAATGTACGATTAACATGTGTAAAGCATGCACAGCTTCCTTCTTTGGATGACAGCAGCACTTTTTACAGTCCATAAAAATAAGGTAAAGCAATGTATTGTTGTATTCTGCCAATGTGATGTTTTATTTAACCATGTCTCCTCAGACCTGATTATTAGTGCTTGAGTGTATTAGATTGTTTATTGACCAGAAATTCTGGCAGTCAAAAAAAAAAAAAAAAAAAAAGGATTCCAGCCAAGCTACCTTAAACATTACAGTTTATAGCCTGGGTATGTTAGATGCTATGCCTGATGGACGATAGCCTTTGTGAGACCAATTCTTCTGTTTTATTTATACACTTGTGCATGGTGATTTTTTTTATTTGCATGATAATTTCTTCTAAAGAAACTGGTTTAAAAATATGCTAATCAGTTATCAAACAGCATGTTATACAGTTCACAGACATTTTAAAATGTAAATAGATCTTTGAACCCACAGAGCTCTTGATGTGTCCAAGAACAAATATAAAGGTGTATGTATTGTATCTGCCATTTCCATCTACACACACACACACACACACACACCCTTTCAGCTGCCACCCAGAGACAGATCTAGAAGTCTCAGACATTGGAGTCAACATACTGAGCCCTCTTGAGTGTCTGCCCACTGTGTGTTGCTGTTAGCATTTGCAGTTATACTACCTACATATTTGTGCACTGAAGTCTCTAAACAAAAGACAGTGGCCTCAGATAGACCCTGCCTTCCTCTCTTTCTGTTGCTCTTCTGCATCCATGAGGATCATCACAGTTCACTGGGGCATGCCCGCCACAAGGGTGAAGGCGTCTGGCCAGTGTTTCCTCCTCTTGCCTCGCAGACGAATGTCTGCTGTCAGCTCACTATGGGGTGTGATTCCCCAGTAGCCTGTGGTGGCAGAGGTACCGAGTGAGAGGGTGTGGAGGGTGTGTCAGGAAGAGATCGTGAGACATTTGGAAACCTAATAATAAAACTGAAAGCGTAAAAACTTTGAAAAGAGAAACTAATAAAACTTGGGGTTTATTTTTGGGAAATTTCTTTTAAATCTCAGAATTTTATCCTGGGGCAGCTAGATTTTATGTTAAGAAAAATGTTTAGGTGTCTATTTCTCAACTCTGTAAGAGGTTTGATATTAGCCCACAAAAATTATCGTCCATACAAGGGCCTTTCTTTAATCATGACTTTAAATAAACTATGCAGGCTTTGCCCTTTTGTCTGTCTAGGCTCATTGTTACTTTATAACTTGTGTTAGTTTCTATTCACAGGGCTTCTGAGTCAAGCTTTGTGTCCTGATTTTCTTTCAATATTTATTAAAATGAAATGAAGTGTTTATGCCAAAGTCATGCTGGATATTTTTTAATCACATTTCTATGCACGATTTAAAGACAAAAAGCTCACATAACATCCACCATATCCTGGAGGGGAACAAGTAAACAGCTTCCATGGTAAACGGGAGATGGAGAGGGCTCATAGAAGAAGCCCAGTTGGTTGTCAGATGTCTTAGTTAGGTTTTCTATTGCTGCGAAGAAACACCTTCACTACGGCAATTCTTATAAAGGAAAAATATTTAATTAGTGTGGCTTAAATTTTTAGAGGTATAGTCCATTGCCCTCATGGTACAATATGGTGGCATGCAGGCAGACAAGGTATTAAAGAAGTAACTGAGAGTTCTACATCTCTCAGACAACAGGAAGTGATCTGAGATACTTGGTGTGATTTGAGCATATATGAGACCTCAAAGCCCACCTTCACAGTGACACACTTCCTCCTAAAAGGCCATACCTCCTAAGAGTGCCACTTCTTTTGGGGGCAATTTTCTCTCAAACCAGCATATGAGGAAACATCACATGCCATTTTTTTATACAACCACAAAGTCAATGATAAGATACAGTATCAATAAGTTGGAATCCATGCCGAGTGTTATCCTGTCTTTCACAAGCCTCAACTGGATATGAAACACAAGATCTCAAAAGGATAGATGCAGATACACTGGAAAGCCAAGGAGAGCAAGCGTTAGAAATTTAAATTTATTACTAAGTATAATGAGAAATATCTTAAAGCAAGAAGCATATTTTCTAAGTTATATTTTTAAAATATTGTTCTTATCAAACTCAATAACAGACTCTAGAGGAGCAGGGTGGGAGCAAAGGGGATACTGGAATGTTCTACAGTTTGACCATTGATTCTGGAATTCTAAGCTGTTAGTAAAGAGTTGTTAGATTCAAAATGCATCTTAAGACAAATCTGGAAGCTGGGTGTACAGCCTCCAGGCAGCCCAGGGCTCAAAGGGTAATCCACAGCATCCGCATAGAGTGGGCTTTTCTACCCAAGTGTGTTAAGGGAAAACACATTCATACACTCTCTTGATGGTTTCCTTCAAGCTGTTTATTTATTCTTCTTTTTTTAATTTTTTAAAATATTTATTTATTTATTATGTATACAATATTCTGTCTGTGTGTATGCCTGCAGGCCAGAAGAGGGCACCAGACCTCATTATAGATGGTTGTGAGCCACCATGTGGTTGCTGGGAATTGAACTTAGGACCTTTGGAAGAGCAGCCAGTGCTCTTAACCTCTGAGCCATCTCTCCAGCCCCTTATTTATTCTTCTTTTGCAGTCTTTCCTCCCACTCTCATTCTTGATGTTTCCTTTCTAACTCTATCTTTACTCTTGATATTTCTCTTCTAATTCTCTAAAACTCTTAATGTTTTCTTTAACTCTCATTTTTGATGATTTCCTTCTAACTCCCTCATTCTTGATGTTTTCCTTCTTACCTGTTTCAACTCTACCTAACTCTTTTCTTTCCCTTAGAGCTTATATACCCCAGCAAAATCTTTCAGGAAATATGAAAATGACAATGTGGTTACATTCTGTTTTTCAAGTGAATGATTACAATGAATATAAAACAATGAAAAGCAGCATTTTCTATATTCCTTACATGATTAGACATTTTATATATTACAGATAAAAAAAAAACAAATTATTCCAAGAACCCATGTATATTCATACCCAAGCAATTTGCTATAGATTTTCCATGTGGGCAAGCTAGGTATTATTCTTGTAAGTTCTTTTACTAGCAGGCTACATTTGCAGTTACAAAGAAAGGGACAATTAACTTATTTATCTTTAATGGTAATCCTTAGGGTACATACCCACTCATCAATGGTTTTTATATCAGGACATTGAGGGCAGAAATGTGAACAAGGAATTAATCATCATCAACCAACCCTAGCAAGGAAAGTATATCAGCTAGTAACAGTTGGACTGCTTTGTATTTTTGACCTCAGCTACGTGTCCTTGGCAGCTTTAGACTGTTCTCGAAGGTTTTTCTGCTCAAAGCCATTATCAAAACATCTGATCCAACCTGAAATTAATTTAAAGCTTTGTTTCAGCTAATGATGCACACCCAATACTGTAATTGCATCTTTCAGCTTTGAGAGAATTAGAGCCAGCTTGGCTCTTGGGGCTCAGTTGTTTTTATTTTAATCATTAACTTGAGCTACAGTCTATGCAGCCCCTTAGATGAAACTCATAGGCCCTGGTTGGTGTAGCATTTCCTTGTATTGATTTTAGTCATCAGATCTCTGTATAAGCTAACATTATTATTATCAATTAGACTGTATAGCTTAGCGAGGAATCCGGTAGAGCGGGATGTTTCCATGAGGTAAACACACTACATTACAGGCAGCGGGGAGTCTCCCTACTTCCATTCACACCATGCCAGATACCAGAGAAAGATCACAGCAGCAAACGCGTAAAGGCCCAGAACAGAAGATCTTCCGAATCTGTGGTCTTAGAGCCTTGCCTACCCGAGACTGACCCATCAGACAGTTTCCTTCTAGGGGGCTAACATCTGCTGCTCCTCTGACATGGCCACAGGGAGTGGTGTGCGCCTGTAATCCCAGTAGTGGGAGACGGAGGTGTTCCCCTTGCTCTTTGCTTCCATCTTTGTGTGGTATTAGTAGTAACGGTTTTCACTCACCCAGATACTGGATACCAAACCCCATTTCAGAGTTGACCTCAATAACCCCACTTTACAGCAGTTAAGAAAAGGGGAATGCAAGAGTTGGGCATCTTGCTAGCGAGCTGTGAGTAGTGACAACCTCTCAGAAAGCAGCGTGGAAGACGGAAGACGGGGATGGCCTGATATCCCTGGTTCATCCCAGGTGTCTTCTCAAACTGCCCTTCCCCAGTTTTCCTGTTATTGCATCTTTTTATTATTCGAACAAACACAAGCTAACAAATCAAAACAATACAAAGCCACAGAATAAGATAATTAAAAGAAAACTGTTTTTGCTCTTCCCAGTATGTCTTTTTTTCAACGCAGCTATTAAAAATAATAATAAGTGCTGTTTGGGAACAAATGCTTTAGGTCTAAGTTTTCCCTGACAGGGTGCCTCTCTTCGGCTGTTGTTACTTATCCCTTTGTGTATGTGATGCTTTGTTTCACTTGACTTGGTTATTGTATTAGAACTGTCCTTAAGTGCAGCTGACATCCCAGCAGGGTCTCTGCCTCCTGCCCAGGCCTCTGCTAGAGAGCACAGGCAGGATCCTTGCCTGCCCTTGTCACAGTGCCACAGCGCAGAGAGTTTCAACTGTCACTTTAGGTTCTTAATGGAACCAGGATCGGCTCCTGTACAGTCTTTTTTCCCTTCTCAGATATGGAACAGTTCTTCAGCAGAGTCTTGCTTCTTCCCTCACATCTCAATGTGCTTCCACACTGCAAATACTGATACCCTTGGCTGCTGTGTCCCACAGCATCTTCATACAAGCCATCACTATTTGCCTAGACCTAGTGTTCTAGTTAAAAGATTAAACAAGGAATTGAGAGGTTACCCAAATTTTATTTAGAATGAAGGTGGGAGAAGAGTTTAAAAATGCATTTCTCTTTTATCTAGATGGAATCTTCATTTTTTCTTTGTTTTCCAAGTGAGGTCCTTGAAGACTATTCCTAGAAGGTGTTCTTCCCTCTTGGGTCTGCTAGTACATGCTGGTTTTTAAAGTCATGCTACCTTATGGCATTCCGGAGAACAGGCCTATCAGTCAATCAAATGCACACAAGCTAACAGTCCCCGGAGTTTCTATTTAGGGCTACAGTCTTTCTTGTCAAGCGTTAGTGCCTGGGTTTGGATCCGATCCGTTGCACCCAAGTGAAGCTGGGCTTGGCAGCAGGCACCTAATCCCAGTGCTCGTGGGGAGGCAGGTGACACTGGGGGCTCAGTGGCCAGCCACTATAGCAAAAAAGGAAAGTTCTGGGTTCATTGGGAGAATCTGCTCACCGAATAAAGTGGAGAACAATTGAAGAAAACACCCAACACCAACCTTTCTCATCTACACATAGGGCAACATGCATATACAAAACAACACATACACACACACACACACACACACACACACAGGGGAACATGGACACACACAACACACGCACATGAAAGAGAGATAAAGACTTCATTTAAAACCTAACTTTGCCTAAAAGTCCATATTCTAGAACTCCTTAAAGACTCAGAATGAATTCCAAACTCAGAACAATCCAAATGTAAAAGGTTTCTGGAAAGTATAATATTTTAATACCTAACATCTGAAAAGACATTTAGATAAAAGATCTCCACTCTTTTAAAGACATGGAGAAATTACTATGATAAATGAAAATCTATTTTCCTGTATTTAAGTCCCCAAATAAAGTATTTATAAAAGTCTTAAACCCAGCAGCACTTAGCATCCGTGTGCCGCCTTCTCTGGTCTCGTTCACAGCAGCCTAGCTGAAGCGTATGGATCTTAATCCGATTGTGACTTAGACTATCCTGACTTTGGGATTTACAACATGAACCAGATGGATTTTCTGATTTTTCTCTTTCCTTCAAGTCCATTTCACTTCTCTCCTAACTGTTCTCATTGAGAGGAGGGCATCGTCAGTTCTGACTAAAGGCTGTGACTTCCTTCATGGCGCACACAGGGAGAGTGGAAACCCCTCCTGACAAGCCCAGTCACCCATTATATTAATGGCAAGTCCCCTCCGTCATTTAGAAGCCAGTCCAGAGCTCTCAGCTTCTGTTCAGCTTGTGGGTTTCTTTACGACAGTCTCATATCATGCGTCTCTTTTCATTGACTTTAATTAACAGAACCGAATAGAAGTGTTTAAGTATTCAGCGTGTCGGGGAAAACCATGATAGTGAGGTCACATTCAGAGGGAAAGAGTGGGTTTGCTGACATTAGGATGTCAGTCTCTACACATTTAAGAGGGAAATTATTCCATGAGCTCCTCAGGGTGACTTAGTTGAGAATGAAAGGAAGCCCAATAAAGGAAAAAGATTGGGCAGACCAGAGACCCAGAATTGAAAATGCAAAGCCCTTTATGCAGTGGCTTATTTTTAATTTTATTCTTTCTCTAAGAGTTTATAACCCTTTCCTAATGCAAAAAAGCTCATTCTGCCTTAGGCCATTGAATGCAATGAGTTGTTAAACTTCATAACTGATAATTACAGCTATTTGGCCTTACTTTTACTTTAATTAAATCATTGCTACTTTTACTCTGTTTTATACATTTTAAAATTTCTACTACTACTTTTTTCTTTTTCATAAAAGGTGATATTGGCCCCACGTGGCTCCTAAGGACTGTCAACCTTGAGACTTTCTGTCTATTCCTCTGCTCTATCAGCCTGGAAAAGCTAAAAGCATGTGTAAGATCAAATAGGGTGGGTGAGCTCCCTTCATACCGAAGTGAAAATAGCTTGGCTTTCATGGTTTCTTACCAGATGTTGGCTATGGTGCTAAGAAACATTTTATATTACTTCCCGGTGGTATAAATACTGATTTTCTTGTAATAGCCTATATCAGAAAGGATTCTCTAGAATATATATATATGTTCTATTTATATAGACATATCATATATTAATACATATTACATGTAATAATATATAATATGTATTATACTGCTATGCAATAATATAATAAGTATGTGTAATAATATAACTATATGACATGTTATATATTATCACACATACATATTATGTGTTATACATAAACATTATATATTATTATACATACATATATATTATAGAAGGGGAGTTCTTAGGATAACTTACAGGAGAGAGTTGCACAACCCATTAAGGGCTACTTGCTCCCTGGAGAAGCAGAGAACCAACTCAGTACACAATTAGGGAAGAAAACAGCTCAACAAGTCCTGAAAGCTAATGTCAGCAGCCCTGATCTGTATGGACAGGCTGAAGAAGCTGAAATTTCACATCAGTGGGACAGACTTGCCCAGAATGGAGGCTTCCCCCAACCTTCTTCAACATCCCAAACCTCCCCCAACTTCCTTCAACTTCCCCGGACTTCCCCCAACCTCCCCCAACTTTCCACAACTTCTTCCAACTTCCCTTTTCTTCTGGGGTCCCAGCCTGCTGGGAGGTGCCACCGTATTCAGAGCAGGTATCCCCTTACCATTACTGTTCTATGTATCACAATTCCCTGTGAAAGTGCTGACCCCTCCTGTACATCTCTTAGTTACATCAGGTTGATGGCCAAGACCAGCAATCATCCAATTTTAAAGGTTTGGTAATTGAGACTCACAATGGCTAAATAATCCATTGTTTTTCTCTCCATTTTAGTTTTTAGCTATTTTAGAATTTCCTACACTTGATTTTGATCAGATTCACTTTCAACCCCTCCCCCTTAACTCCTTCTAGATCAACCCCACCTCCCTCTCCCCCAACTTTATGCCCTCTCTTAAAAAAATAGTAGTACATTGACTTCAGTTTGTGCTATTCATATACTCCTGAATGTGGGACCATCCACTGGATCATAGCTGGGCTAACAGTGACCACATCCTTAAAGAAAACGGAATCTCTCTCCCTCAGAAGACAATGACTTTCAAAAGTTTCTAAGTGGGATGTAGGGGCCCACAAATCCCTTCTTGCTTTGTGCTAGAATGTTGACTGGCTTGATCTTGTTCTGGTCTTGCGTAGGCAACCACAGATGCTGGGAGTTCAAGGGTGAGGCAATCCTATCATGTCCAGAGCAGCAATTTATTCCCATCACAATCATCCATGCTTATGAATGATGGGGTCAGAATCTGAGCATAATGTATCTGGTCCCAAAGCTGTGGTGTCATATCACACGTAACAGCCTTGCATGGACATGCAACATAGCCACACAACTTCCTGACACCATTGTCTAGAGACCCACTAGACTGTAAATTGTTGAAGTAACTCACCAACATACAAAGCATAGTTTCATGTCCCTATTTACTGTTATCTTCTGATCTAATTGTTGGTTCATCCTTTCTGTTCTCAAGCTTCATCATTATTTTGCTGGACTAGCCACTTGTATTCTTCCAGAATACAGTTGCAGTCTGTATTACAGGACATACCCATTCTCGATCATGACTTTATCTGAGATGCTCTGCCTGTGGACTCTGCAGAAGCCAGGATTCGAAAGCATAGTCTGTTAGGAGAGGGGTGGATGCTCTGTGAGCATAGAGATTCCAAACTAGCAGCACGTGGGATGCATTCTTGGTACAGTGAAGACCTCATTTACTAGAGGAACAAACATGAAGCAGGGTGACATATCCATTAGGATAGATGTCATAATACCCTCTGGGGCTCTCTTCCGATGACATTTGCCTTCTCACCTAGTGCCTACCATGTCTCTCCTACACAGAGTCCCCATCAAGGAGAATCTAGTCAGTCTGTGGAGCATTAGCCTCAGCAGGGAATCATGTCACCTGTCACGAAGTGTTTCCAGTGGGAAGACCTGTCGGGGGAAAGAAGTAAACACTAAGCCATTATTGAGAATTGCTCTGCAAATAGACTGCGGAGCAAAGGCACCGAACTATTAAAATGCTCAGGAGATATTATTGCAGCTGAGAACACAGGTTTCGTATTGACTTGGGTAAGTACCAACCTTGGTGAGTCTGTTTCTTTCCCTAAAAAAGGATGATTGTAACTAAATCAATCTCACGAAGACACAGCGAAGCAAAAATATGTTCATTATAAAGAGCCTCCAATATGGCATTTGGCACACAGCAAATACTCAAAGAACAGCACTCATCACTGTGGATAACAGTAATCAGAACCTAAGAGAAACATATGGCCTGCCTTCCCACCTACACAACATAGCGACTGCACATTGTGAGCATGGGACCGTGGAGGATTTAAACCACAGTGAACATTTCAGCTGGACGTTCGACCTACGTTCATAATGCGTAGGATTCAACTCTGTTCTACTGTCTTCTGAGATGAAAGCAGATCCAGATCAACAGGGAGGCAAGTTCCTTTGTTACTCCCTCAACACAGTCCTTCCTCCAGCCTGTCCACGAGGAACACAGGTTTATCTGGTTTAACGTCTTTGGTCATTGATTCTTTAGGGACATTCTCTTTTGCTCACTGTTTTTAATCTGCTTTTCTTCTCAGTCTGGGTTTTATTGTGCTGCTTTCTTGAAAAGCTATTCGTTGGAGCCAGAGAGATGGTTAAGAGCGCTTACTGCTCTCACAGAGAACCCCAATTTAGTTCCCTGCACCCACAGGATGGTTCACAATCGCCAGTAGCCCCAGTTTCAGGCAACCTGTTGGCCTTTTCTGACTTCTGAAGATACCAGGCAAGCACATGGTGTATGTATGTATAGGCACTCATATATACACATAAAATAAAAGTCTTTTGAAAAGAACCTGGGCTTTCTCTCTAGTATTCCTGCTTGTATTAGAATCCCTGTATCCCTGTACTTTGTGGAGGGCATGTGTAAGCTACTTAGAAGCAGCATGTTCCTTGCTGTTCTGCTTCTGGTCAGTTTTTGTTTGAGGGGGGTGGAGATTTGACATTTAGTCAATGGTTAACATTTTCTCAGTACCAAGCAAGGCTCTCCAGTGCACCATGGCCACTTCATCCCCATTCCTGTGAGTACATAGTCCATTGATTTTTCTCACTAGAGTTGGGTGATTTTCTGACAACAGCCCCATATATATGCTCATCAGTTCTCTGAGTGTTAGAATACTTCAGGAGGGCTTGCATGGATGGCTGGGATTGTCTTCATATCCAACTCTCTCTTTTTTCCTGGTCATTCATCATGCAAACACAACTTTGTCCTTCCGGGAGCCTCTGTTTGCTCCTTCTGTTTGGGAGCCCACTGAAGTTGTTTTCAAGGTTTCCTTTCTGGGTTGCTTCTGTGCTCTGTGCTGGAATTTGTTTCCAGGTGGTGAGCTCACCCATCAAAGCCTTTCCTCAGTCGTTTCTCTTCTGTCACATGTCACAAGTCATCTTCGCCTGTGTTCAGGGTCTCAGGGCCTCAGGGCCATTATTTCTTCAATGTATCGATTTCAAGTGGGAGAACCAGCCTTCCTCCTTACTCTACCTCTAAAGTGTGGAATAGATCTCCATTCTGTGTCTTTTGGACCCTGGCTTTTTGATGCATTGGTCCAGTTATTTTGAAGAGTCTGTGTGGTGTTTCCTTGGGGAGATTACTGTGGCCTCCCTGGATCTCAGGTACCTGGGAGAATGGCTTTTTCCATTATTCCATGTTCACTGTGGACAGGTGGTAAAAGGGCACCTGACGGGCTTCTTGACAGTAAAGATTCTAGATTTTCTTCGTTGAATGAAGGGAGATTGTGTAGAAATACCATCTGAGATGATAGCATGTCTGAATTTCACTAGACTTTCATTGACTGTTACCATCCACCCATTATGGCCTCAACCAATGACTTAAACAGTGCTTTCTAACATTAGTGTTTCTTCTGCATTTCTTGGGTGACAAGTGAGTCTGACTTCATTCATTACTTCACTCATTAATTTATTCATTCATTCTGGTACTGGGGATGAAGCACACATCCTTGTATATGTTAGGTAAGGTATCTATCAGAGAGTTACTGCCCCAGTCTGTGGTGTATTTACTCATGAATGAAGTTACTGCTTCATGTCTAAACGTGTTCATCTCATAGATTCTTTACAAGTTGTTATAATCTGTTGTTATGATTCCAGTTATGACGGACATATCATTCCATATTTGATAGGAGTACCTTGCAGCTTGCCTGCCACCATTAATGTTCCTCCTCCTCGACACTTTAAATCACTTACTTGTGTTTCTATCCAGCAAGAATTTCAGGTTTATCTTAAATTTATTTTCCTGTCCCCAATGCTGGAATAAATATTTTCCCTGAGGAAGCCTTGTTCCACTTAGTGATGTGCAGTGTCTAGAAAAATTACCTGTGCCCCGGCTCTTCCCGGTGCTAGCTCCTCTCAGTTCATATTGTTAGAAATGATGGCTGCGTATGTACAGACATAAATGTGCAAACCCATCGTCTTGCATC
This sequence comes from Alexandromys fortis, assembly GCF_014885135.2. Taxonomy (NCBI): domain Eukaryota; kingdom Metazoa; phylum Chordata; class Mammalia; order Rodentia; family Cricetidae; genus Alexandromys; species Alexandromys fortis. The sequence goes on along the minus strand of NW_026067911.1, from coordinate 19,171,130 downwards.
TATTCAATTGTTTTCCCCCTTTGTTTGTTGTGGACTCTCTTCTTTGGAAGGGTTTTCAAAGATTTTATGGAATCTGAATTTCTTCTGAATTTTCTTGTTATCCTGGGTTTCTTTGCTCCAAAACAATTCTGTCTAAACTGAAGCTGACTAAGGTGTCTCATGATTTTTTTATACAGTCTTTATTATTTTCTTTCTGTTTTCATTTGCTGTACAATGCATCTGGAAACCCAGCCTCCCTGTCTATCTGAAACTTTGCTTCGTAGACAAACAACTATCTCCTCTTCCATCTGTTCACTAATAACCACCGTCCGCCCTCCATTCTCATGAGTTCAGCTGATTTGGATTCCGCATCTGAGAATGGTGCGATTCATCTTCCCGTGCCTGGATTATTTCACTAAGCATCTCTTCCTTCAGATCCAGTCATGCGATCACCAGTGACATAATTCTCCTCTTTTGGAAGATGAAATGTTACACAATTGTGCACATGTAAGTTTTCCTTACCAACATATCTGTTGGGACATATGTCAAATACCTAAATATAAACCGGGCAGTGGTAGCGCACGCCTTTGATCCCAGCACTCGGGAGGCAGAGGCAGGCGGATCTCTGTGAGTTCGAGGCCAGCCTGGTCTACAAGAGCTAGTTCCAGGACAGGAACCAAAAAGCTACAGAGAAACCCTGTCTCGAAAAATCAAAACAAACAAACGAACAAACAAACAAAAACCTAAATATACAATTCTGCAGTTATGGGAGTGAAGTTATCCTCCTGAATACATAGCCACACAGAGCTCGTTGAGGCCTATGGAAATTTCATTTTTCATCTTTTAAGCACCTCAGTTCCTTTCCCTGAAATGTCTAGAATAATTTACACTCTCACCAAGATGTATAATTGCTACCATTTCTCCGGATCCTTAACAATGCTCATTGCTTTTTGTGTTCTTGTGATTTTTTTTTCTGTCTCTAGCAATTTAATTTAGCATATGCTGGTATATAAATATGTATAAGTTTGCCCTTTTCTTGTCAAAGTAAGTTTTTACATAACAAACTTATAACACATTTTATATAACAAAAGAAATTTGAATCTCTAAATTATCAGGAGGGTAATGAGGACATATGAGACAATGCATTTCACATAAAGCATTTGTTTGTTTGTTCGCTTCAAAATAGTGTTTCCCTGTGTAGTTCTGGCTGTTTTAAAACTCACTCTGTAGATCAGGCTGGTCTTGAACTCACTGAGATCCACCTGCCTCTGTCTCCTAAGTGCTGGGATTAAAGGTGTGCGCCACCACTACTGGTTAACTGGTGCAATCTTTTCATTATTCAGGTTCTAAAAGTGTACTGAAATTTATTCTTTACGCTTTGAAACGTTGTCTCACTATATAGCTCAGACTGATTTCTAAGTTAAGATCTTGCTTTTGTCTCCTTACTGCTGAGATTACAGGTGTGTGCCACCATCACACCGGGACCATCTAGATGGTTTTTTTTTTTTTGGCCTTTGTGCTATTATTGGTATTCCATAAAGAACATCTTTATTCTTGGACCTATGTCTGCATATGTTTGATAAGTTAAAAAATAGGTTAAAAATACAAATGAGCAAAGAAGTGGTGGTACACACCTTTAATTCAAGCACTTGGGAGGCAGAGGCAGGTGGATTTAAGTGAGTTTGAGGCCAGGCTGGTTTATAAGGTGAGTTCAGGACAGCCAGGACTATTATACAGAGAAACCCTGTCTCAAAAAAACCAATAATAATAATAATAATAATAATAATAAGAAGAAGAAGAAGAAGAAGAAGAAGAAGAAGAAGAAAGAAAGAAAGAAAGAAAGAAAGAAAGAAAGAAAGAAAGAATAGAAAAGGAAAAAGAAAAGAAAAAGAAAAAAACACAAATGAAACATCTCTTCTGATTATGTGTTCTTTGAAAACAGGGCTGGGAGGCAGTTTAGCGACAGAATTTTTGCCTGGCATCCTGGAGATTCTAGGTTTGATCTGTAGCACAGGATTGGGGGTGCAGTTCAGTAATAGAGTACTTGTTTACCATGTGGAAGGGCTTGGTTCCTGTTATTTTTGTTTGTTGTTTTATTTTGTTTGTTTGTTTTTAAGACAGGGTTTCTCTGTCACCCTGGCTGTCCTGGAACTCACTTTGTAGACCAGGCTGGCCTTGAACTCAGAGTTCTGCCTGCCTCTGCCTCCTAGCTGCTGGGATTAATGGAGTGTGCTCCCACCACTTGGCTTCACATAAAGCTTTTACCTCCTTAATTCAATTTTATAAAATAAAGTCAATGTAGTTTTTTTCTGATTAGGTAAAAATTTAAATTTTGCATGTTTTGTTGGTTTTTCAAAATATTTTTTATTTATTTAAATTTTTTTCATACAATGCATTTTGATGATAGTCTTTCCCCTCCCCAACTCTCCCTTAAGAGAACCAGCAAAAGATGTAAACTTGACAGTAAACATTGTTCTTAGCTCCTGACTGGGGTCATTTATTTCTCCATCTTCTTTTGGTCCTAAGATTTCCCATGATATCCAACTGCAGTGTCTGGGATGGTGGTCATTCAGTCTGCTTCTGAAGGAGTCTCCATCAGAAATCTCTTGTCTTTAGAGATGGCTACAAAAGTAGATCACAGCAATCCCCAATGACATACCTACACACACATCGATGTGACTTTTCTGTCTAGACCTGCTGTTGATTTCATGATATTATTGCCAGCCACTACTATTGTCTAGTCATAACAGTCCACTGCAAACATGGTATTGGCCATGATGGCCATGGTTTGTGTTTTGCATTTTCAGAGTCAGGGGTAACATTGCCCAGGGACCACGCATGAAAAAGTCCTGTTAGGCTGCCTTTTCCCGTAGTCGTCTTCCAGACCTCCAAAGTAAGTTGGCTGTAGGCTAGGACACTATCCTAGCGAGGGTGGTTGCATATTTGATCTATTTGTTTTATTTTTACATAGAACAGCTTTATGAGCAATTTTCCAACCCTCTCATTTTATAGATGAGGGACTAGAAACTTCCCAATGTTCATACAGTTCAGTCCTGGGGGCAGCATTCTGATGTCTCTCCTCTGTGTTAGCTGGAAGATGTCTGGAAATACCCTGCCATTCTAGGTGGCTTTACTGTTTTGAATATCCTCCCTACCATCCTCAGGTCCAGGTCTTTTGTCTTCTTGATAGCTCTCTAGCAGGCGTGCAACAGTAACTGTTTGTAGTGCTAGGCTATTTCCTTGTTGATTAGTGACATGGACGCTTTTTATGTACCCCTGGGCACCTGTATGTCTTTTCCAAAACCACCTTTGACATCTTCTTCCTAGTTTTGCAATCAGACTGTTTATTTTCTCACTACCAAGTTGTTTGTATTTTTTAGACATTTAATTTTAATCCCCTATCAGACGTCTATTTTTCTAACATATTCAGTCTTACTGAACTGTTTATCATATAGAAGCTTGCTGTCTTGACACGGTGTGGTTACTCAAACTTGAAGGGTGACACCAAAAAGTTCTTTTCCTAGACTGCCCTCGGCTTGAAGTGAGGGAGACCCTGGTGTGCATCTCCCGTCCTTCCTTCAGTAACCATGCCTCTGAAAACTCACCTTTCATTAGCGCGCTTCTCAACCTTAAGCTGTGACGTGACCCTTTAATCCAGTTGCTCATGTGTGGTGACACCCCCACACTATAAAGTTATTTTTGCTGCTAATTCATAACTCTAATTTCACTACTGTTGTGAACTGTCATCTAAATACCCTATATGCAGTGTATATGGGGTCGCAACCCACAGGTTGAGAACCAGGGCTTCAGAACATTTCGTTTTCATTGAGAAAGCTATTAGGTTCCCCCTTGCTACCTCTACAGCCTATTGTCTCCTACTTCTAGGGGTAAAATCTTTTTCCTGGGTGAATTTTATATTCATCTAAGGAGAAGGAAATGTGTTTGTTCATAAAGAGACATATAATAAAATCCTTAGAATTTGTTTACCAGATACAATGAAAATTATTTGTCTCTAACACATAGTGCAAAAAACGTCAGTGGCGTGGGACCAAACAGAAGAAGCTGTCTCATAATAAAGTTTATTCGCATAGCAAACATTGGGTCTGAATCGGTCTGTGGGCTCTGCATTATTAGTTGAGATCTCACTTAAAGCTTCTTGACATTTTTCTCTCTTGAGAACATTATTTTTCTGTGCAAGCATAGTTCCTCAAATTAAGTCTTAATTAGTAAAGTGCAAGCTTTCTGTAATTATATTTTGGACCATTTTGTAGTCATAAATTTCATTAAGCTCTCCTTCTGCCATGTAACCAAAGGCGGGAGGGCTTCATCTCCTCGTTCAGTTAGGGTTTGCTAATATTACATAACACCACCTGCATATGTGAGAGTTCAGCAACCTTCCTATTAAAAAGTGGGTGGTGAGGGTTTGGTAGGGAGAAGGGGACACAGTTATTTCCAGGGCTCTGCTAATACTGGCCCTGAAACGACAGCCAATACTTCTACTCAGGCAGTGGTCTCACAATCTGATGGGGCCTAAGACAGGAAGTAGAGACAGGGTGGGGCAATATCAGGGACTAGGTATTATATTCAAAGGCACACCCCCAGTAACTTGTGTCTTCTAGCTAGGCCCACCTTTTAAGTTTTCTACCATTTTCAAAAGAGTGCCACCACCTCAGGACTAGGCTTCCTTGGTATTCAGATCATAATAGCAATTAACGAGATGTTGACAACCATAGGTAGTCAATAGAGCCAGTGGCTAGAAAAATGGGCTGATGTGAAGTATAAGAGAATGTCCACGTGTGAGAAGCCACAGAATCTCTGAACCTATCTGTCTTCCTCTGCATCTAGCCCAGACAATGAGGAGAATGCCTGTTGTTTTGATTTTTCTCATCCATCTTTTAGGGTCAGTTCTGATTCAGAAACCTAGAGAAGTCAAGGTCTCTCACTCTCTCTTCTTCCCTCCTTCCTTCTTCTCCCTCCCTCCCCCCTCCCCCCTCCTCTCTCATTCTTTGAGGTAATGTCTCATATACACAGGACTGTCCTGGAAGTCATTCTGTAGCTCATGCTGTCCTCAAACTCACAGCAATCCTCCTGCCATAGCCTCCTGGAGGGCAGGGATTACCAATGTGAGCTACCATGGTGGACTTTACTGAATGACGAGGGTTCTTTGTTTACTTGATTACAACAAACAAATTTGAGCTGAGCCGAGCTAATAGTGTCCAAAACCCCTTAGATGGAAAGAAGCCAAACAGATGTCTTTTAATGTAAAAAGTAAATGCTAAAAAATACCCTCCCTTTTTTCTCTTTCCCACACAGGAATTTTTTAGACATTTGGAAGGCATCCCTTACAGTTATTCTGTCCCCATTGGGGTTGGTATCTGTAGAGAAGGCTTTGCTTATCTATCATTTACCTTACATATGGTGTGAAGGAACTGCAGTGTGTAGTTTCTGAGACCCCATCGTGTGTGTAAAAATGGTGAGTTTTTTCTTTTAAATACAAGTTCAGCAAGCTCAATTCTAAATTGAAGAATCTGTGCTCTTCCCTCTGAACGCCACTCCATTTAAGCAGTCTCTCCCACCATTCAATGAGATGATTGTACATCAAGCGTGGAAGGAAATGTGCAAACACAGCTTTGATTTGTCTTCACCTTAGATCCGCACGATAGAGTAATGGGGGAAAGACAGGAATATGCACATTATTGGGCTTCAATTAAATTTCAGAGCTGGAATTTGTATACAAGGAAGTAGTCAGCCATAGCATAATGAAGTCAAAATTGCAGATCAAATTATCCCGTGCATGTGCATGGTGCTATTTCGTGACACTGGCTTTTTAAAAAAAAACACTTCAGACTCATTTGTATTCAAGATAAGATAAATTACAAGCCATTACTTAGACAAGTACATGGCTTTCGGTCTGCGGTTCAGGGATTGACATGAATACATTCTCCTTGTTTCCTGTTAATGACTCAAATCCATATTATTTTACCGCAATGTACATGTTGATGACTTTGATACTTTTTCTAGAATCAATTAATAATAATGACATTTCTCATTTTAAAATAAAGAATTTTTATTAACTTAGAAGAGGTAGCAAATAGGGCTTGTCTTCAGTGGTAGCCTTTTTGTTATTTGCTTTTGCTTTTGTTTCATCTGAGTTAACCAAACAATGGCCTAGCTCCCAAGCTAGGGTTGTTGTGTTCCTGTGGGTTTTTTTTTATAAGTAACCTGGACCTTTGTTGTCCCTAAGAACATAGTTTTTCCCAGGCCCTTCGTTCCATATCCCACATCCTGCTCTGCTGGATCAGCAACTAGAATTGTGAGCTGTCAACAGTTTCCTTGGGTGGTTCTGACTTGAACAGTGCACGAAGAATCATGGTGGGCTTCACTAAATGATGAGAGAACTGGCTTTAATGTCTCCTGACTTTCAGAGGCTTGACACCTATCCATCTGTGCCCTTTTGTTGACAAAGTCCCATCTCCTTTTTCTTCTATGAAGGTCACCCTTCCCATTGTTAACAGGACACCTGTTTGTTACCTGTGAATCACCTGTAAGAGCCTGGGTTGGTCCCATTTATAACTGACACTGATTTCTGCTGTGGGACAATGGTCTGTACCTGTCAATTGTATTTTAATAAAATGCTGATTGGCCAGTAGCCAGACAGGAAGTATAGGAAGGGCGACCAAGCAGGCAGTAGAGGCAGGGCAATGAGAACAGGAGAATTCTGGGAAGAGGACTCAGTCTGCAGTTTTTACCCAGACACAGAGCAAGAAAGATGTGACTGCCTTGCTGAAAACGGTACCAAGCCATGTGGCTAACACAGACAAGTATTATGGGCTAATCTAAGTTATAAGAGCCTGAGCTAATAGGCCAATCAGTTTATAATTAATAGTGTCTATTTGGGACTAAATGGATGTAGGACCTGGTGGGACAGAAACCTCAGACAACAGATTTCCATTGACTAAGACTTTAAAGGAAAATCAAGCCACCAATCACTGTCCCCAGCCTTATCGTCTTATCCAAACTTTAGATATACACACACTATTAAATATCACCAAAGTTTTGTTGCCAAGTAGTGAGGAGTGTCACCTTTCCCTACCATGCCTGCTTCCTATTTCATTCCAGGGTTTACTCTTTGCCCTCCTTTAAAAATAGTCTCATCATGTTAGTTTTCATTTATAGAAAAATTGCCAGAATAATGCACAGCTTCTATGTTACCCCACAGCCATATTTTCCCGTTATTCACATCGCATATTGATGTGCTATTTTGGTTATAACTACTGTACAAGTGATAAGGTCCACATTTTGTTCTTGTTTTGTTTCCCAATAATAAGCCCTTGTAGAGGGCGAGAGTATTAATCAGCTACTATAAGAAAATGCCTGAAACAAACTTAAATTAGAAAAGGCTTATTTGACTCATGGTTTTACATCACAGTTGGCAGGCATGATTGGTAGATCATGGCTGCTCTGAGGCCTACAGCTGGCAGCATGAAGTGGCGCTACGGTAGGATTGCAAGATGGAAGAAGATGCTCACTTTGGGTAGTCAGGAAGGAATAGATAGATAGATAGATAGATAGATAGATAGATAGATAGATCAGAGTCGGGTGTTGTAGACTCTGTAGAATATTTGTTTAACTATGTAAAGAGGTATTACATTTGTTTGTGTGGAAGAATAATTGTTTAACTGTGTAAAGATGTGTTATTTTTGTTTATGCTGCATTTGCTTAACGAGGTAAGAATGTGTTGCTGTTTTTCCTTGTCTGCCTAAGGCATCTAATCAGGTCTAATTGTTCTAATAAAAAACTGAGTGCCCAATAGCTAGGCAGAGGAGGGATAGGTGGGGCTGGTGGGCAGAGAGAATAAGCAGGAGGAGGAATTTAGGCTCTGGGGACAATGGAGATGCCAGGGACCAATCAGACAGATAGCCTCCAGCTGCCAGACATGGAGGAAGTAGAAAAGTGGGACATACAGAATGGAAGAAAGGTAAAAAGCTCTGAGGCAAAGCATTGATGAGGAGAAACAGGCTCAAATATGTTGTAAGAGCTGGTGGGACAAAGCAATAGTAAGGCTGAGCATTCATAATTAATACTAAGTCTCCATGTCATGATTTGGGAGCTGGCAGCCCAAGAAAGTCTGATAAGGTCTGGAATCCAAATATCTCTAGTTAAGGGCCACAGTGACCTATGACCTCCTACAGGTCCCTCCTCCTAAAGATACCTACTATGTCCAAATTGCAGCAGCATGGAAACCAAGCCTGTGTGAGACATGGGATGCTGGGGGATGTTTAAGGCCCAGTGCTACAACTGCTGAAGAATTCTGCAATGTCCCTCAATGAGCTTCGTCTTTCCCATAATTAGACATTGGTTGAGTTTGGTGTAGTAGGACCTCAGCAAGTTAAATGTATTCCTACCACATTATGTCAGTAATGCATACAGTCAGCCTGACTCACATGGGGAAACTCTCCTCCCCACCCTGTCCTTTCCATATGAATCCTGGAAGGAAGCTGCTCGAATCCAGTGCTTGAGTGAGGCACAATCCTTCGATCTCTTTGAGGGTGAACTTTAACATGAATCATTTTCAATCGTGCTTCCTGGGAGATTTTTCCTCTTGTATTTTCTTTATGTATTTAATCATTTATTATTCACATGGGTTCATGCATTGCTCCTTAACATTTTACATTATAAGTTAATATTTCACTGCCTTACTCTTCAAGGCATTCTACCTTAGCCCCATGAGTTCTCTTGATTGACTTTACCATAGTTGCTGCAGTTCTGATTTTTTATTACAACATTCCCTTTCTCTGGTGAAAAAAAAGCATTCAGGCACATTTTGCATATTTTCTGAACCCACTCAGCTGTGGAATAATCCTGTACACTGTGAAAATGTGTTATTCTTGTTAATATATAGCAAATTGGCCAGTAGCCAGGCAGGAAGTTTAGGTGGGACAACCAAACTGAGGTCAGGGAGAAAGGAGAACGAAATCAATGGATTTGCCAGGAGACACAGAGGCAACAAGATACTTAGAGGACAGATAAAGCTATGAGCCACGTGGCAAATACATACATGAATAGAAATGGGTTAATTTAAGATGTCAGAGCTAGGTAGTAATAAGCCTGAGCTATTAACAGAGCATTTGTAATTAATATTAAATGTCTGTGTGGTAATTTGGGAACAGGCTGGTGGGACAGGAAAAATCTACCTACACCCCCAGAGTCAGGCAATTCCTTCAAAGAATTCTCTTTTTCTCCAAAATTGCTCCTAAGCCATCTCTGGCTTGAGATATGTTCGTCATGTGCAGGGTGGGGTGGTCACCAGCCCTGTTGGTTCTGTATTAATCCCCTTTAACTGCTGTCTTGAAACCACATTAATTTATTTTCTTTTTGCACTGTAAGTCAAACTCTAATCTCGGTTTTGATGGGATAGTGCCTGTCTCTGTAAGATAAATCATGTTCTTTCCTCTCAGCTCTGGAGCTGTTCCTCATGCCTTGGCTAGTGAGGTTGCTTCATGTATTGGGGGATTCTAAGATGGAATACAGAAGGAAAGATGGTTCCGATGCATGTGTTACTAAGATATCTTTGCTTAAGATAAACGCCTTGGGCTTTTCAGATTTTGCTTGTTTTATTTTCATGTTTTTGCTTTTATTCCCTGCCTGCCCCCATGGTGTTCTTGCTTTTGGAAGTTCTATGTCAGACCACCAAAGTTTTGATGTATTTGCCTTTTTTTTTTTTTTTTTAGTTGATATCCTTCTCTGAATAGCTATCACTTGTCAATAGCTCTTTAGCTAGTGATGGAGCTTTCTGCTCATCTCCCTCGGCATCCAAGAGTACAGATGAACAGCACAGATTGCATTTTTCCAAAGAGAACACAAGGTTGGGTGTGTAGGGGAAAAAGGGTGAATATAATCAAAACACACTGCATGAAATTCTCAAAGAATTAGTACAGGTATGTTTTAAAATGATAAATTTTAAGTCTTTGTTTGGTGGAATACTTAAACATGAGACTTTGCATGAGATTTTGTGCTTATTGTCAAGAAAAGATATGACTTGCGCTTGGAATTCAGTATGCGGCATGTGGATTGCTGAAATTGAACAGGCAATAAATAATGAACAGTTTTAAATGAAAGGGGCCACAGCATCCTTAAAATTGATTTCAAATAAATTAAAGGACTTTTTCATAAGTTTGAGATTAGCTTTTGTTAATTAATAAGTTTAGTCAGCAAATTCACTAAAAGCCCATTTTAATGGGTTAACAGCAGCTATCAGAGCTTACTATAGACCACAACTGCAGAAAGTGGATCTTACGTAAACACTGTATTATTGAAGGTTTCTTGAGATAGGTGTGCTTCAAACTGACCTTAAAGGAACCCGTAGCAGAGTTTGCCAGGAAGAAGTGATTTATGTGTCTGATGAACATACGATAGTCCTTGCACGTAGCTCTCTGGGAATGTAAATCCTGGAAGCTATTAGAGTCACATAAATTGATTCTAATGGAGGAAAAAGAAACGCCAGAAGGACAGCAGTTTCACATTTCCTAATTCCTGTAATTATCTGGAAAATAGGGTTTATTTAAATTCTCGCACATATTTCAATTGTTTTGGAGTTCCCACCTTGTAGTTAAACTTGCAGTTTAACAGTTTCCCATCCCTCGTTGTTCCTACTTTGGGGTGGCATTCATAAGATTTACCAACTTCCCAGTACAAACCTGTTGTAGAAAAATTATTTAAAGGTGTGTTGCTTTTGTTTATGCTGCCTTTGTTAACTCTGAGAACGTGTATTACTGTGCCTGTCTAAAACACCTGATGGTCTAATAAAGAGCTGAATGGCCAATAGCGAGGGAGGAACAAGGATAGTGGGGCTGGCAGGCAGAGAGTATAAGCAGAGAGAAGGAGAAGCAAGGAGGGAACAAGGAGAGGAGGATACCAGGGGCGAGCTACTCCAATACACAGCAAGCCACAAAGAAAGTAAGGTATACAGAAACAGAGAAAGACAAAGCCCAAAAGCAAAAGGTAGATGGGATGATTTGCCACGGACCGTCCCTCTTGGAGACCGCTATCCACGGGAGAACAGGGTGAAGGATAGGATAGCCAGGATACGACGCAAGGGAATGACAGACAGACACACTGTGTAGTGAGAATCTGCTGCGATTTTACTAAAATCAGGCTTTCATTATATAGTATTCAAACAAAGAACAAGTCAGAAAGTCATGTATCATCAGTTGGCACAGTATGAAAACTTCTTTTAGTAATGTTTAATTTTAGCAATGTTTAAAAGTGTATTATCAGGAATAGGTGTTAGTCACTAAGCGTCCTTAGAAGGGGAATTCTTGTCCTTGGGACTGTAACTCTTAGAAGGGGTATTCCTGTCCTTGGGACTGTAAGCCTCAGGCAAGTGGTTACATCTTATGAACAGAAAGTTTCTGTCTCATTATCGCTATCATGGCCCTTCCTCCTCTTAACCCTTTATTTCATCTAGTGACCAAATATACCTAATCAGTTCTCTGCACCTGTTGAACTATATTTTTAGTACCTTCTTATGCGGCAGACATCATGGGGGTTGGGATCTAGCAAGCCTATCCATAAAGTTGAAAGTATAATATAACAGTCTTTGTCCATCAACGTTAACCCATCTATTCCCTTGCTCATCATAGGCTCCTGTATAAGGAAGTGAATCAAGGAGTGCGCTGGGGAATTTTCTCTAACTCTCCTTTTCTCTCTAAATCTGATTCACTATGACGATTCCCTCGTAACATATCAACTTTAGCCGTTTCTGTATCATAATTAATAAAGTTTCCCAGGCTCATGTGGCGTGGGGCATACTTTATTTCCTCAAGGACTGCTTTAATGAACGGTGGGGCCGAGCCAAGGACGTACTTTGATCTCTTGGTAAGCGGTCAGCTAAAAACAGTAAAGATTAGAAATACAGAGAAAGATCATGCAGGGTGCCAGGAGGGCTCGCTCTCAAGGCCATCTCCAGATATGAGATTTGCCTATGGCATCAGGTCCTATCTTGACCTCTGATTGCCAGGGGACCTCCTGGGGCTTCGCTCCAGGAAGCTCTAACCCCAATCCTTCAGCAGGCAAAAGCCAGCGCAGAGGCATTTTGTCACTACACGGCAGTCACTGCTGTGGACGTGGCAATGATTTAAGGTAGAACAAGCTGGCCAGAAACAAGCCAAGTTAAGGCTGGGCACTCATAATTAAAATTAAGCCTACGTGTGTGATTTACTTGGAAACTGGGTGGCATGCCCTCAAAGAGTAAAAAAGAGCAAAAGCATTCAATAATAGAAACCTCTCCGCCTAGCTGACACTGGTTGAATCCGACGCATCACCAAGACCTGTGGCCACACTGGGGCTTCTCCAAATAAGAGGACGATATTCTCTCATCAACTCTATTTGCCAGCTGTTTTTCACTTTTGACCCTCTCTTTGTTGAATTAGGTAGCAGGCTGCCCTTTACCTTTGAGCATGCTCAGCATTACTCCAGCTTGTCCCCACCAGATCCCGTTAATGGGAGCAGCCAGCCCAGCTGTGACCTGAAGAAATGTCTGGAGACCGAGCAGTGGAGGTCTCTGAAGGATAAAACTGCCTCTGGTGGAGAAACATTGTGCTGAGAAGTGGACCTCAATTTTGGCTGCTAATTAGGCTTTCCTGTGGGCACACCTCACCCACGAGATTAGAAAATGGTGTTCTAGTTATTTTTGAGTGAAATGTAATCACTAAAATCCCAAAGAAAGAAAACAACAGAATTTGACTCCTAGCTTGTCTGCTCTTAGGTTTCAAGCCTGGGACAAACCTTGGCCAAGGTATCTACTCAACATATCAAAGCTGACACTGGCCACTAGGTTCTCGCTGCATCCCTCAGCCCCTACCTGTTAACAGAGCCCTCCTAGCTGGCATACCCTGCCCCCTATCCTAAACTCTTGCCCAGGGGCTTGGCTGCCCTTCCCTATGTAATAACCACTTTGGTAACCTGTCCCTTGTCTACTCTCTTTTGGACCTCCAAGCTGCTGCACCTGGCTACCCTCCCCTCCCTTCCTCCTTCTCCTCACTTGACTCAGGGTCCTGTGCACTCTGTACTCTACCAGATGTCCTTGACTCTGACTATGCTCTCCCGCACATCTACAAAGAGCTTTCTCTTCTACCATATCCAGAAACAGTCCTGTTCCTTCTTATTTCTTTTTGAATTTATATGTTTGTTGCAAAAACAAAGGGTTGGTTTACTTTCAGAAGACTAGTTCATACAGAGCCCACTCTTATAACTAATATTTTAGAATGGTTAAGTAAATAAATCCTGCAAGCTGTGCCCCTATCAAAAGCAATCACTCATTGAAACAACTATTTATTGTCATGACCACAACAGTATTATGTATTTTTGGAAGGAATTTGTCTCTACACTTTTGTGTTAGTATCCTTGAGATACATTTGACAATTGGTGAGTGCTTTTCTTATTTTGAAATTATAATATCGTTACAACTTGTCTACCTTCCCTTTTCTTTCTCCAAATGTTCCCATATAACCTTCCTTGCTTTCTTTCTATTTCATGGCCTCCTTTTCAGTAATTGTTATTGTATATGTTGAAGTACTTATCTAATTATTCTTTATCAATAAAAACTCAGGAGTCAGATATTGAGGTAAGAACCTGAATGATCAGAGAAGCAGTGGAGAAGCAATGAGTAACTTCCTCTCTTGTCCTCCATCCAAAAAGGCTGAGGCTCTCTGCAATCCCCACCCTACTACTTCCTTTCTATATGTCCTCAGTCTTCCAAAACCTCTATGGCTAATTTTGGTCAGCTAGTAGCTTGCTCCACCCTCTGATTCAAAGCAAACTTTATTGTCATTCCTAGGAGTGCCAGAATGCAATCAAAAGATTTCACAACATTTTCCTCTTTTTGTCTAAATAAAAATGGAAGATTTTTAACTCTAATACAGTAAAACTATATACAACAAGTCGAATTATCAGGTAAGAATTACATTTACAATATCTAGTCCATTTGCATATGTCAAATTCAGAGAAAATGCTCCATTATCTCTCTTTGTGAGTCCAAAGTTTTGTACCTAATTCACTTTCTATCCTAACTTATATTACCAACCCAAAACTATTTTTTAGACCTCAAAACATTTTCTTAGATAAACAATTTTAAGCTATTATGTCTTTCAACCTTATATACTTTACACCTCTTTTTTGAGTTTCTTTTCTGAAATTGATAACAAGGAAAACTATAAGTACCTTGTCTTCAGCTCCATCAGAGATCTGAGAAGAATATAACCTGAATATTACTAGGTAATAACCTGAGTAAACAGGAAGTGCAGAGTAAACAACTTCCAAAACTATAGAAATGACAGAAACAGCTGGATGCCTGAGCAGTCACCAAAGTTTCCTCTATAATGTTGGGGAATCTATCTTTGGTCTGGAGGCCTAGGAAATCTGACAGATTTTTTTCTGTGAAGCAGGAATTTTGAATAATTTTCCCTCCTTGTCTTGGCAAAGCTTGGCAGTTGCTTTCGTGTCCTGCTAGTCCAATTTGAACAGCATACTATCATCAGCCAAGGCAAGAGCAGTTTCTTGCCCTATGGCTAACTTTTGCCACAAAGATAGAAAACTCTATATGAATGTTCTTTGATGTAGATCTTCTTTGAAGTGGACTTGTGCTGCTAGGAGCAGACATATCTCATTGTCATGAAAAGCCTTCTGGTATTAAAATATTTTAAATGCCACATTCTGTAGGTCTTTGAAGTGTTTGAAGATCACCTATTTATCTAAGATATATCTGAAAACATGACATGACTATAAGTTTGATTGTTATAAATGACTAACTGTATTTTTTATCATTCTAAATAGTTTGCAATAATAATTTTCAAGGACTAGAAATTTATATTATATTGTTAAATGAACTGCATAGTTATAATACCTTAAACAAGAGTAGAAACGTGTAAAGTGTGTTCTAACAAAAATAGCCTTAAATTTGTATCAATATACAAAAATACCTTAAACAAGAGAAGAAATATATCTATAGTATAACAAAAATAACCTTAAATTTGTATCAATACACAAAAATCCATACCAATGCAAAATATTTAAGACTAGTAGTTTAAAAATAGATTCAGGAATTTACCCTTTTATCCTATCATTCCTATATCTCCCTTTTTCTTTTTGAACAAGATCCCTGAATCTAATCTCCTTTAGTTAGTTTTCTCCCTATAAATAATAAGAACTTGCAATCAATCCCCCTAAATGATAATAAACATTCATAATCTACTGAACAACCAAAACTACCCACCTCACCTTTTCGGAATGTGTGCAGCAACATAAGTATATGTATACACACATATATTCCTAAATATAACCTGCATAGCTTCTATAATGTTATGTGTATGCATGTTTTCAATGCTGAGAATTTGGTATTGGATAGCCAATTAGATTGCTCTTCCCTGGGGGAAGGCTAATGTTCCTGTTCTCAGTTTTCTTCAGTTGCCTGTAGTTCTTTGTGTAATGTTGCGGCCCGATAAGCTTTTCCTCTTTCACTTTGGCATATCTATCAGTAGTGCTCTTGCAAGCATCTTTTTCATTGATGAGTGAATGACTAATGGGTACCTAGCTCATTCTTACTACGGTAGGAACTCCTGACTGCAATCTGTTATTACCAGCATAATTTCATCTAAAGGATGTTTCCTTTAAGAGCCTCCATTTAGGATTATAAGCTCTGCCTGTCAAGATGTCCATTCTTATTTTCTCTTAAGCAGTAGGATGCAAATTAACTCATAGATTGCCCCATTTTGTAGCCAAGTGTGGCTACTAGAGGACGCCAGGCAGCAAGATGGCTAAGGACTGAAGAAAGGGAAAAGTGACACACTCTTGTCTTCTGCCGACCATTATCTTGCTCTCCACTACAGATGGCTAAAGTCTCAAACTCCATCCAGGTCATGGGGTGACTTTAGAGAATCACGTGCTTAAGATGAGAAGAACCAGAAAGAGGGGAATGTTGTCACGGTAGCACTGGGCTGCTCATCTCTCAATGTGGTGCCGAATGTCAGGACACTATCTGGGATACACTTCTAGGTTCGTGCGACTTAATCTCTTATGATCTAATTGAGAGGAAAAAATAAAATTCAATCTTATTTCTGGTGTCTGTTATTATCAGGTTATTGCAGATCTTAAGTCCTCTACCGGTAGAACAAAAGGTGCTGAATGATCCCATTAGCTTTTCCTTCAGGACACAGCCTAGTTTTTAAGAGGAAGGGATCTAAAACTTGAAATCACACCACAGTGTCTTAATTTTCATGAGAATGTGTAAATAGTCCCCAGCCTGAACACACACATTTTGATCTGATTTTTATGTAAATCATATTTAGACATTTTCCCCAGAATTCTATAGTGTACCTTTAAAACACATCTCAACTGTAATTGCCTTTCAAATGAATTTCCTTGCTGTGAACCCACCATCCAAGTAAGAATGCTTCCTTCCTGGGCTTGCATTTAGAATTTAGCATTTTGAGCTACACATACAAGACCTGACCAGCATGCCTGCTGTTAGCAGTTGCTTTTAGAGAAATAAACCTTTCCCTCCGGCAAGACTGAACGCTTTCAACTCACTCAAATGGATTGGAAATTGCCCTCTTGACTAATAATACACCGGGAAATGTTCACTTAAGGATAATTGTCCATTCTTTGGTAATTACCCTCCCCATCCACCATCTTCAAGAGTCAAAGAAGTGACTGCAAAATCCTGAGAAACAGAAAAGCAGGCATTGTGCAAATATTGTAAGCGTTTGTCAAAAGAACTCTGAAGTACTTACGGGCACCAGGTTCCCCATCTAATTGCTTCAAATCCACCAATACTAATGTGAGCTTCCATTCCTACTTGTTCCTGACATGTAAAATAAACAGCATTGTCTTGTTTTCTTGTTAGGTTAACACTACATTTCTAACAACTTAGAGAAATGCGGACTTCCGTCGCTTTCCTCTATACTATCTACGACTTGGGGAATCTTAGTTTTTCCTCGTATTAGAAATTAAGGAAAATGGTACCCAGTGAGAGGAAGTAAGAAAACCTGCGACTGTAAAAGAATATTTCCATCCCAGTAGTTCCATTACAAATGCAGCAGGGATTTTTCGGAGGCACCTGGCTTAGTCTAGAACAGTATTGCAGGTGGACGGTTAATAACTTTTCCGTATTAATTTTCATGTTAAGACCACAAGCGAAGTGGTTAACTCTGCCACATTCTGAAAGTCTTTCAGTAGCATTTCCTTCCTAATCTTTCTAGACAGCACTAAAGAGACCACCCTGACATGCAACTTCTAAGCTTGCCTTATTCCTTGGAGCATCTTTGTAAGTCAGCTGGACAGAGCCTTTGCGCAGCTTGTGAGTATCACACTCCCAACAAGATGTGTGAGCGTTGACTAAAACAGCTCAGCCTTTGTTTTCAGAAATCAACGGGATTACACGTTCTATTTTGTTTCCAGTTTTATGAAATCCATTGAGGAGACTATGTGGAGTCACTGGGACTCCCAGCTACAAACAGAGCAAGATTAGAAAAACACTAGTAAGATTAGGGACCATGAACAAAATGTACTATCAATGTCTAAGGAGCCGGGTCAAACAACCTGGTGAATCCCAGTACACACATCGTCTGTTTCTTTGCCTTTGTTTGTAAATAGCAAGGCAATAGATGGCCACCCTCTCTATTGATATGCTGTTTCATATGTAGAAAGAAACATCAATCAAGCCTAAATAATTTTCTGCAAAGCATTTGAACTGGGAGCATACAAGCTGCCCATTAAGAAAACTGACTCTTAGCCCTATTCCTCAGGCTGTTGCGGTTGTAAAGAAAGCTGTGGGACAGTAAAAATGCCAGCACATAAAATCAGAAGAAAAGTCGAAATTCCTTCTATCATTTATTTTGTCAGCATAAAGAGAGGAACTTTCCTTAATTTCAAATTTCTTATTTTAAAAACAGGTAAAATGTACTTTGACTTTGATGGGAAGCAGCCTAGGACCCTGTCTCGTATCAAAAACTCCAAGACTGGATGAAATGCGCAGTCACCATTCACTTTCAGTTATCTGAAAGCAGCCAGCTCTGGGCAGCCATCATCCTCTAGAAACACACAGAAGGTCGGCTCCAGGATCTATAGGTTTCTAGCCTCCTGCTGACTACGCTTAGCTGATACCTAAGAGCATGGAACGGAGAGTCTGCAAACGAGACTACTGACGCTGGGTTTGTAGGCTCCCAAGTGGCGGCATTTGGACAGCATCTGAGATGGGAACGCTGCTGAGAGAGAAGGCTTGCCTATGGGCCTGGGTGAAGCGCTCTTGGTGGATAAGAGGCTGGCAAAGCAAAACACCAAGCTCCGGAGTCTGAGGACATCTCCCGCGGGCTGCAAGCCAACAGGGGAGGGGCAAGACTGGTGAACGCTGAAGAGAGAAAGGGCTGTGTTCTGACAATTGGTTGATTCCCCAGAGTGCTCTTTAGTGGTATCAAGCCTCTGTTTGTTACTGGGACCTGAGGAACAGGGGACGTCATTGCTTATTTCTCCCATGGGGAAGGAATTTTAGAAACACAGTAAAATTATGAATAATGAAAGCAAAATAAACTTTATTTGCTTCCTTCTTCCCTCCCCTCCCCTTTCACTCTTTCTTAAACAGAGACTCACTAGGTAACCCTGGCTAGAACTGCAACTCACTTTGTAAACCAGGCTGCCTTCCAACCAGAAACAATTCTCCTGCTTCTGACTCTTGAGTTCTGAAATTACAGGCACATGCCACCACACCTGGTTTCAAACCTCAAGAGGACGAGACTGAAAAGCTTTTGCCATCATCAGACTCCCATAGTAAAGAGCAGAACAGGTGATTCAGAGTGACGAAACAAGAAACAGAAACGGGTGGAAAGCCTTAGAAACAGTAAATACACTGAACTGCTGGGTGTCACACAGCACCCACACCTGTGTCTGTACCCCGCAATCCCACCCTTGGAGTTTAGAGGAATCTAAAATAGGACCAACAATTGCCTCCTACGGGAGAGGCTGAGGAGCCTGGAGACACTCTGGCTGTGAGGCTGGATCAGTCTGCCTCTCACTGGAGAGGCCCCAGCCAGGTAGCAGCTTAACGCCCCCTCCTCCAACCACGTGCAGGATGCCTTAGCAGTCCCAATCTGGTGACCAAAACCCTGGAAAGTTCTTCAAGAGCCGCTGGTCCTTAGTACTGGTTGGAAGCCTGGAAAAGCCAATTCTGATATCAGAGAAGGAATCGTTAGCAGGGCAACAGGGTGAATCAACTCCAGGGTAATCTTCCTCCTGCCCTGCCCGTCTGATCTGGGTGAGGAGCCGCCAGAGGGTGCTACCCATGCTTGAGGTGGGTCCTTCCACATCAATTAAAGGCAGTCAGGACATCTCTTCAGGTGAGGCTCTCTACTCAGGTGACTCTAATTTGTGACAAATTGACAAAAAAGCCAGTCATCACGCCATCTTTCCAAACCTTAGATTGGTAGCTGTTCTCCTTTCGTTGTGCTTCGAATGAGTGGGACACGTCTTTAACTACTTTGTCGAGAACAGAAACGCATTGATTCGTGTAACCACTGAACGTAAGTATTAATTACCAGCTGTAATTTTTCCTACAGTTCTCTACTTTATATAACACTGTCTGTCCTATGCAGCTGGAGGGAAAACTCCTCCCAGTCACAAATAGCCACACGTGCCTCTTTCCAGAAGGCAGTCGTGTAGCATGTGCCCTTAGATGTGTGTGTGTGTGTGTGTGTGTGTGCCATTTCTGTTTCTTTTCAATCAAATGAGATCATCACACACCCTACTTGGCAACTTCCTCCAGTCACAAAGGAAACAGATCCACTGCATAATGGTGCCATGACCCATCAGCGTTCACCCCGTGAAGATGGTCACACATTGTGTTGATGCGAAGCATTGTCGCATTGAACACCCTGGTGCGTGGGACTCCAGACTTTCCATATTTATCTGTGTTCTGTTATGTTGGTGGGCAGAAGACCGCTGGTGCCAGGGAAGGAAGAGCGCGGACATCTTGGTTCTTGGTTGTGGTCTTCATTTTTCAGCTTCCCATTCTATAACAAACATGTCCACCCAAGTACATATCCTTTCGACAGCTGGCCTTAACCAACTGCTATCCACACAGCGGCATCCTGCGCATTTGACATGACTTTATTAACACCTAAGTGCTGAAATGCAGGTGACTTTTTTTTTTGACAAAGTGTGTCATTATCCCTGTGTACAGTTTATTTTAGAAAATTGCCTTGAAATTATATTGCCGGGTCTATTGAAAGCTGGTGACATTTGAAGGCATTTAAGACGTTTCCCAAATTGCACCCTGCACAGGCTGCTTGCTACAGTACCCAATCTAGCCACGACGCATGTGGCCTCTCCTCATGCCCCTTCACCGCTCAATAGAATACTCGGTAAATTGCAATTCTCCCTGACTCATTTCTGAGAAATCTTAACCATTTCCACTTAGTTTTAAAACGAGCTACCTGTGTGTGCCTGTCTATATATAGGCTGTGTGAGTAACATTTAAGACAATGAAGGAAATGCTTCCAAGCAACTGGTCCCGTGCTAGGCATGGTGGCGTGTGCCTTTATTCCCAGCACTCCAGAGACTGGCAAGATGCCAGGCTTTCTCTTTTATGGTGCATATTATTTTTAATGGTCTTTTGAAGGACATTAATAAAATATTTTAACTCCAGCGGTCTTATATTTCATACGTGATCAGCAATGGAATATAGTAAATCACTACTAACAACATTTCTATTACTTGGGATTTTATACATTTATTTACACTGGAATGATGAAATATTGAACGCCGGGCTATTTTGTATATGATGTTTCCAGAATAATAAATCAGTGATAGAAAAAGAGGGAGATGTGCTTGAAGAATTGATTAGGATTAGTAGATTTTTTAAAAAGCACTTGGGAAAAGCAAGGGGTTAGGTGAAGAATTGGACTGGCTGAAAATACATTATATGCATGTATGGAATTCTTAAGTAATAAAAAATAATCGGGGGGGGGGGAAGACGTGTTTCTGTAGAAAGTCACTCTAAAGGCATGGATTTAGACACCTAGATGTCTTCAGTGTCTCCTGCTTCACTTTCCTCTCTATTCATATGGTTTGGGTTACTGTCCAGAGTTCGAACATTTGATAGTTTTGGTTCTGCCGAAAGCCGTGTGGTGACCCGCAAAGCTTTACTTCAGTCACTGAAAGCTGTGTGCTCAGGCCACATCACGGCTCACCCAGTTTGCGTGCATGGAAGGCCTCCCTTCTCTTCTTCTGAGGACCCTGATAAGCCAGCTCTTCACAGAGGAAGGGCACTGAGCATTCCCAGGAGGGAAGGCATGTGTTTCCTTGGCAACTGCAGCCACATGCAATCACCCAGAACGGCTCCTCCTACTCCTGGGTTTCCTAGGTAGCAGGCTGCATATATTTTATAAAGACAATGGGATAATGGGGTAGACATCACCTTGCTCAGCCCTGCACAGTGAAAAACTGGGCCTGCTACACTGACTTTCAGCTTCAGGGATGATATGAGTTGTATAAGGGAGCTACTTCTCTCAAATTTATCATGAATATTTTAACTAAGGTCAAAAATATAGTAGGTTGTCTTCCAAGGTTACATTAATTTTGTGAACACAACTTCCTCTCATTCAGCTTTTCCTATCAGTATGTTGGCTCCACTTTACTGACAAGTTAATCTCTATTTGGAGGTGAATTACAGGTGACTCTCTCAGTGTCCCCTGTGGCTCTGCCACCAGTACAGGAAAACTTAGCCTCTCTATGACAGGAATGAGACTCATTTTTTCCCAAATGGACTATAATGTCCCCATAGTCTCAAAGCATCAAAACAGAACTTGCCTCGAGAGCCAGATAAGGACATGAATAATTTTATAACAAAAAAAATAAATGAAAGAAACACTGAGAAAATTGATAACACGCAGTCAATCCTCAAGGTGATTATTTTTTTCTGGGCATAGAGAAAGCTTCGACGGGCTAAGTGAATACATTTACATTATACAGACTCTAGCATAAATTAAAGAGCAAATGTGCATTATTAAATGTGGGTTCAACCCGTGCAGACGGTCCTGCCTAATTAATAGTCTTTTCAAGTCAAATATTGTTTTAAAATCATCGCGCAAACTTCTCTAAATTCTTAATTTCATGTGATAGGGGCTCCTGTTCTCTCACAAGGCAATTAAGTGTGATTATCTATTGAATTGCACACAAAGAGAAACACGATTTATCTGCAACGAATCAGCTCTGGAGCCTTGAATTTTAAATTAGGCACAAGCGGAGGAGTCCGGCGTCCGTTGTTTGAAAGTGTTTTGCTAACACGGAACAGGACACCATTACAGTTAGAATCTGGTGGGAGACTGTCACAAGATGCTCTTTGAATAACGCTCTTGCAAGCTAAATCAGTAGCTGCAGAATATGGCGGCCCTCGATGAACTTTGGAAGTAGAAGTGAGGGGATCAGGTGTTCAATGACACCCTTGCCCACACAATGAATCCCAAGCCAACCTAGACTACATGAGCCCCTGTCTCAAACAAACAAGTTATATGTAATATGTTTATTATAATAAAACTGGATATACTTTCAACAAAATATGCGACATATTTTATACTGATTTCTCAAATAAAACTATATTTAACTTTCCCTAGTTACCTCTGTGTTGTGTATATACATTCTCTGTTTCATTGCTCTGTAGGCTGGAAATGTTTTTTGTTTTTCAGGTGTTTTGTTTGTTTGCTTTTAGTTTGGTTTTTGAGAACGTGTTTCTCTGTGTAGCCCTGGTTGTCCTAGAACTTACTCTGTAAACCAGGCTGGCCTCAAACTCATAGAGATCACATTGAAACTTTTAATGCATCAAATTCTATTTCCAGAACAACATATGTAAGGTTACATACATTTTTAATGGATATGTTTAATACTCTGGTATATGAAGTTAACATGTTAATAGTTTGTTTCCTCTGGTACCTCACTCAACTTTCGTCAGCTGTATGTGAACGAACATGCGTGCACGTGTGCACATGCTCATACATACTCCTTCTGTTCGGTGCTTCTGAACAGGGGAGGCAGAGGGATTTGAGAGTTCTCAAAGTGACTGTCAGAGTACTGTAGCACGCTGCACATATGACGAAGATAACACAACCTTCCGTGGGGAATCTCTTACTAGTGCACATCAGAGAGCACAACATGCCCCATCTGCATCCTTACTCCTCTCTGTGTGTCAGTTCGTCCAAAGCATCCTTTTTTCGTCCTCCTCTTTTTAACAGTGACTTTCCTCTTCCTTGGAATGCTACATCCAGCCTTCTGCTTCCAAAGCGAGGATACCAGAGCATGAAGGACAGATACTGGTTTAGTTTCCCTGCTTTCTGTTTAGCTGTCTGGTTGGTTTGGGGTTAGTTCTCACTTGGTTCTAAGTGTGTTCTCAGCAATAAACATTAATTAATAACATGTTTAACATTCTGTTGTACTTCCTGTTTTATTTATGATCTTACTTTATGAGGCAATTACATTTCCCTCGTTATAGCTATGTTTAGGCTGGCTGATTGTTAAGCTATGCCCCGTTTTCCTTTTAGCTGGCAAGAGCTTTTCTATTATCCTTAATGATGAGCTGGGAATATATTAAAAATGTATAGAAATGAACAACAAAAACCCTTGCTAACTTCTGTTCCGATGGTATGGAAACAGTGCTCATTCTGAGGAATTACAAAATCATTCATTATTTTTGGTCCGAAGCTCTTCACCTTAGAGCAGTGATTCCAATCAAAGAATGATGGAGTGATTTATGTCCCTGTTTTATGACAGTTAATTTAAAGATTAGGATGAATAATACTAAAATCAAGGCCATAGTTCCCATGTATCTTGAGCACATGTCTAATTTTTAAATGTTGTGTTCTCTTTATTATTACAGGGGAACATGCATGCAGTGGTAAGATGGAGGTAGGGAGACGCCAGTTAGGAATCCATTTTCTCCTCCTATTGTGGGTTATGGGGAGGAAATTCAAACTGTTCGGTTTGTGTGACACAAGCCCTTTTACATCAGTGCACCAGCCTACTGTCCGTTCTCAGTTTTAGTGACTTGGTTCCTGTCTGTGCTACATTTAAGAAAATCATGTTTCAACTTACTTGAGACTTGCATTTGATAAACAAATAGATACTGTCATCTAATGTTGCAGATAGACCGCTGCTTAAATTTATTCCCAAGGAGAGACATAAGCAATGTCTACCCCTCCTCCTAAGGTCCGAACTACAGAGGCACAATTCTGTTGAAGTTCACTCTGGGGGACAAGTGAGTTTGTTGGCTTTCCCCACAGGACACAAGGGAGCGGCTTGTGGATGCTCACCCCTAAAAAGCCATACTGGAAACTCCTTAGTTGACTATAATAGTGTCTCTATTGTCCCCATCCCCAATCTTTTCCACTAGATACTTTAGCTTCTACCCAAGGGTGAATAGGACAAAATTACACACAAATGCTATTCAGCGTCCGGGTAATCAGGTTAGGTCCCAGGATCTTCCTACCCCACCTAGAAAGGCAGAAGGCATAAACAGTTAACAAGCCAAGATGGAATGAAATTTTGCATGTGAGCACAGCTGAACACCTTTTGTTGGAGGTTGTGAGAAGGGAACAATGAGTCAGGGGAACCACAGAGAGTCTTGCTTGGGTTTCTCCTGCTGTGTTCTTGTAATACAGTGTGATGTCGAGCTGCCTTCCTTTTACACCAGGGTTCAACAGAGCCTGAGATATTTTAATTCTTCAGTAGAAATGCAGACGTAACTAACACTGGAAGAGGAAAAGTCTTGACTTACATTGTGTAACTAAGGCCTGTGCCAGTAAGAAGCTTGGGCGTATAGTTTGGAAATGGGAGTTTTCTACAATGGGAGTGGAAACTTAAAATTTCCTAAAAGAAATGAACAGTAGGGGTGGGAGACAGCTCAGCAGTTAGGAGGCCACACTGCTCTTCCAGAAGACCAGAGTTCCGTTCCCAGCTCTGACATCAGCCGTCTCACTACTGTCTGTAACTCCAGCTACAAGGGATCTCACAGCCCAGGCCTCCAATGACACCGACACTCACCTGAGCTTATCCACATTCCCTAACTACACCTATCCTTATATGGTTCCTACACACACATACACACGAGAGAGAGAGAGAGACTCACTCACACAATTTAAAGTAACAAAAAATAAATCAACCAACCATAACACTACAGAAATTATATTCAATTCTAAAGCTTACTGAGGTACATAAACCATCTTTTGTAAATCTTTTCTGAAACTATAAAAACATCTGGAACTCTGAAGTGATTACAGGACACTTTCAATTTTGGTATTTTAAAGCATGGTTTTGGGGGTTCTATAGGTTTGCACGTAACTATCAGCTTTGCATTCCCAGGAATGGTGTTCTTTCTCACTGGGGATAACACATACACAGTCACAAGCCTCGAGTGTCTGCAAGGTCTCATGAAAGCAAAACTTAGTGTCCATCTTTCTCTCTGCTTAACCATTAATGGTTGGTTTTTCAGTAAATTCTTAAACTCATTAAGTTCACATTAAACAATGGCACAGCTATATAAAGTTTTTTTTTGATGTGCTGTTTACTTAATTAAAAGTCATAATAAATTTCAATATATATCATTGAAAGTAATACATCATAATCTCTTCTTTACCTGTGTCATGAAATTGATCTCTGATGAAGAAAGTAATATGGAAAGGAGGCCACTTGTTGGTTCCCGGCTGCTCAGCCCTGAAATAATCACACAGAAACTATATTATTTAAATTACTGCTCAGCCCATTAACTCTAACTTCTTATTGAATAACTCTTACATCTTAATTTCTAGTAATCTGTGTATCACCACATGGCTGTGACTTACCCGGTAAAGTCCCAGCATCTGCCTCCATCAGGGCTTCATGACTTCTCTAAACTCCACCTTCCTTCTCCCAACATTCAGTTTAGTTTTCCTTGCCTAGCTAAGTTCTACCCTACTATAGGTCCAAAGCAGTTTCTTTATTTATTTATGGTAATCAGAGCATACAGAGGGAAATTCTATGTCAAAGTAAATATCATCCCATTATCAAATATGGTTTTTCTTAAATCTGTCTTCATCAAATAGTGTACATATAAGAACAGATATAGGTCATATAAATACATGTGACAAACTATAATGATGCAATGAACAAGCATCAGGATGTTCACATAGCATGTTGCTACTTTCTGTCTCTCTGAGTTCCATCTATATTTAGCATGTGTTTAAATATTTCATTAGTTTTTCTTGTAAAATTAGTAAATAAGTGATAACATTTTATAGATAATCTAATGGAATATATTGATTTCATTTAAGACCATTTTTGCAAACTCACTTGTGTTGCCTGTGTGATTGTAGTGACTCAGTGTCTCTGTTGTGCTATGCATTGATGTAAAAACATACTTCAAGCTATGAGAGTGGGCTGCTATTCTTTCTTTTTAAACAGATTTTTTATTTTATGTGCTGTATTTTTATCTGCATGTATATATGAGTACCATATGTGTGGTATATGTACAGATGTCAGAAGAGAGCATCAGATCCCCTAGAACTTGAGTGACAGGTGTGTGTGAGCTACCATGTGGGTGCTGGGAACTGAATTCTGGTCTTCTAGAAGAACAGCCAGTGCTCTTAACCACTGAACCATGTCTCTATCCCCAGCAGCTGTTGCTTTTATTCAATGTATAAAACCATTTATTATTTTTATTTTAGCTTAATTTTAATTACTGGGACTTTCCCTTAAATAACTATCGTACTGGCACCTTTTGTCATGTGTTTGACCTATTTTGTTCCTTTAAACTCCTTTGTTTTATCTGTGGATGTTTGGTTCTTTATATATTAAAGATAAGTAGACAGAGATGCATGCATGCATGCAAAGTATTTTCTTTTGGATTCTGATTTGACATCCTTCGGTGAAAAGCACCTATGAGCTTTCAATGAAGATTTAATCAATATGTAGTCTATGAGGAGGAAGCTTAGTGCAAACGGGTTATCTTTTGTTTCCTCTTGCAAGGCTAATCATATTGAGGTTCTATCCAGAGGCAAACAAGAAGGTTGGTGAAGACAAATAGGATGTGCCTATAAATCTTCCTGTTGTGGGCCTGACACAGGAAAGTCTAAAGCCTCATGAAAGCCAGCAATGTGTGCTTTGCACTGGATGGTTGCTGGGCACCCCAGAATGCCCTCTGCCATGAGCATCTTTAAATCTAAGATATTAAGCTGAGTTCTTCAGCAGCCATTGTTACTGTGTTTAATGTTGTCTTCTCACTGTTGAGCAAGCCACCTCCCTGCAAACTGTTTGAGGCATGGATTTGTCCCCACATAGATCTGAAAAACATAGTTACCAAGGAAATCACAACCATGGCCTCATGGGGTCTTAGTTTTACCAGCAGCACAGAAAAATTAGAGCCAGGCTTCACTCCCGTAAGCCACAATTTTCGTAAAATGACTTTTAATCACAATTTATTATCATGTTTTTTCTATAAAATATTGTTCTATTCTCTTGCTTGGTGTGTTAGTCAAGGATCTCTAGAGTAACAGAATTTATAGAATAAATCCCCCATTCTCTCTCTCTCTCTGTATGTGTATATGTATAACCCTAACCCTACACACACACACACACACACATATACACACACACATACACACACACACACACACACACACACACACACACACACATATATATATATTTGAGGATTTATTGGAATGACTAACAGTCTGTGGTTGAGCCAATCCAACAATGGCTGACTGGCTATGATTAGAAGTCCAAGAATCCAAAAGCTATTCACTCCACAAGGCCATGTGTCTCAGCTGGTCTTCAGTATACACTGAAATGCCAGAGAAGTAGGCTCTAATGACATTGAAGGAAAGGACTTGCAAGCAAGGCAAGAGCAAACAAAGAGCAAAAGCTTCCTTCTTCCACTTCCTTATTTAGGCTTCTAGCAGAAAATATGGCCCAGATTAAGGATATCTTCCCAGCTCAAGAAACAGATGAAAGAGCTGTCTCAAAGATCCAGATCCAGATTAGAAGTAGATCTTCCTCCTTTAAGACAAGCAAAAGTCCCTTGCAGGTATGTCCTCCATTTTTAGATTTTAGTTAATTTCGATGTAGTCAAATTGACAACCAAGAATAACAATCACACTTGGTTAGCCGGATAATTTGGTTTGGCATCTGGGTTAACATTTTACTTCAGGCACACGTGTTCCAGTTTGGGATCTCACGGTTATATAGTATCTTAATCACACACATTAAACCCTTCAACTCCAAATGTCGGATTCAACATAAGAGAATTCAGATCATGTTGAAAGTCAGGAGTCTTCTTTTTACCCCAAAGTAAAAGGAGGAATGGAGTCTGGAGAGAGCTAGAAAGTCTTCATTCAACATTGCTTTCTTGCTTTGTTCATCCATCAAGATTCCAGAATGTAAGGGGAAGACTAGCAATCAACACAGGCAACATCCCCTAGGATGTTTATAGGTTCTGCCCCTCTTGGCGTTTAATCCACTCACAGGTCTAGAGACTGGACTTAGAGGGAGTTGACTGGCAGTATGCAAAATGTCCCACCTTTAATCCTCACTGTATTCTCTTTCCTCCCTTCTCCCCTAAAAATCTGTCATCTGTCTGTCTGTCTGTTGTCTATTCATCTATCTGTCATCTATCTATCTATCTATCTATCTATCTATCTATCTAACTATTTATCTACCTATCATCTATCTATCTATCCATCTATCTCTATCATCTATCTGCCTACTTATTTATCATCTATCTCTTGCTCTGTCTTTCATACCTTTGACCACACACTGATGGAGGCTCTATGTAGAAATGTCTTGACTACCTGGGGTCATATAATCAAAGCAATCAAAGAGAATGTTTAATGTGTGAGTGAATACCCAAGAACAGAATTCAGCAAGCCAACTTCAAATCCACCGTGGTGTGATTGTCAACTGAAGGTCTTCACTCTCTAGGTGAGCTAAGTCCTAAGCCCCAGGTGGACAGCTTTGACTTCATTCCCAACCTCCAATCAGTTTCCACACGTGCTGATTAAACCGCATCATTGCTCTTCATTTGTGCTGTTCACTTCCTAGCTTTACCAGTGGCAATCTTGCTGAAGATATATTTACCTCTTGCTGAGTTTTTACTAATTTTATCTTGTATAAGCTTCTTTCTCCTGAGCCCTCCAGCTTTTTCCCCCTCCAATGGAGTCTCCAGTCTCCTGCCAATTTGCTTCGGCTGGCTTTCTCCAGTCTAACCATGCTATGCACTCATGCTTGAGAAACTTCAAGCATTACTTAAATTTTTTCTGAAAACCGCCCTACCCTTTGGCTCTGAGGGCAGTGAGATTGAAAAATAGAAAATCCTGCAGCACGTCTGCAGCGTTAAGAGGGATCCAGAAGTAAAACCCGGAGTTGTGCACACTGGCCACATTTGTCTTTCTGTGGTCCTGTCAGGTAACTCACTTTCTACATTCTCTTACCTTAAAGAACATTCACTGCCCATATGCACAACATCACTTTCCCTGATCTGGAGGATAAAAGCTACCTGTCATTGAACTAACTTTTTAAAATGGTAAAATTTGTTCCCTCCCCATCTTGGGGATTCTCTACAGCAGCCAAATGGCCTTTAAGAGTTTACTTTAAAGTTGGTCACTGTAAACAGAGACTGATCGTTCGCTTCCCAGCCACCCAGGCCTGAAATAATCACACAGAAAGTGTATTAATTCAAACACTGCTTAGGCATTCTCTCTATCAGTCCATTTCCCAGAGTCATGACTTTCAAGTGTGTTTTTATGTCATGCTTTACTTAAGAGGAATCATCCATGGGAGCATTGGACTGAACTATCCATTGGAGCTTTTGGGGGGTCATCAATGAGTGCCCAGATGAAGGTAATGACGCCTGCATGCCCTAAACCTATCAGTAGCAATAGTTTGGCAGTGAAGGAGAGGATCCTCTGAGTCTGCTCTGCAGCCTTGCCTGAATGCTGATGGGCCCATTCTTCTACACGTCTAGTAAGGTCATCTTTCCCTCTCCCCTCCCCTTGACTCCATTTTCTCCAGTAGGCACCCTTTTACTTTCATGCCATCTATTTTCCCCCTACAGTCTGCACTAGAGTGAAAATATCACCCTTTTCATTTTTAGACTGGCTTATTCACTTAACATAATGATCCCCAGATTCATCCATGTTTCTGAACATGCTATGATCTGGTTCTTCTTTATTATGAGATAAGGCTCCACCGTGCATGTATACAAACTTCCATTATCTGTTTATGTCAAGGATACGCAACTAGCAATAACTCAGCTCCTGTGACTAGTGCCATGATAAACATGGGCATGCAGTTGTCTCTACCGCATTGATTCTTACTGGGCACACCCCCAGGAGTGTTAGAGCTGGGTCATGTGGTAGTTTTAGCTTCAGTTCTTCAAAGAACTCCCAAATTGATTTCCATAGTGGCTGAGCAACTTACAGTTGTAGGAAATGTCCTTTGTCCCTGAACCCTTACTAGTGTTTATGATTTCTTGAACTCTTGGTGGCAACTGCTCTGACTTGGGTAGGATGATACCTTCATGGCAATTGTGGTTCAGTGACAGGGTCTTATTGTCTAGATCTGGTGGGCCACGAAGAGAAACGACAAGAGCCTGTGTTGCTGTATTGATCTCTGGAGACTCCCTGACAACAACTCATAAGCAGGTACCCTACTCATAGTATTTGGGGGAAGACGGTGTTAAATAACACACAGCTTCTGGGAACAGTTTTTCCCAGCCTTGCAAGATGTCTTCTTTCAAGCTATTTAAAAAAAAATAAATTGCATCTTTAGTTCAGTTACATGATACTAAATTCCGGCTGTCTTTTTCATACCCCATTTGTTTTGTGTGACCCATTCTCTCCTATGCTCCATGCTTGATCTCTCCCAATGTCTGCACTATGAATCATATTATCTGCATCCAATTTCCCCTCCTAAAGCTTTTCTTTTAGTTTTCTGGCTTCTGCAGAATATACAGAATTAAAGTTGGGAAGCTAAGATTCCACACAGGGGGAACGTGATTTAAGTTCCTCATGAGAAATTGTTGAGAAACCTTGCAAGTTTGAGACTATTTTGTCCATTAAACTACACATTTATATGTATAGATTTTTTTTAAAAAGTGCTAGCATTTTTTTTTGCAATACATCGGATTAAATTATGAGTAGTCATTTGAAGGTAATAGTTCTGAAAACTATCAGTCCCATAGAATTCAATGGCCTAATTGTGGCTGGACTTGAGAAAAAGGTCATCCACAGGAAGGGTCTCTAAGAACACTCAGTTCTCAGCACAAAAGTTGTGACACGCATCACCTCGGCAGGGGAAATAGCTGGATGTGACATTTTCCTGAGATTCTTCACTGTGGTGACCCAGTGGTGGGAAGCCTGTCTCTAGCTATCAATACTTTGCTTATAAGATGACAAAATCCAACGGTTTTCCCAATAATCAATTTGTCATTGCAGTAAATATTCATCTATTATTAAATATCTCTTCTGATGGTTCCTTCATGAAAAGCCACTTGGGAGGAAGTGAGAACGGTAATACACGTCAGGTCTCAGGTTGGGCGATCAAGGGAACATGCATCTATAAGATTTGTGTAGGATAAGGAATGAGTTTTCGGAAGCAAAATGTTGTCTAGGGACTCAGGAGAGTCACATTTTAAGCCTAGGATGTGTGATCCACACTGGTATGCTTCTGTTCATGAATGACACCTCATGGGTTTCAAAGTGCTCAACTGATTCTTGGTTTCAAGTCAGCAAAACAAAATAAAGGAGAAGCAGCTGAAAATAGTAGCCGGTCATTTCCCTTCCATTTGAACACGTTTCTCCTGAAAGTGAAGCTGGCACTTATTTTAGAAGCTGTCTAAAAATGTGTTCCTTTTACTTTCCCCAGCTGTAGTTCTAATCCCCATCAATCAAATGCAAATCAGACGAAAATTCTTTTCTTCTTCTTCTGCCTGCTCTACTGAAAACAGGATTTGCCTTTCACGGGTCCTTGTTTTAGCACCAACGAATTGGACTTTCTAAAGACAATAATCTCTTCCCCAGTTTCTCTTCCCCTAAATCTTCATTTGCCTTACTCGGAGGACCTGAGTTCATTTCCCAGAACCCACATCAGGTACCTCCCAAACCCCTGGAACTCTAGCACCAGGGGATCCACCTTTACCTTCTCAGCTCCACCAGTCCCAGTCACCTGCACACATACAGACAAGCAAAACACTTACATAAAATAAACGTAAAAAGCAAACGAGCCACTGTGTGGCTGTATTTACATTTTCCAATGTAATTTTCCCTTATTTTTCCAAACCATGGCCAGTTTTGGAGTGTTTGTTTGGAGAGGAAATGTTTCAGATTGAGTCTCTATCAGCTCTCTTTTTCTTAATTAAATCTGTTTGGAGCAAATGGAAAGGTAGTTTATTTATATTGTTGCATCAGGTTTGCTTCTCCTCGGCTGTATCTCTCCATCTCAATGCCATTTCTGAACATGGTGGTTTATATATTTTCATTATTTATTCCTGCATTTTGTTATTTATCACTTGAGTTTTTAGTATTAATAGTTTCTCCATTATGTTGGTCTGGCACTTTCTATGTCTTAGATACATGCTAATTCCTACAATGGCTCCTATGACTAATTTGCACTAGAGTTAGAAAATTAAGCTGAAAATTAAGTTAGAAAATTGAGTTGTTTTTTTTTTTTTTTTTTTTTTTGTCTTCACATTTGGATTCTGAGTCCTGTTTGCATAATTTTAGCAAAGTGCTTTTCTAGACTATGGGAGGCCTGTTTTAGGAAGGATGCCAAGAGTTCTCTGTATGTTGTCAAAAAACAAAAATAAAACACTATTTGATGTCTCCACTCATGTGTCTTCCCTGTTCCCCAAAAGCATTGGATGTCTGTTCTTAAATGTTAGAAATCCTTTGGGTACTTTTTTTTTTTTAAAGAAAACAAACTCTCTTTTTTTCATTTTACATACCAGTTCCAGTACCTACTTGTAACATGAGGGCCTCCTTGTTGGGGTTTCTGTCCTGCCTCGTTCCCACAGCCAATAAATCCCAAAGAAAATACACAGAAGTCTACATTAATCATAAACTGATTGGCCCATTAGCTCAGGCTTCGTATTAGCTCTTATAACTTATATTAACCCATTATTCTTATCTATATTAGATGGTTTGGTACCTTTGTCAGTGGGGCAGGTCACATACTGCTTCGCTTCTTCGGTATCTGGAGAGGACTAGGGAGGAATGGGCTTCCTCCTTCCCAGAATTCTCCTGTTCTCATTGACCTGCCTCT
The DNA here is from genome assembly GCF_014885135.2 of Alexandromys fortis. Lineage (NCBI taxonomy): Eukaryota > Metazoa > Chordata > Mammalia > Rodentia > Cricetidae > Alexandromys > Alexandromys fortis. The sequence goes on along the minus strand of NW_026067911.1, from coordinate 19,137,824 downwards.
ACTTCCTATCTGGTTGTCCCACCTATACTTCCTGCCTGGCTACTGGCCAATCAGCGTTTATTTAAAACATAGTTGACAGAATACAAAATTGTCCCATACCACCTACTTATTCCCTTCCTTCCATTCCCTCCACCTACCCTTCCCCCTTGCCACCCATACACTCCTTAAACAGGGTAAGGCACATTGCTTTGGAGAAGGTTCAAGGCCCTCCTTACTATATTTAGGCTAAACAAGGTATCCATTCAAAAAGAGTGAGTTCCCAAAAAGCCAGTATAAGCAGTAGATATAAATCCTGGTGCCGCTGCCAGTGGCCCCGCAGTCTGCCCCAGTCACATTCACAGGGACTAGTTTGAACCTACACTGGTTCCTTCCCTGTTTGACTGGAGTTGGTGAGCTTCCATTAGCTCAGGTAAACTGTTTCTGTAGGTGTCCCCATCATGGTCTTGCCCTCTTTGCTCATATTCTCAGTCCTTCCACTCTTCAAATAGACTTTGGGAGCTCAGCCCAGTGCTCTTTGGGGACTTTTTTTTTTTTTAAGATAATTTTATTTTAGAATGTGAATTTCTATCTTATCAAGGTTCAGTAGCTCTTAGAGTATACCTGATATGGAATGATTATCAAGGATAGTGTGAGTAGTCAGCTAAAGATGTGCTAGTTTCTGCAGCAAAGCATATGAGAAAATAAAACCCTTGCCTCATGCCCTTTAAAACATAGGTGCATATAAAGCCATGTGACTGTCCTCAAATCAGTTTATCTCTGCAGGCATGATCTATATTTAATCTACTTTATTCAAAAGGCTTTTAATATTTTAAAGCATTTCTTTATTTTCCATTTGTTTGCATGGGTCTACATGCACCATGGTGCTCATGTGGAGGTCAGAGGACAACCTGCAGGAATTGATTCTCTCCTTCCACCCTGTAGGCTCTAAGAATCAAACATGGCACATGAGGCTTGGTGGCAAGCATCTCTACCAGCAGAGCCACCTCACCACCAGCTTGATTTTAGTTTTTTTTTTAATGTATGATTATCTTTTTTTTTAATTTTTTAAAATTTTTTTCCTCTCCCCTTCCCCCCGCTAATGTATGATTACCATATCATCTGGATTCCTATATAAACTTTAGAATTTACTGGTCATTAAAAAAAAATAACTTCTGTCACCTTGATTTGGATGACATTGGATGTGCACAAGTTGGTAAAATTTATGAGTACCAAAGTCATATTAAAGTCTTGTTACTTAGATGGTCTTATTTATTTATTTATTTGGTTTTTCGAGACAGGGTTTCTCTGTGGTTTTGGAGCCTGTCCTGGAACTAGCTCTTGTAGACCAGGCTGGTCTCGAACTCACAGAGATCCGCCTGCCTCTGCATCCCAAGTGCTGGGATTAAAGGCGCCACCACCTCCTGGCTGATGGTCTTCTTTTTTGTGCAGGAGTGTAAGCTGGAAATTTTTTGAGGGCTGTTGTTTTCTTCGTTTCTTTTTCCATTTGTTGGTCAGCATTGAAGCTTGTATGGTGTGCCTGTACCAGACTTAGTCACTAGTTCAAGATTCTCTTCAGTAGATCCACCAGAATCAACTGAAAAGAAGTCACTTTCAAATGTAAAGTATTTTCAATTTTTCCTCTTTGATCCTTATTGCTTTTAAATCTTCCTTTTCCCATTACACCGGAGAAGAGTTTCAAGGCACTGCAGAATAAAGCTGGTTAAATTGGTGCCATCTTCCATCTCCTCAACTCAATAAAATTTGCTCAGTACTTGAATCTTATCTCGTTAGATTTTCCTATTTTATTTCTTCATCTTTCTTTTCCTGTGTGGTTAAGATTTACTTTGTATCTGGAAGTCTGAAATCCTTTTAAAGATATTTTATGCATATGGACAATATACTTACCACTGGTATATCTATATCTGAGAAACATGAAATTGTATTTTTGTTCCATGGCACTAAGTATACTTCTAGTTTGTCTCGGGGCCTCTTCATGTGCTTCTAGGCCATTTAGAAATTTGATTTTCATTTTATTACTGTTATATACCTTAGTTATTATAAAAAAACTTTTCTTTTGCTTCCTGACCTGAAGATGCGGGTGCTCTGTCTTACTTTCTCAAGTATTGCATTCATTCCAGTAATTTAAATTAGTATTTAAATAAGAAGGCCATCAAAACAAATCAATAGATAAATGTGCTTGTGCCCAGGCCTGACAACCTGAGTTTGTGCCTCTAAATCTATGGTGGAAAGAGTGTTCTATTTGCTTTCTATTGCTACGATAAAGACCATATCCAAAAGTGACTTGGGAGGGAAAGAGTTTATTTGGTTTGCATAACCTGGTCACAGCCCAGCGTCAAGGGAAGCCAAGGCAGGAACTGAAGCAGAGATCATAGGGGAGCACTTCTTACTGGATTGGCCCTCATTCATGCTCAGTTTAATTTCTTACGTCAGCAAGGACTATCTGACCATGGATGGCTCCACCCACAATGAGCTGCCCCCCCCCCATCATTAATCAAGAAAATGGCCCACAGACTTTCCCACAGGCCAATCTGATGGAGGCAATTTCCTCAGCTAAAGTTCTCTCTTCCCTGGCAACTCCTGCTTGTGCCTAGTTGACAAACACTAACTAGCACATAGAGAATCCATTCCTGAATATTGTCCTCTACACACACACACACACACACACACACACACACACACAAAATGGAGGATTCTTGAAACCAATTGATATTTTAGTCATATAATACACTTGAAATGGACCTATATTCCAGTCAACTTTAATACTTGACCACATTTATTATTGAGATTGCATGAAAACCTTTTAAAAATTGCCAAAATTATAAATAAAACCAGTCACTTGGAATAATGAGACTGCCCATTTAAGCTGTAACCCGGCGGTAGGAAGAGAAGCAGCAACAGCTAATTGTGGGCACCGTATTTTAAGCTTCGCTCTTCATGGAATTTTATAGACTGTGTCCATTAAAATCACTGCCTTGCCCTAGTTACACGCAATCTGTTTTCCGTGATTCATTTTTTTTCTTCCTCTTGTCTTTTCAGCTCCTATATCAGCTATTAGAACTATCATCAATTCTTTTTCTTTTAACACATTGGTTTCATTAGCACATGTAGTTCCCAGCTGCATAGTTATTGGTAAAATTTTGTAAACCATCAGTGGTTTATTTTGATGCTATGCACCCAGTAGACAGTTTGATCTCTCTGTATTCCCTTCGAAAGTGAACTCCCAAAAGTCTTACTTGTCAACAGACATTTTCTTTTCCAACATTATGCCTAGCATTCGAAAACCGGTTTTCATAGAAATTTTATTTTGGCGGTCCAAAAGCTACATAGAAATCTCTATTAGATTGCTCACATGATTTAATAACAACAGATCTTAGTCAACTACACAACAGAATAATTTGTTCCTTTAAGTGTGTTGTTTTGGTGTTAATATTTTAGATATATTAGTTGCAAAAGCTGACTAACTTATAGGATTTAAAACTATATAAACTACTTTTATCACTAAGTCAAAGAACAAAGACAGAAAAGATTGCTCTGAGGGACTAAAGTAAAGACTGAAGCATTGGATTTATGGAGACTTGCAATTGTTCTTGCTGTTATTAAAGTGAGGGTAGACAAGAAGGCTCAATAGGTACAGAAACTTAAAGAGAAGCCTGGTGACCTGAGTTCCATCTCCTGGACTCACAGAGTAAAAAGAGAGAACCGAGTCCCTCATGTTGTCCTCTGACTTTCCGAACATGTGTTGCCACAGTATTCATGGCCAAACATATACAAATAACATACACACACATACACACAAATATTAAACATGGTAAAAATTTTTAAAAAGACTATTTGGTGTCACTTTTTAAATACATCCCAAGTCACGCAAATTTATAGGTGTTTAAAGAAAAGATTAGAAAGGGAAAGAGATTGAGAATTCAGAAACCTTAAATATCACACTGACCAACAGTTTAAACTCGGCTCCTCTTTTTCCCCTTTACCACAAACGAGGAAGTATCAGGTGAGTGGTACTAACAGAAAGCCCTATTTAAACACCACTTGACTTTCTCGGTGACCAGTAATAAGAAGTCCACGGGAGAGGGCAGAAAGGAAGAACATGCAAGTCAAGATCTTATGCAGAATCCTGAAGCATGTACCCGTTCTAGGTTTTTCTTGAGAGTTAAGGATTAAGAAGAGAGCAGATATAGAAAATGGCAATTATAAAAGAGAAAGGGAACTGATAAGGAAAGCGGCCATAGTGCAAACACTTCACGTATCCTAGTAGAACATTAGGTAACAGGGAAAAAATAAACAGTTAAACGAGCCCTTAACCCAGCAAAGCAAATACACAGCGATGTGACCTTGCTTTGATTTTAAGACAGAGTTTAATCATGTGTTCTACACTGGCTTTAAGAGTACCAGGACTTAAGGACTGTGTGAGCCACCACCCGGGACTCAATGCTTACTTTACACACGATAATAAAACCAAATTTCTCCGAGAATCAGTAACTTGCTTAAGCTCATGTTACTGATAGATGATTGCAAGAATTAAAGATAATAATAATAATAATAATAATGTCTTTAAATTACCCACACCTTCCACAAAATGCACGATGGCGAGGGAGAGGGAGAGGGACCCGGAGAAGTAGAGGAAAGCTTAAGCAAAAACCACAGGCGCTTCACCCGCTTGTACGCGCACGCTGACGGCCCCCACACAATCTAACCTGCTACCATTTGTCTCTCTTACTTCGAACAAAGGACAGGGCAGATTTAGAAGCTAAGAACCACGCTGCAAGTGAAGCATCTCACACATGGGAAACGTGTTGGAAATAATGACCCAGCACCCGGATTCTATTGTTGTAAAAGAAGTAATGCGGATATTATTATGAACTCAGTGTAAGGAAAAAAAGAATGAAAGAAGACAGTTACGAAATGTGTAGGTCTGTGTGTTTCATGTAAAGCTTAGCCGGTTGCATCCTGCCCTTGCCTAAATGTCAAAATGCGCTGGCGTCGGAGAAAATAGAGTGCTTTTTTCATTTACAGTTTGTGGCACAGATACGTTATCTTGGAGGCTGCCGGTGACTAGATAGTTTTTCTGTAGGGGCTCGAGTTTGCTCTGCCAGGAAGTCATGGCAAGAGTCCAGCTGTCCCAGGAATGGGCCTGGGGAAGAGGTGACCCCCGACTTCATGTGGCGTAGCCGGACACAGTGTTCTGCAATCCACGGCAGTGAACAGACCGAGGTTAAGAGTTTCAGAAAGGTTTGCTTTCACCAAGTTAGAACCACACTAAGAATAGTGTGTCTGCTGTTTCACTGGGTCCAAAATACCAGCCTGAAAAGCAAATAGACCTGCCCATTTTCCAGCAGGAAATGGAGGCTTCGGGTCCCTCATCTACATCTCAAGTGGTTTGCAAAGAACAAACCACTTGGAATCCAGCACACACCCATGACCCTGACATCATTTCTTCCCTACCTGCTCATCTTCATTGCTGTGCTATGAGGGCATGAGGCCTATTAATTCAGATTTACTTTAAGTGTTTTGTTCTTGAAAATGAAAGGAGAAGGGAGAGCCTTCTTTTATTAGAGGGTTTTTTCCCCCCAAATCTATGACACTAACAGGAAGCCTACAGAAATGGATAAATGTGCCAGCTATCAATCTTCTCATGCATAAAATTCAAAAATTGGTTGTTTCTCTGCCTACAGATGAAATGTCATTTCATAAAAAGCTAATAAAATGTACCCACAAATGCGCCTAACAACACCAATGAGCCAATCGCAATCTGAAAAAGTTAAAATTGAGTATGATATTAAACTCAATTTTATATGGGCAGAGAAATCACAGTGCATTCAGAGTGCGCTAAATAGCGACAGAATTTAGGCTCCCAATGAATGAGTCTTTTGGAGTCACAAATTATAGATAATTTGAATAGCATTTATGCACAAAACGACATCCCTAACTACATAGGTAAGCTGCCAAGGGTCACAGAGAAAGTAAATTGATCATTCCTGGATCTAGGCAGGGATGGTTCTCTAACTATGTTCTCATTCTTTCCAATGTTTTCCAGTGTTTCTTCTTCAATAACCATTCTGTACCCAAAATTGTACAAGGATTATTTTTTTAATTGTGATAAAATAAAGGTATGTTTATTTATATGCTTACTTACATGTTCAATTTTATTTTTCTTTTTTTGAGATTTTTTTTATTAAAGATTTCTGTCTCTTCCCCACCGCCGCCTCCCCTTTCCCTCCCCCTCCCCCAATCAAGTCCCCCTCCCTCGTCAGCCCAAAGAGCAATCAGGGTTCTCTGCCCTGTGGGAAGTCCAAGGACCACCCTTATTCATTTAAGTCTATTATAACTCATTCCAGAGAGTAATTGAGGCTATTGTTTTTGTTTTTGTTTTTTTTTTTTAGTTTTCTTTTATATCTTACAGGAGAGACTATAACATATCTAAATAATTACAAATATATGTAAAACCCTCAGTTTTCCCTCTTTTCTCTCCTCCCAGCCCTCCCCCCACCTCCTCTCTCCTCTAGATCCACTCTTTCTCTGTTTCCCTTCAGTAAAGAGCAGGCCTCTTGGGAATATCAACCAAACACGGTATTAACAAGTTATAATAAGACTGGGCACATACCCTCATACCATGACTAGGCAAAGCAACTTAGTAAGAGGGGGGAAAGGGTCCCAAAAGCAGGCAAAAGAGCCAGACACAGTTAGAAGTCCCACAAGGACACCAAGCTATACAGCCATAACTTATGTGCAAATGACCCATACAGGCTCTGTGAGCTCCTATGAGCGCTGGTTAGTTGAGTCTGTAGGCTGTGTTCTTGTGGTGTCCTTGGCACTTCAGGCTCCTACAATCTTTCCTCCTCCATATTCTTTTGGAATCCCCCGCCCCAAAGCTTCACCTAATATCTGACTGTGAGTCTCTGCGTCTGTTTCTATCTGTTGTTAATAAGGCAGCCTACAGAATGGGAAAAGAGTTTCACCAGCTCCCATCCGACAGGGGTAACATTCAAAATACATAAAGAAATCAAGAAACCAGACATAAACAAACCAAATAATGCAATTGAAAAATGGAGTACAGATCAAAACAGAGAATTCTTCTTCAACAGAAGAACCTCAAGTTGCCAAGAAACACTTAAAGAAATGATCACCGCACTCAACCTTCAGGGAAAAGCAAAGCAAAAAAAGACTCTGAGATTCCATCTTACACCTGTCAGAACAAAACACAAGTGCTTCTCATGCTGGAGAAGGTGTAGAGGAAGGGGACACTCCTCCACTGCTGGTGGAGTGCAAACTTGTACAGCCACTTTAGAAACCAAATGGTGGTTTCTCAGAAAATTGGGACTTAATCTGCCTCAAGACCCAAGCTATACCTCTCCTGGCCATATACTCAAAGGATGCTCAGTTTACCACAAGGACACTTGCTCAACAATGTCCATAGCAGCTTTACTCATAATAGCCAGAAGAGATAGGTTGGAAACAAACTAGAAGTCGCCCAACCGAAGAATGGATGAAGAAAATGTGGTACTTTGACACAGTGGAGTGTTACTCAGTTGTTCAAAAAAAAAAATCACATGAAATTTGCAGGCAGATAGATGGAACTAGAAAAAACAATCATCCTGAGTGAGGTAACCTAGACCCAGAAGGATAAACATGGTATGTACTCCTTTATAAGTAGATATTAGCTCTAAAGTAAAGGATAATCATGCTACAATCCACAGACCCGGAGAGACTTAGGAACAAGGAGGGTCCAAGAGGGAGAACTAGGATAGATTTCATGGGTGGTCTGGGAGCTGGTGGGAGTGGGAACAGGAGAGACCAGGTGGTGATGGGGCTAGGGGTGGAGAGAGTTCTGGGATAGGGATTCACAATTGGAATTGGGGGTCATATTGAAAGTGAGGTAGAAACATAGCCCAGTGGAACCCCCCCCCCCCCACGAATCTCCGAGGGGAATCCTGGAGAAGACTCCTAATCATGAGGGATGTGGATACTGAACTGGCCATCTTCCGTAACCAAGGCAAATCTTCCAGGGGAGGGTACTGGAATCAGTCATAAAACCTTCAACGTCTAATTTTCCTGCCTGCAAGATGAGCTAGGCACGCTAATATGGAAGGGCGACAGCTCAGGAGGCCTCAGCTCCACACAAAGGACTACGGGAAACGGAGGCACACTGAGAACAGGAGAAATGCGCTTTCCCAGTCAGGAGCACACACCAGTTGCCCACCTAATACGAAACGGTCAGCACTGAACATTCTATGTACTGAGCCGGTAATATTTACATATTTAAGGGGAAAAAATCAACAAATAAAAAGAGACCGTGAATTTGAAAGAGGTAGGGGTGGCCTTGTGGGTTTTGATGGAGAAAAGGGAAAAGGGAAACGATTATAATCTCATAAAATAAAAACAGATACATTTCCTCTAAGAAGAAAAATTAGGGCAGAAAATTTAGGCTGTCACAGTTTGGAACAGAATGAGACCGCTTTCAAGTTGTCAAATTGGGTGGGGAAAGCAAGGAAATAAACTTTGTACCAGTTTTTCACAAAGACAGTTAACACAGTTGGGCTATTGTACCTCAGTCTCATCTTGGTTAATCTGAGGTAGTCAGAGTAGACGGTTAGATTACATGGAACCAAACAAAGGTATAGCGCCCACTTATTGACACTGCCTTTAAATATTTCTTCCCTGAAGCTGAGCATCAATCAATGTAGCCATTAGTTCAGAATAGTAGTATCTGACAGTAGGATCTAATCCTGTTGATAGCTAAATTTAAACCCACACAGCTCAATGAACAATGAACCTGCGAGAATTGAGGCGTCTTAAAAGGAAAGACCGTCAACGGTTTCTGCCAGTCGTCATTTTGGGGGTTTAGTTTCACCACATCTAACTGGATGCCGCAGTAGCCTCTATGCTCAAACTAGTCAAAGCTGTGGGAGGAAAGGCTATCTGTCAGCCTTGCAAACAAGCAGAAGAGTGGGCTTTTGGGGGTGGGGTGGGCAGACAGTGGTGGTCCATAAGCCTTTAATCCCAGTCTTTAGGAGGCATAGGCAAGTAAATCTCTGTGAGTTCAAGGCCAGCCCAGTCTACAGAGTGAGTTCTGTATTACATAGAGAAACCCTGTCTTGAAAACAAAACAAAGCAAAAAAAAAAAAAAAAAAAAGAGTGGGATTTTATTTTCCTTGAAACAAAATGATTTCTCAAAGTTGTCTGGATCTCACAATATTGTGTTGCTATGCTAAAATTTTTAGTGACATTATCACCGATGAGAAGAGCAGGGGGCATTGCATGTGTCACTGGCCCTTCCATCTGTGTCAGCAGTTTGTTTTATAATTCACAAGCCGATTGTCAGCTAGCATATTTCATAATAGGCCATGCTAAATTAGCTTGGGAGGACCTTACATCTGTGCCCTGCGTGATTCTTAAAGGTAGAGTCTCGTCCTCAATGCTGCAGCAGTCTTGACTCTGACCTCCGAATTTTGTAGGAGGGACTCAGCCTATTGTAATACATCACTATCAGTTTGTGTATACATCTCGCATCAGAAGCAACTTAGAAAACCAGGCACTGCCGTGTGCTTCAAACGGACATAACTACAAAAGTGAAAAATCAGCAGAATGAGAGACAGTATTTGCACGGCACATGTTTAGACATGGAAGAGAAATTTAGCTAGAGTAGATGATACTCTTGTACCTCAAGAATCAAACAAACAAATATAACCCAACTTAAGATGGGAACAAGATCCAGGTGAGCATTTCTTCAAAGAAAGAAAACAAATGGCCAATAGCCTGGGAAAGGATGGACCAAACCATGAAACTTGCAGTGTCGGGCGCAACGTGGACCAATGTAGATGCCATATTCAGATGAAGGCCAAACACTGTATATTTAGAACAGTCTGAGCCCACATCCTTCTAACCGACCTCCTTCACAACCACACAGGTGCCTAACCACCCTGTCTGGTAACTAAGAGCATCCTTATGTGTCAGTCCCGCGTGAATCAAAGCTTCCATGTTGCCAAAACATTCTCTGCGCACTTGACAAATCTTTCATGGGGTAGCGACAACCTCTGATATTTGATGGATTTATACTGAAATCACTGGGAAACTTTCTAAATGAGTCACGTTATCACGAAGAACAAAACTTATTGAGTAATAATTCATGATATTAATGTGTGATCACAGAGGAGACAGTGTGAGAGTCCCTTCTTCAGCAGAGGACTACTTCAAATTACACATAAATATTGTTTATGAGTGATTTTAGCATCCTTAGTATTAGGTTTCTTTGCTAAATTTTTCCACTTCAATGTAATTTAAACTCTTGAAAGTTAGTCCTCCAGTTTTGATTTTCTTCAGAAGATAATAAATTTTGATTATTAAATGTGTTCATGTTTAACATGGATTCATCCTAGTTTCTTGGTGTGTAGTTGTTATATAATGGCAAATCCTGTTTGTCATCTTAAATTACAGGGCAAGCAGGATCATTTCATTGGTATTCTTATTCTTGTTACATAGAGCATGATAGTTGAATAAAAATATTGTTTACTGGGGGAAAAGGCATTAAAATCTACCAAAATTAAAATTAAATTGACTCATGAAATAAAATCTTTAAAGCTATTTTATTGGCAACGAGAAAACAATTGTATCTGTGAAAGTAAAGGAGGTTTTTATATGAGCCTTTGAAGGCGACGTGATAGTTAAAGAAGAATGTCTACATTGTTAGAAAAAACAGACTTTGGCTTTGAGTATTTTTGAGTGTCGTCTCTGCTGTGTGATGTTCGGCTAACAAAGGCGTCTGCTTTGTTATGTATAAAGTAAGAAATAATTTTGAATCAAGTGGGAAACAAATCTCAACAGCCACTTCGCCTCTAGATTTTTATAATCCCATGTAAATGCGTTTCTAAAAATATCAGTTTCAGGTTCTGACAATTAGCACTCATTATTTCCCTAACCCGCCAGTCCCATTGTCTAGCAGAAATTTCTGAATCACTTAGACCTTGCATTAGGAAAAGGAAACCTGAATGCAAATGGCTTTTTAGGCTCTGAGCAGAGGCTACAGAGATTGGGGCCGATGGCATTTTCCTTCTGGGGGACTGAAAAGTGCCTCATTCTCAAGGAAGGTGCCATGCTGGGGCTGCCAGGCCAACTTTTGAACTTTAGAAATTTCATCATTTGCAGCCCCCTACAGAGGAACATAGCAGCCTGCCCCAGGAGACAGGGAACAGAATGTCTGTCCCTGCTGATACTGGCTGCAACAATAAATGTGCATGTGACCGTCCCCACACTGCTAGGCTTCGTGCTATCTCACGTGGCCCACTGTATAGGTAGAATCTGTAAATTGGTGAGACAGGAAGGGGAGAGAAGGCACGCATATTCTGGATGGATCTTTAAATTCAACCCCAGGAAAGTCTCTGTTTGCCTGGCAAGCGCCCCAAACAGTGTGATTAGAATTGGTGCTGTCACTGTGCCGGGGGTAAATACACTCAGGTCACGGATCCAACAATCTCCATGCTGGCTGACACTTCCAATTTACAGCTAACTGTGGGAAAATGTAAGTTTGGGACTTGTGCAGACTGAGCTTGGATGGGCTTGTGTGTTACCCGGGCCTTCTCAGAAAAGGAAAGATAACCAAACTCTTGTGCAAACTATTCCCATAATGAAGGCAAAATGCTAAGTTTATAACGCTAAAAAGGAAAACATGGAAGAAACTTGAGTTCAAAATTGAGGAAGTCACAGCGTTGAGCCATAAATAGAGCTGGCAGCTGCAGACTCTACTCAGGATGTTGTAGAGACTTGTGGAGCAGCAAGGGCCCGGGAAATAAGGTTTTCAGTGCCAACAGGACCGCTTCATCTGAGTCCATGGCGGTCTTTGTTTAGATACTGAGTTAGCTGGCTAGACAAGGAGCCTCTATTCCCCACCTTGATCTCTCTCCCCATCTCTCCTTCTGCCCTCTCTGCCCTTCCTCCCTCGTTCTCTGTCACACAACTCTTTCTCTCTCTCTCTCTCTCTCTCTCTCTCTCTCTCTCTCTCTCTCTCACTCACACACACACACACACACACATCTTTCTTAAATATAAGAGAATGCTGGTATATTAAAAGAATAAAAAATATAATGTGTCTTCACTTTTTTTCTTTACCGTAAACACAAGTGAACAAGTGTCTCTGAACTTCCTTTACTCAGCTCAACGCAGAAGAATGTTTCATTCATGGGGTGTGTGTGGTAGTGCTGGGGTGTTGAGTGGAGGATGTGAGAAACTCAAATCAATGTCTCAAGCTTGGGAGGAGAAGGATGTTGTCTCCAGTTCTCACGATAGGAATATAATTAACTTTTAACATTATATAATCGTGCACCAGAGATCACAGGTCTCACACCTCTTAAATGTCCAATAAGACTGTAACAGAGCATCTCTCTCTCTCTCTCTCTCTCTCTCTCTCTCTCTCTCTCTCTCGTTGTTAATAGAACCCATTTGTGATCAATATAAAGATAACTATGCCTGTATATATCACGGTGAAAATGTTGAATGTTGAAGTCCAAGGGAAATTTTTTTAAAAAAGGAATTAGTGGTGTGTTGGGGGGCTCATGCTCTTTTATAAAACAAAACAAACCAGCAACAACAAAAGTAGACAAAGTTGATGGCTTTATCTCGTCCAAGACTGTAGGAACTAGATGATCGACAGTGAAGGCCTCCATCAGGACCCCACCAGACCAAGCAGAAGCTGGAGTCTGTGAGAGTGTCAAGCTGGATGCCTTCAGCACCAGCAGATCTACCCATGAGCACTCGTGAGCTGAAGGAGCACATCCCAGATACGAAATGGATAGAAAACCACCGAGGGTATCAGGGGGACGTAGAGTCATCCATATTCACATGCACATAAATTAATACCAGGAGGCTGAAAACACAAGAGTGATGCGGGGTTTATCACATTTGTGAGTGGAGACCCACACATTAAGGTGACAATGAGCAGAGCTAATGGGTAGCAGACATTCTGTTTGCACCTGGGAAGGGAGCGAAATATTGAAACCAGGCGGGGCATGCTTCAAATCAAGGGAGTAAGGGTGAATCCCTTTAATACCAGAAGTGGAGAAAGGTTTACCTGGAAAGTAGAGAAAATAATGTTCCCCTTGTAGACTTCTTCCTGGCCAGTTGTAACCATTTTCGGTGTTTACCTGACAGGTTATTGGGACATGTTCCCCACAGGTGTGCCTCGCTCAAGACAGATGTGCGGGTCCTAGAGTGCAGACCAAGCGTCTCCCCCAAGTGGAGCTGCTATTTGTGTGGCTGGCAGTTTGCTTCTCCCGAAGCCATGGGATTCCCCAGTCTCCATACCGTGTGAAGCAGTCTTCTTAGAGAACCCTGTGCGCCTGGATCCACACAGTCCGCCTGGGCTTCTCACTGGACTAAAGCAACTCCACGATTCACAATGAAGGGTGGATCACTGCTCAGGTTTTCCCTGGAACAATGGTACATCTCAGCAATTCCATTCTTCCTTTTTAAAAGTTAGGACAATATTTAAACTTTCATTTCTCTATCGTTTTCTTTCTTGGAATTATCAGCCTGGAATCCATAGGACTGTGTCCATTGACTCACGGGAGCTTCATACAATGCTTACTATAGGCCTGTCCAGCCCAGCCCTGCTCACTGCAGCCCTGCCCAGCACAGCTCTGCTCACTGCAGCCCTGCCCAGCACAGCCCTGCTCACTTCAGCCCTGCCCAGCACAGCCCTGCTCAGCACGGGGCTACTGCTCCGATCCTTCAACAATGCCCAGGCTGAGAACCAGTCATTATTTCGTCTCTGGAACTCTACTCTCATTTCATAGTAGCTGAATTTCTCCTCCCTTGTGATTATTTCCCATTTCAGAGGCTCAAACCAAAGTTAATGTTTCATGGTAGAGCCGTATCAAGTACCACATCCCAGAGACTACAGTGATAATGTAAAACTCATGATAGTCCATTTGTTCATTTTCCTTCCTTCTATTTAGTCAATTTATAAAAAAAAAAAAAGCAAGTTTGTTTGCACCCACAACAATGAGCAGTGGGAAAACAGGAAGGAAAGCAATGTCAGGCGAGTGGAATTGGCTGACAGCGGGCCCTCTTCCGTGGGAGTCTCGCTCTCCTCCGTGCAGTGGGTGGCCCTCTTCACTAGAGGCAGTTGTGGACTTTCAGACAGGGTTCCCTGCTGTCCCCACTGTTCCGATGTCTGATAAATCCATCATTCTAGATAATATTCCATTCTTTTTTGCCCTAAGGATAGCCATACTACAGAATATAAGGGGAAAGCATAGCCATCCCTGAAGCCTTATGGTCTTCTGGCATCTTTAACGTGGTTTCTGCCTGTTGAGGAAATGCTACGCTTTCCCAGGACTCCCCATTTCACTGTCTGTGCTAGCTTCCTCAAAAAGTATTAGGCAGATACTACTCTCACAGGGGCCGTGGGTTCTTAGGGATTGCTCAGCTTTTCAGGCTGATTTTTAAGGATCATGGGAAATGGAAGCATCGCGGCCTCATGATTGAAATTGTCGACCCTGGACAAACGAACATGGCTGCTGTGCATCTGGTGAGAGACTCTAGGCTAAGGAAGCTTCTTCTGAGATCTGCCCCAGCCGGTTTCACTTGTTTTAGTTTTCCATTCCAGAGGCAGGTCTGAGCACTCCTGGAATATGTGGGCTCCTGGACTGGGTCTTACTGTTCTCATGATGCTGGACACTTACACACTGCTGAACGTGCTTTTCAGCATTACAGGACACTCGTCTTATTCTATGCCTTCCTGGCCATTTTCCCAGCCTTCTCATTAACTAGCCCATGCGCTTTTCTTTTTTCCTTCCTGCAGAAAAGTCATAGTTTATAAGAAGCCTGAATTTAAATGTATAATCTCTTGCCTGTGGCCCTAGAAGAAAAATAAATGAACTCATTAAATATGTCGGTTCAGGCAGAGAAAGTCTCATCGTTTATTTAATTTGTTCTGTTGAGACTGATAATATTTGGTGCCCATAAAATATTGATATTTATTCGTGAGGACAAATACTTTCGAGTTCAGGGGAGAACGTATTAGAACTTTAGAGTAAGCGTTGTAATAATTGCTTAATTAAATACAACATTAGAGACAAATGAGGTCATTAACTTGAATGTGTTTTAAAGCTTCCAGCTAGTAAACTTGACTTAAACATCCAACAACAGAACCTTTAGAGCAGCGGCATTCTGCCAAGCACTGCCCTAGAAAGTGTGTGTAAAGATACCGAGTGCTTATTCCCATGGTGCAGAAACAGTGCCTAAATTTCCTTATGAAACTGACCTCCACAGTCGTGTTTATTGAAAGGGATCTGAATGACAAGAGCATAGAAATGCACTTTTGATTATAGTGTTCTTCTGGTGCTCATCTGCCTCCTCCTGATGTTTCTAAAAGGCGCACCATGGAAACACGGACCCCAACATGTAAACACTATAGATATTCCTTGTACAAGTTGTTAAAGCTGCTGTAGTGCGGGTGACTTAGATGGAAGAACTTCAGCACTTGTATTAGTCATGGCTGTCTAGAGCAACAGGGCTCATAGAAGGAATATATATATATATATATATATATATATATATATATATACATGTAAAGGGGGTTATTAGAATGACTTACAGGCTGTGGCCCAGCCAATCCAGAAATGGCTGCCTGTGAATAGAAAGTTTAAGCATACAGTAGTTGGTCAGTCCATAAGGCTGAGTGTCTCACTTAGTCTTCAGTATATTCTGGAATCCTGTAGAAGCAGGCTCTAATGTCAGTGAAGGAACGGACTTACTACCAAGGCAAGAACAAACAGGCGAAGAACAAAAGCTTCCTTCCTCCCTGTCCTCATGTAGGCTTCCAGCAGAAGGTGTGGCCCAGATTAGAGATGATGAAGATTAAAGGTGTGTCTTCCTTGAAGACCCAGATTAGAAGTGGATTTTCCTACTGCAGATTACATAAAAATCCCTCACACGTGTTCCCTCCACTTTTGGTTTTTCATTAATTCCAGTCAAATTGACAACCAAGAATAGCCATCGCATTACTCGAGAAATGTATTTTTCTACCCAAAGTATCCATAGGTGAAATTGAATGTGCAGATGGAAAGATTCCAAGGTTCTGAGTTCTCTAAGTCACTTGTCTTCAACACGTGGGTTGCAGCTCATTAAGAGGTCACATATTAGGTATCCTGCTTATCAGATATTTCTATTATATTCATAACAGTAGCAAAATCACAGTTATGCGATAGCAGCAAAATAATAATTGCATGGTTGGGGGACACCACAACCTGAGAACCATATTAAAGGGCCACAGAGTTAGGAAGGTTGAGAACCTCTGCTCTAAGCAATCTGAGATGAGGATTTGACCACAAGTTGCTTATGAGATACAGTTCTAGTCAACAGCAGCAGGTGGGTGGAGGAAAGAACAGGGAAACAGAAATATGTGCATACAGTGTCAGCTTCTGGGGTGGCTGACCCCACTGTGGCTCATTTGCTGGGGACCAGAGGGATCAGAAGGAAAAAATAAACAGCAAAGGAATCAGTAACAGGCAAATGGACTAATTAGATGCTCTGAATATGGAAAGGTACAAATGGCCAATAAATACATGAAAAGGGTTCAATAATCCTAAATGATTAGAGAAATGCAGATCCAAAGTCCATCGAGAATCCATCTCCTGCCAGTCAGAATGGTTATCACTGAGAAAATAACAAAACAACAAATCTTGATATGGCTCTAGAGGGGAAAAAAATCAACTCTTATTTACATGCAGTTGATAGGAATGTAAATTAGTGAAACCACTGTGAAAATCCAGAGGAGGCCTCCTCAACAGCTACAGCTAACACTGGCAGTATGAAGGTGAAGGAGCAGGGGCAGCTCTACAGAGATGCATGCACACCTATGCCATTGTGGCGCCATCCACAATAGTCGCGTCATGAGGTTAGTCTAGATTTCTAACATTGTGCAATAGATAAAAAAAAATATGCTGTGTGAGCATTACAGTTAAGTCATATCGATCTGGACCAGCCAGCCATTCTTTAGTGACAGGTTCCTGGCAGGGAGGACCAGCAGATAAGAAACACAAATAAGACAGGGAAGAGGCTGGCATCAGGAAGTCTCGCACAAACTGTATCTAAAGCCAAGTGAGTTTATTAAGAAGGATGGCATCATGAACACAACTTGAGGGGGGAAATGGGACAGTCAGCAGAAAGCTATCAGACAATGGGACAAAGTCGGCAGGAAACTAAATACACAATGCTGCACAAAAGGGGACACAGGGTTTCTCAAGTGAGTCACAGACCTGAGCACACAGCAGCCTTGTGATAGATAACTGTCGACCCTTACGACAGGATTCCAAGTTTCAGCTCTCCAGGCCATGATGGGCCATTCTAAGCAAGGGGCTATGTTCCTTCTCCATACATGTGCCCCTGGGAAAGCCTTAGATTGTCCTGATTCCCAGCATAATAACTATGAATGAAATCAGGCCAAGTGGGAGAAAATGGATGTCGCCAGAGATCATCATGGTAAGCGACAAAAGCCAGGCTCCAAAGACAAGTCCTGGATGTCTTCTCTCTTCTGTGGCGTTGAGTTTCCTCAACACAAGACAGGATGCCTGTGACATAAAGGAGGGAAGCAGAGCCACCTACTTAAAAAGGGGCAAGTGGAGCTACCTACTGTTGACCAGATTTTTAACCATGAGCATGTAGGGGACATTCCATCTCCTATTCTAATTGTAACACATGGGTAATATATAATAAGTGAATAAATAGATAAACAAATAAATAAAAGACATGCTAGTAAAGGGGAAACCATAAAGATAGGAGGGGGATAAGAGAGTAACAGACACAAAACTGCTGGGTGTATGTTTATGCATATCTGAAAATATGACCACAAAACCCTCTACTTTGTGTTTTTAATATTACTTAAAATACAGAATCTAAAAACCATACAAATATCTATATGTGTAGAAGGCGTTGGTCAGTGGTCACTACTAGTCCATGTAACAAAACCTGTAGTGTTAAGATAAAATGATCAGCAGACACGTATATCATGAAGAAAGGAGTTAAGTAAATGGTGACATTGACATTCTTCCATTTTTTTATTTTATTTTTTATTTATTTAATTTTTTTTTGGTTTTTCGAGACAGGGTTTCTCTGTGGCTTTGGAGCCTGTCCTGGAACTAGCTCTGTAGACCAGGCTGGTCTCGAACTCACAGAGATCCTCCTGCCTCTGCCTTCCAAGTGCTGGGATTAAAGGCGTGCACCACCATCGCCCGGCAGAAGTGTTATTGAGATACGGTGACATCTAAGCAATTGCCTCAAATCGACGAAGGACTGAGATCTGGAATGCTCTGTGGGAAGAGCATCCAGCTAACAGGAGAAGCTATGTTCAGAGCCTCAGGAGGTCAGGGTACTTAGTAGGAGTTGAGGACACACCAGAATCCATCACATAGCACCGTGGAGGACATTAAATGAGCTGGGGCTATTTCACCACCAGTGACATGGGGCAGTTCACTGAAGAGACCTCACAACTTCAGACAGGGTTCTCAGAGTCCACACTTAGCATTAACTGTTCCACTTCTGTGGTGTGAATGACCCATTTTGCAGGAAAGATTCTGCTGTTTGTTTTGAAGCATTTTTATTTAGTATTAACACATGCAAATAAAACGTTTAGATCAAATCCACCCCATTCCTTTCCTTCTAATTTCCCCTCAACCTCATCCCTCTTCCCTCCTCACTTCCTGTGCTCTCTTTAAAACACTCTCAGTTCACTTGGCTGCCTGAATGTACCTGGGTGTGGAACTGCCAACCAGAGCAAAGGCAGCCTCTTCTGGGTCATGTCCTGGAAGAAAACCAATCTTCCTTCCATGTGCCATCATCAGTTGCTCCTCAGATAAGGTAATACTTAATGGGTTCCTTATCCATGCTGGGGTTCTGTTTGCCTTGATCTTGTAGAGGCTCAGTGCATGCAGCCCCAGCCACTGTGAGTTCATGTGTGCGGCTGCTCTGTCATATCTATAAACAGTGTTTTGCTATAGATCCCTCTTACGGTCTTTCCGCTCTTCCTTTCATGATGATCTCTGAGTCTTACAAGTAGGGAGTGTGGTACATCCCACTTAGAGTTGAGAACTCTTTTTCACAATCTCTTTTTCTCTGCATGCCAGCTGGTGGTGTGTCTGCACTAATTATCATCTTTTGCAATAAGAACCTCCTCCAATGAGTGTTGAAAGATGAGCTAATATATGGGTATAACGATATGGGTATAAGAACTTAGGGGGAACTTCATTTCTCTTTCTCTTTAGTAGAATAATAGTTCTGGATTTTTCTATGGGGTCTACCATCTAGCCAGCCATGGGATTTGGCCTCAGTTCATGGAACCAAGGATGAGTCCCATCTTGAGGAGAGGCCTTGAAACCCAACCAGAATGTCCTTGGTGTTTGATTTTTAGTCAGGGTCTCACATAACCCAGGCTAGCTCAAATTCATTATGTATCTCAAGTTGGACTTAAACTCCTGGTCTTCCTGCCAAACTCTAGGATCACAACCATGTACCACCACATCTGGCTCCCAACAGAGTCCTGTTCCACTTGCTTCCACATGTTCCTTGGGAGGACCACTACACAGATTTCCTGAATTTGTGTACTTTGACCAGTCTTTGTCTCTGCGAGCATGAAGATGCTAGAGAAAGCAGGAGGAGAGAGGTATATACATCTGTGGACAGCATTCAATACATCGGCGAGAGAAGAAATAAACCTGAAATCCCCAACAGAACACCATGGAGTTGACCATGACCTAACATTGGGGAAAGCAACAAAAAGATGAATCCAAGAGACTACAACAGACCATTCTTTATGGGTAGGGGTTGAACCGAGTGTAAGAATTCATGCAGGGTTTCACCACTCAGAGGATAGAGCTTACTGAATTCAGAAGACATTTTGAAGACATAGGGCTGAAAACACAATTACCTTCAAGAGTAAATTTAGCTGATACTAATTTTGTCGTGAATTTTTTGGCAGTTTTGACATTTTCACTATAAGATTAACTATAAAATTTAAATTAAAATTTAAAAAGATTAGCATGTGGATGTTATAAGATAAATTAGGCAAAAATAATGGCAATTATAAGAAATATGACTTGGATGAGTCACTAAGTTCAAAAAAAGACATTTTATACTCTTCACTTAGGAATTATTTTTTTAAGGGGAGAAAAAAATTCAGCCCAATTTTCTAAGACATTTACATTGATGAACAAACTCAAAACACATAGAAATTTTAAAAAAATCGTAAGAAATGCATGAAAGAAGACCTTACGTAGTATAATAGGTAACGATTGCAGAAATTTTGGTATGTTTATGTGACAGCAGAAGTTTGTTATGAAAATGAAATGAATTTGCATGTATTTGCTTTAGAAAAGATTTCAAAGCTACAACGTGGGGATGTATCATTAATGTGCTTCATGGAATTTGGTTTAAAAATAACAAAGACATACAAAGAAAAAAGTCATCCTCCTGAAAACATACAATGGCATACAGCTTCAGTCTTTGATAAAATCAATCTCTCTTTCTCCCAGAGTTATATGCAAATGCATTCTCAGAAATGTACAGCAGGAGCTTCACTTTATATTCATTTAACAATGACTATTTGGGGGCTCGAGAGATGGCTCAGAGGTTAAGAGCATTGCCTGCTTTTCCAAAGGTCCTGAGTTCAATTCCCAGCAACCACATGGTGGCTCACAACCATCTGTACCGGGGTCTGGTGCCCTTTTCTGGCCAGCAGGCATACACACAGACAGAATATTGTATACATAATAAATAAATATTTAAAAAAAAAACAATGACTATTTAATCAAATAATATAAGATTAAGGGCAGACGAGAAATTTAAAAAAAAAGGAAAGCATACACCTCCCTTTTTGTGCCTCGTGTTTCTGTGGTTCTGGGAGCAAGGCATTGACTGATCATTTCTAGAATGTTTAATCACCAAACTATCTGGAAGGAGACACTGGAGGACTGTCAGGGATAAGGGCTGGTGTTTTACAAACTCTGACTCCATGTAAAGGCTGTGCCACCTCTGGGACAGAGGGAGGCTGGTTTATTGTCTAGTCTATTTAACATAATCATCCCTGAGGAGGAAAAGTCACCCCCCCCCCGTCCATCTTATGGGTCCCTAAACCCAGGAACCCTCTCCCAGGACACAGCCAGATGCACCAACAAGTGAACAAGCCTCCTGCATTCTGCGTCCTGAGAACCAGGGCCTGCACACTTGCACAAATGATTCTAGTCCTCTTATTCCCATTGCTCTGCCTGATAAGGTTTCCCTTTCTAAGCTAGGAGTCTGGTGTCTTCTGCCAGCATCTGTGAATCCATGGCAGGCTGATTTGTTTATCTCAAAATAAAGAAAAATCTCAGACCCTGCGTATTTCTTGACAAGATAATCTTGGTACGGTGCCTGTTTGGTCATTTTGCTCTTTCAAGCATTGTCTTGCACTAAGCACAATGATTTCCTCAGGCCATTTTAGAAACCCTAAAATTTCAGAAATACACTCAGAAATTTCTGTTTGTCCATGCTAATGATGGTAAGAGAAGAAGCCACCTTGACCCAGAACTGGGAAGGCTGGAGGCAAGGACAAGCTAATACACACAGGGTTCCTGGGCTAGGGAACCCTGCTGTATTCTACTGCTTTGGCGGGCTTCTCCTAACCATCTGTGGAAACTGAGTGTTTCAGAGGGAGAACAATTCAACGAGTGGAAATTGACCCCTTTGAAAGATTAACCCCTGCCATTGGATGGGTTCTTAAAGGACTGCAGAAAAAGGGGACGTGATTTGCTTATTCATGAATGTTAGGAAGACGCTGCCCATAAAGAGCATATTTAGAATTTTGTTGATCTTTTCTTGATGAAAAGAAAAGTCATAACAGAACACACTGATTTCTGCCTCGTTTACATCTACTGTGTAAAACATATTTCATAAAGATAGAAGTATTAGAAATACCATTCTGAAATGCTTTAGTATTGAAGCTTTAGGGTTGTGTAGACCAGGGTTTTAGAAATAGTTACATCTAGTTTCAATCTCTCCTGTAAAAGTAAAGAATAGATTTTAAAAGCAAAACCCAAAAGGATGGGGATGCAGAAGAACAGACCACAGCAATAAACTCCTGAAAAGTAGAATACAATGGGTTAATTTACTTAGTAGACCTGAGAAGCTAAACCACAAACTCCAACTCAGGAAAAAGAAAAGCCAGCCTTTGAAGGCTAATCTTGGCTGTCAGCTTGGTTATATTATGAAATAGCTACATGACTAGTAAATTGCACCTCTGTGAGCATCTTTGAGTCCATGTGGCTCTGATATAATGAGTGGCTGGTTCTATTGATGTACTCCTTTATGATATGAAGCCCTATCAGACACAGTAAGGAGTCAGCAGAAGTGGCGCCTGGTGGGAGAAAGCAGGTCATAGAGGATGCGCCCGTGGGCTCTGTATTATGTTCTGCCCACTTTTCCTATTGTTCTCTCTGTTTCCTATCCACCGTGACATAGACAGGCTCCACATAGTTATGCTAAAAAGGTGTTTCATCTCACTAAAAGCTGAGAACCAACAGAACCAAGAAATAAGAAACGAAATCTCAGAGACCATGAACCAAACCAAACAATACTTTCCCTTCTAAGTTGTTTCTGTCCGTAATTTTGGTAGATAAAAGTCAGTTCTGGACCATTTTGCAAAAAGCCAGTGGTGGCACACACCTTTAATCCCAGCCCTCTGGAAGCAGAGGCAGGCGGATCTCTGTGAGTTCAAGGCCAGCCTGATCTACAACAGGCTCCAAAGCTACAGAGAAACCCAGTCTCGAAAACAAAAACAAAATCGAATGTGAAGATATTAGAAGGTAAGCCTGATGAAGCTGGAGCTGGGGGGACATTGTGGAATATGGGGGGGGGGCTGTGGGAGGCTACAAAGTCAGAGCTTGGGGAGGATCAGAGACACCTGGATGAGAAAATTTCTACAGAGAGCAAAAAGGAAATGGAGCAGAAATTGATGCCAAGATCGTTGATGACACAGTTTGTATTGCAGGAAAGCCACATGTGAGCTGGAATTTCGAGATGGGACACCTTAACTGTGTCACTAATCTGTGCCCTTCAACCTGCAACACCCAGATAAGCCAAAGATGTCTTTGAATGCCATGAGTGGCTCAGAAGAGCGTACAAAGAAGTCTCTTTGCCTTGGACTGCCCAGCCTGTTTGCTTATCATTTCTTCTGCACAGTAGGCCTGAGAGATGCTTTGTCTTGGATGAGGCACATCCTCAATGCACAAGACTCTGTCATACTGACCATTGACTATTGTGAAGGAACTGCGACAGTCTGCTCTGTCCTGGAGTCTGCTCTGGTGTGATTGCCTTCTCAAGAGCTGCTGGGGAGATTTACCCCTTCCTTGCAATGCTGAAGTTGTTTTCCCCAGCTAAACAACACATTCAGGAGTCTTAGCTATAGGAGACCCAGAACTAGAAAGAAAAGCAAAGGAAATATTAATATTCAGGCTACTGGCTGTTCCTGGAAGTCAACTGAGTCTTAACGACACAAGGCCTCTGAGGCACCCATTACAGCCTGATTCCTAATCTGGTTTGTTAGTGCACATTACTCATTGAAATGGAAGCTATGAGCTTACATTTGTTTGTAAGAATTGCCAAACACACAACAAAACAATTTTGTGAGCTACCCTTTCTCTCTTTTTATATTGTCAAAAATCAACAAGACCATAAAAGGTGTCACTTTCTTTCTTTGTAGGCCTTATGATAAAAGGAAATATTTCTGAGCAGAAAATAATGATCAAAAACTTAACAGAATTTTAGATTTACCAAGAAGAACCTATTGAAGATCAAGGAATATATCATGTGTCTATGAATATACACACACGAATTTACACGTATGTACATTGCACAAACACACCAAACACACGTGTACATGCACATCTTCCATTACTCTGTTAGCACGCCTGTGGACTTATAAGATATTTTTATTTTTGTTATCAGACACTGATTATGTACAAAAGGTAACAGAAGGCAATACTAAATAATTTAAGGAAAACAGCTATAGGTATACCAAACACACTTGGGGCTTAAAATTATCTAAATCATACATAACTTATTTGCTTAAAATTTAGCTTGTATTTGGGCCATTTTTCATTCCAACAGGCTGTGCCTTTTCCCATTATCCTTGAGAGTTATTTGCCTGTGTTCAACTCCCGCTATAGACCAATGCTGTCGATGTTTGGCTAATAGATATAAACTTAATTACTCTGGCCTCTGCTTAAGCACATAATTACCTAATTAGGAAGAGTAGCTGCTCAGTGAGCCATGGGGAGTTGCAGTCCTGATGAAGAGCCTGCTGTGCTTTTCGGTGAATTGCCTCAAAGACTGTCACAGCTGTCCTTAAAAGTGACTGCTAACGTCCAAAGGGAAACATGGCTTTTTTCTATAATATAACCTGTTAAAATCATGAAAAAAATCTGTCTTTTGTATACTTGGTAATCTTGGAAGATATCTGTCCACAGAGAAGGTGCTTCTTTCTGGTGACAAGTTTTTTTGTCAGTGCTGGAGAGGAGGTGAAATTTCCAAGTCAATAATCCTTAATAAATAAATAAATGGAAGAAAGCACATTGTATGTGAACGTTAAGATGACCTCACACCAGAGAAAACTTAGAATAGTCCCCAGAAGCTGTCATACTTTTCTTCATGTTATCTACAAAGAAACATGAAAATTATATTCAAGTGTGATGTAAATAATGAAAAATAGGCTAACGACAAGATCTGCTGTAAGATGGACATATAGACTAGGTGTGTCATCAAGAGAAGGTACTACCTTAGGTATTTTTTTTAAAGACAGGAAATTAGAATTCTATGTTACTGCTGAGGGTAAGATTATTATATAAAGCCACCAGTCATTCCTCAATTTGAAAGAAGAAAGGGGCAGAGATGGGTGCCGATCATTTCGCATCAGGCCAGTCATCTGGAGTGTAACACCTGGGAATGCCTGGCAGGTCCCCAGGCTGTCACAATCCATGGTTTTTTTTTCCTTTTTCCAAAATGTGTGTAACTGACATTTAAATGAGACCCTGTTGGCAGAGAAAGGTGGTAGATGTTTAGAATGAAAATGCACAGGGATGAGTTAAAGTCGACCCAGAGACAGATTAAATCATATCTAGCTTCAACCTGGTGGTCCGTGGGCTTCCAAGCATGGCAGATGCTCTGGTTGGGATTGAGCAGAATACACAAAAAGCCGTAATCATTTCTAAATTCAGGATTTTGTCTGCTTGAGAATCTGGGTAATATTTGATGTCAGCGCATAACAGAAATAGTGTTAAAATAGACTCTACTCTCATTTGTAAGCATCAAGCACTAACCCATCCCAGCATGTCTCTCTGATGTATCAAGACAGAACTAGCCCTTTTAATGGAAAAGCAACAGCTATAAATAGAAAAATTCGATTTCTATTTTCTCGCCTCATCTAGAATCCTCACTCACCAAACACCTCTCAAAGTCCTGGGCAAATGAAATCATCTTTTGTTGTACTTTTACACCTCAAGGGAGTCTTCTTATGATAACACGAATTATAATCTTGATGCTAGTCAATTCTCTACTTCCCTGCCATTCCCTTTTGTGTCAAACAATAAGAAATTCATACAAAACTCACCAATTGTCTCTGTACCCAGACTTCCTGAGTTGAAGCCCACAGACTCACTTGCTAACTATACACACACACACAGATGCACACACATGCGTTCCCACACACATGAAATATGTGCACACACATGATAAGAATAAACACAAATGCACATGCATGCATTCAAGCGCACATACGAACATGTGAGCAAACACATTCACACACCACTACACATACACACACATGGGCACACAAACATGCATGTGTGTGCACACACACTAGTAGGCTGAGTATGATATTCTCTCACCTCAAATTATTTTAAAAAATGCTATTGCAAAAAAAAAGATAAAGAATAAAATCAAAGCAAATCAAAGATCAGATGATAATGGTGATGGTGATGCTAATGATGATAATGATTACAGTTACTGGAGACAGGGTCTTGTATAGCCCAGGCTGGCCTGGTACTTATGCAGCTGATGATGGCCTTAAATTTCTGATCCATCTGCCTCTACCTCCCAAGTGCTGAGATTATAAGCATGTGCCAACACTCTCAGTTTGCATGGTGTGGTTCTAAGGCTCAAGCCCGGGGCTTTATGCCATGTGGGCCAAGGCAAGCACTACATTCCCAGCTAATTTTTGAAGAACAAAAATAATCTCATAGTTTCTTATCAAAATGAATAAAACCAGCCATAATAACATGTTTTGAACATGGCTAGAGAAACAGCTTAGGGCCTGGGTTTATCTGCAGCTGCCGTAACTGCTGTGACATCATTACTGTCTGGGGTAGCGGTGGTGGCTATGGGTTTAGTATTCCGAGGCAAGGCAAATCTTTTAGCTTTTCACTTCATCTACCCCTGCCATCTAGGTTTGCTGTGAAATGTATCACCGAGTGAGTCAGTAGAAGGTGGCACTGAAAACAGGTAGCTGTATCAGCTCCTGTCTCTAAATGCCCTGAAAACTTCAGAGACAAAAGCACAAACTATGACCTCTTGAGGTTGTAAGAACAATTTTCCCAGTGATGTAAATTCATGCCGGGCAACCCTGTATCTAATATTCTCAGTGTTTGATAGGCATGGGAAGAAACAAGATTGGCAGCCCCATTTGGAAAGCAATAATTCTTCCATAATGGATTTTGGCAAGCTGAAAACAATTTGTGAAAATTGGTGAGTGAGCCTTGTCCTTTCAAACGATGCTCCCAAGGCTTTCAAAGGGACATCCGAGTGTGTTTGTGGTTCTTCACCAGCCACCCGGTGCTTTGCTTAGTAATAGGAAATGCTCCCTCTAGGAGAATGCGGGTTAAATACATTGAAAACCTGCAGAAATGACCCCCTTACCTCATGTCCTTCAAACCTAAGTATTTCAAGATTTTGTGACAGATCATACTTTACATTTGAGCTTTGCCCTTCAGAGTCTGTTCATGGATAAAGTCATTAAAAAGTTGACTCTAGTAAAGCAATCAAACTGTCTCATCTCGAATGAACTGGTACCATCCCAAGGAGACACAGGCAAGCATCTAGGTCCGTAATTGAAATCTGTGCAGGTTCTTGTTAGAATGTAACTAAATGGAGACCGCTTTTAGAAAAACTCATTTAGAATAGTTAAATGAGATGAGTATCCATTAATACAACAAGTTATTAAAAGATAACTGGCTTGTGAATGAACCTCCAACTCCTCTTTGACACTCACTGTAATGAGCCTCAGCAGGGCACCCTAAGGCAACTCCCTCCCTGACCTTTCCCTGTAAGTTACAAACTGTTCTTTCTCTAAATGAGTTTGTCTGTATTGATGATGGTTTGATTACTTATTTAGAGTTTAATAGATTCTTACTTAATAAACATGAGTATCTCAAGCCCAAAACAGTGTAATTAAAACATATGCATCATGGAACAATTGCCAAAAAGCAAAAGCCACAAGCAAATCCCCAACAAAGCTGAGAGTCAATGTGTTACCAAATTTCTTGGTTCTTATGCCAATAGAATTGGTGCGGGACAATTGTCTATGTTATATCAATTATATTTTAAATAAACGCTGATTGGCCAGTAGCCAGGCAGGAAGTAGAGGTGGGACAACCAGACAGGAAGTAGAGGAAGGTCAAAAAGAACAGGATAATTCTGGGAAGGAGGAAGATCATTGCTCCCCAGTCTTGTCCAGACACCGAAGAAGCAGAATGTGACCAGCCCACTGAAAAAGGTACTGAGCCATGTGGCTAACATAGATAAGAATAATGGGTTAATTGATGGAGGAAGGTAATTGGTTAATTATAATAAACCAACTGCTTGGCCTCATAGCTTAGAACATAGGTGGGTGGAATAAACAGAATAGGATGCTGGGCGGAAGAGGAAGTGAGGTCAGACTCTGCTCTGCTCCCAGAGAGACTCTGCTTTTCTGCGCTCTGGAGCAGAGATGCCTTGCTCAGCTCTGCCTGATAGACACGATAGCTCTTCGCTCTGTGTTTATGATGGATGTAGGCTAGAATCTTCCCGGTAAGCGCACCTTGGGGTGCTTACACACATTATTAGAAATGGGCTAGTCCAGGTGTGAGAATTAGCCTGTAAGGGCTAGAGTTCATGGGCCAAGCAGTTCTTTAAATGAATACAGTTTGTGTGTTGTTATTTCAGGCATGAGCTAGCCAAGCGGCCGGGGTGTTGGGGACGCAGCCCCGCTGCCGCTCTTATTTCAACAGTTAATACAAGTTTTAAGAGCTAATAAGAAGCCTAAACTAATGGGCCAATCAGCTTATCATTAATATAGACCTCTGTGTAATTTCTTTGGGGGTCACGAACTGTGGGAACTAGGCAGGACAGAAACCCCAACAAGCAGGCCCTCATGTTACATAGAATCTCTAGTTCTATTTATCTGTCTCATTTCGGTTCCTACACTAAAATTTCCCGAGCATAACATTCTAAAATAGTCACTGCTGTCCTTCAGTTTTAGGCAGTGGCTGTTCCATTTGTCCTGGTCATGTCTTATGTGTAGGGAGGCTCAGCTCTTCCCTGTCATTCTTGTGTTGTTCACAGCACTTTCTCACTCTGAGGCAATTGATTCTGTGCATTTGTCATCATCAGGGCATGGTCCTGGGTAACATAGTTTCAAGCCCTAAAAACAACTCAGGATTTCCCCCTGCACATTCTCCAATAGCAAAGCAGATGACTTCTCCTTTATGAGCTGAGATGAACCAGTTTCTGGTATGGCACAGTTATTTAATTTGAATTGATTCTACTAGCACCCCACTTTGGGTAGATGAGAATGAGATTTTTGAGCAAATTGCTTATTATTCCTTGTGAGAAAATCAATATCCTATTTACCCTGAAAAACAGAATAAGTGAGGGCATGCCATTACAAGTGATTTTAGATCCTAAGAGGAGCAAAAGGTAATGATTTTTGTCTATTCCAAGCATACTGGGTCTTTCTTAAGACAAAGGAGCAGTATGTAGAGTGGCGGAGCAGCACTTCGGCAAGCAATTCCTCATGTAGAGTGATTGTCTGCCTTGCAATTAGTTGTTTGTTTGCATGTTTGTATTTATTTTCTCTTGTATGTTTGCATGAACACATGGATGTGCAGGACATGCATGCAGTCCCCTCTGAAGCCATAAAAGGATGTCAGATTCCATGGGACTCAGAGTGACAGAGGGTTGTGAGTTTCCATGTGGGGGCTTGGGAACTGAACTCAGGTCCTTTGCAAGATCCGCTTGTGAGTGCTCTTAACTGCAGAGCCATCCAGGCCCTTTGCTTTCTGTTTTTGAGAATTAGGTCTCTGCTTGGGGTGGTTTGAATGAGCCATAGGCTGGTTTGAATGGCCATAGCCTGGTTTGTTTGAATGCTTAATCACAAGTTAGTAGAATTGTTTGGGATGGAACAGGTGGTATGTTCTTGTGGGAGAAGGTGTGTCCTTGTTGGAGGAGGTGTGCCCTTGTTGGAGGGGGTGAGTCCTTGTTGGAGGAGATGTGTCCTTGTTGGAGGGGGTGAGTCTTTGTTGGAAGACTTGTGCCCTTGTTGGAGGGGTGTGTGTCCTTGTTGGAAGGGCTATGTCCTTGTTGGAAGGGGTGTATAGCTGGGAGTAGTAGGCTTTGAGGTTTCAAAAGTCTACACCTGGGCCAGTTTCACTCTGTCTCTGATTGCTGCTTGTGGATGAGGATGTAAACTCTCAGTGACTCCTCCAGTGCCATGCCTGTCTGCTTCCCACAGTGATGATCATGGACCAACCATCAAAAACTGTAGGTAGGCAAACCTTCAGTTAAATTCTTTCTTTTATGAGTTGCCTTGGTCCTGGTCTCTCTTCACAAGAATAGAACAATAACCACTCTTCTAGGACTCACTGACAGTTCACTGCTTGTATTTTTAAAAGAGATTAATAACTGAGGGAAATGTTGCCTGGCGATCTAGAGGGGTGTTCTAAAACTCAGGTAAATTAGAAAATGGAATGAACAGAGGTCCCTGTATCTAAAACTTAGGAAGGAAGTCTTCTGATGTAAAGAGACATTCTCATGGGCTTAGATGCACCTACAGAAATTATTTTGTTTCTTGGCTATTATGCTAGTAAGACTTCTCCCTGGCTTCTCCAGAAGGGAATGGCAATGATCATCATTATCGATTTCTTTTTTCTTAGATATGTAGTACTGCATCCCAGGTGCTGCGGGAAACACCTTGTGTCACTCCCAGAGAGAGACCTCCACGGTGGATCTCTGGCCTTGGTCTTGCCATAGTCTTGTACCTAGCTATGAACCACTCCACCCCCAATCTTACTGGACCCAGTTGTTCCCTATTGCCTAGAAAGTCAGGCAGTCATTTCTCTTGCTTTACTCATTCTCCCTTCCCATCCTTCACCTCTTTCTTCTTCTTCTTCTTCTTCTTCTCCTCCTTCTTCTTCTCCTCCTCCTTCTCCTCCCCCCTCCTCCTCCTCCTCCCCCTCCTCCTCCTCTTCTTTTTCTTCTCCTCCCCCTGCCCCCCTCCTCCTCATTTCTTCTTCCTCTGCTTCTGCTTCTGCTTCCATTTCTCCTCCTCCTGCTCCTCCTCCTTCCTTATGGTTTTCTTTGTGGAAATTACATTTTAAAAACTCCAACCAATAAATTAGAGCTGACCTAAAATAAGCTGTGTCTATTTAAAGTATGCAGCCTGATACTCTTACCCCCAGCATAATAGATACACCCACCAACAAAGGAAGCTAAGGCACTGTCAAGCTTCCCCTCACATGACGTCATCGCTCTCCTTCATAATGACCTTTCTTACATGCTTGTCTCAGTTCAGTTGATTTGCCTCCTCATTATGAATCATGCTTTTCTGATTCATTACATACCTACCTGATATGTTATGGGATGCCAGCTACAGTGAGCCTTCTTTCCTGGCATTGTGTGTATCTACAAACATTACTGAGCTGGGTCTACAGTGCAGTGAAGGTAACTGTCATCATTTGAAACAGGGCTTGATCTAATTCTAATTACTCCCCATTTCTAAAACAAGAAAGGTCCTCTGTGTACTTGACCCAATGCCTCATAGATAATTAGGCTTCCTTTCTGTCTGGAAGAGTTGTATGTTACTGTGCCCCATGTAAATAAGAAATGTTATTCCTGCTAATCTATTGGGTGGTTCTTTCCATGACCAAAGGAATGTTCCCACAAACCTGTGCTGTACACGATTGCACTTCGAGCTTGAAGACCAGCCTTGGTGCTCTCCACAGGTTTAACTGGGTCCCCTTTGTCACAGTCCCTCTGGTTTTGTGACCTCTGCTCCACTTTAGCTCAGGAAGACCATCAAACTACGGTGGAAGTCTTCCTTGCTATTCCATGACATGGGGACACCCCAAGTACAAAGCAGAGACTGTTGGGGACTCATTGTCTTCCCTGTGAGGCATCACTGCCCTTCCTCTCAAGATGCCCAGGGCCTTGTACATCACTGTGTTATGAATTATCCCTTCAAGTCAGATTTTCAGACTGGAGGGCCAAACTAAGGTCTGCTACTCCATCAACAATGAAAATGATAGCAGCGCATTGCATCTAGATTTTATCTCCCTATTCATTTTTCAATCAATGATATCCAGTTTTTTCCTTTTTGCTTTTTAGAGAATGTATTCCATGTATTTTCCTGATGATTTTGGATCTTAGAGGTGGGCTGGGAGGATGCAGATGCACATATGTAATCTGCACATCTATCCGAAGTGGAGATGTCCCCTTAGGAAACCAGCGCAGGGGACAGGTTTTGGAAAATGGTAGTTGACAATGGCTCACTGCTCAGGAGGACTTGGTTTAATAGAGGTCACAAACTCTTGAAGAAAAGAAATTCACAACAAGTGTGGAAATTTGGATCAAAGGGAGGATTCCTAAGTGAGGGTGACAAAATAATGGAAAATTAAAATTTGTGCAGCTGAGGGGTTGCAAAGCCATCTTTGAGAAAGCACAGATGTTGACAGGGTTTTCCGTTAGGAAGCAGAGAGGTGACAGGCAGACAATGAGACTTGGTCTTGGACAAGTCTTGTTTGAATTGGCTCAAAAGATCAGTAACTGCGTGCCAACGGTCTTGATTCAAAGAAATCTTGGATGAGATTGGAGTCATCATATAAGCAAAAGGCACAGCCACGGGAAAGTGTTTGGCTTCAGGGACAGTTTGTTTTCTGATGCAAAGGAGTGGACAGTGTTAAAAGCCCCACATGATTTAGACGGAAGAAATTCTAGAGAAAGAAACGAAGGGGGGTTGTCTATGCATGTCTCGCAAGAATCATACAAATTAGTTCGAATTGCAATTTTTACCATCTAAGTAGCAGGATGAAATGTCATGAATAATGGCAACTTAAAAGAGGGTTATTTAGTCTAGCAAGCTGTAGATAATGATTAACCAAGCTGAGCCCAATCCCAGGAGACCTGCATCTTTGGGAACAATGCGAGGCAGGGGTGGGAGAATGACGACTGGGTGAAACCGAGAGAGGCGTAGAGAACACACTTGAGAATGATTCATAATGACAGAAAGCTAACCAGCTAACGAGATGAAAAGATGTTTTCCAATGGTTTATAGATCCGGTTTTATTTTAAGAGAAGATACTGCTTTGTTTCTGCTGCTCTCCTCCTGATCCAACCCTCATCCTGCTAGCATATGAATCATCTCCTGACCTCCTGACCAGTGTCCCTGCTTCCCCTCTAACATGACAAAAGGGGTGTTTTCACTCTCAGGGATAGGGGGCCACCCCACTGCTTCAGGGAGCAGCATCCCTGGACCATCCCAGTGGGAGTAAGAGCCAAGGCAAAACTGCCCTGGAAACCTCCATGTATATTGGCCTCAGGGACTCCTGATCCATCCTCTGCCTTAGCAGATATGACCTCATCAAATAACAGCAACTTAGCCCTGATAGTCCAGTCACCTGAGATTTTAAGCCTGTGTTCTATTATTTTACCTAGCATTTAAAGCAAAGGAAACAGAAGTGATATACAGTTGTTAAAATTGTAGGACTGTTCGATGTCTTGCATTCATACTGACAACGCAATCGGGTCTACCTCTTGCTGGCTACAGCTTAACCCAAGTAGGAAATCCCTGTCACCTTCAGGGATAGGAATCACTTCCCTCTCCCAGTATTACATGTCCCGTCTGCAAAAACAGTGATTATCAAAAATAAACAATGGCAGACTGGATTGTTTCCTATTTCTTTTTGTTTACGGAACTCTGACAATATTTTTAAGATTATACAAGATATTGCCTCAAAATGCCTGTGTCATTAATGATAAACCCAATCCCCTCTGGTTTCCCTGCTTACTGTTCTCACCAGGGTTAGCTGTCTCCGTCTGGTTATGTTTAACAATCAACTCCCGCTGTACCTGATAGGTCGGGGACCTCGGTCTGACTCACACCTGTCAGGACTGACAATGACTTGTGGCCTGGGAGAGACGAGAGAGCAATGACACATTTGAAAATATCTGCCCAAGAGATGAGAGTTATTGCATCCATTTGCATTTTTCTTTTTAAAATTTAGATGAATGTAAGTATTTCTGGAGAGAACAAATGCTGAGAGCTGGCACTAAGATCTGTCTTCTGTGAGGAACATGGGGTGTTTACCCTCCGTGGCGGCTTTGCCTTGGGACTTCTAGAAGAGTTGCCGGGTGGCGAATGTATATGAAAGCTCTGCCGATTCAGCTTGATGGATTATAGTCTTTCTTGTAGATCTGAGAGAGAGAGCGTAAAGGATGAAGCGCCCCAGAGTTTGGAACCATGCCAGGCTGGAAGGAAAGTGGGCTGCGAATTATAATTCAGGGTTATACCGTATTTGTTTTTGAATTAAAGGAATTTCCATGCAAGTGTAAACCAGAAACAAAATGAGATGAAAATCTTCCCAAATGGGGAAATTTAGTTTCTTCACTGAAGAAAAGAATTCAGTACAGGTACTGAGATCTTTGGCACGAAAATACACAGTGAAAAGCATCTGAGCTTGACATTTGTAGCTGAAAACAAAATGAAAAGGCTTAATTTTTAATTCTCCTCCTTCGAAAAGCCTCAATTACATTTTCACAGTTATTGTGCAGATTAAAATATCACACTTTTGTGAGGGATAAAATGTTTTGAAAGGAAATGAACATTTTTCAGCCTAAGCACTCAATAGTGGGTGAGTGTTCAGGCTCTGCCAGGTACCAGCTCCTCAACTCTATCGGTCATCCGTGGTCTCACTTTCCTCCTGCCTGGCCTAAAATGTCAGTGGCGACACTCACGAGGTGAGCTGGCTGCCTCAATGACCCGGCATCCTTCCTAAAAATCCATGGGAGAGAAGCTCCTGCATATCCCTGGGGCAATGCTGGCTCTTGCCAAGGGTCATTTCTTGCAAGGATCTAGAGAGTTTATTTTTCTGTCCTGCTTTCCGTGCATTCGTTAACGTATTACATCATAATGTCGTTAATAATTCAAATTATCTGGTGGTAGGACAAGTTCTTAAGTTAAAACAAGAAGAAGGAATGATGGCGTCGTGGCGGAGCACAGAACGGGGAAGTAGGAAAGGCAGCTGGTTTGGGTTGTACCCATATTGAACGATGTTGTTCGGTTCTATTTTCATCTGTGAGTGTCAGTAAACACAGCCCAGAAAGTAAAGGCATATTGTGGTTGAGGCAGGAGGATAAATCAGATACCATAAAAATGAAAAACAGAGGCATGGAGTCCATTATGGAAGACTTCGTCAGAGAAAAACGTTCAAGACACGGTCTCAAAGAGGGGAATGGTATTCACCAATGCCAGGCAGTAGAGACATGTAAAGATTTCGTTGTTGCCATGATGGGACAAGTCTAGTGTTTGGGGCAGGGCAATCTCAAATGTCTCACAAGCTGAGGGTTTGGTGCTGGCCTGAAGTCCTACAAAAGGAGTCTCCCCCTAAGTGGGGGAAGAGAGGGAAGAAGGAAGGTCCCAGAATCATTCTCCACGTCTCCACGTCTTTGTCATTGGTTTAAGTCAACCTTGAGTCACGGGCAATTGCTTCTTAAATGTCACTTGTTGTCATTCTTGTGATGGTTAATGTTACCTTCATATTAACAGCAGTTGCTGGCTATCAAAAGAATGTGTCAGTTCTCTTAGACATAACAGCTTTTTCCGTGGCTATGATTAATACCGCATGACTCACTGGTATTAGGAGAACATGTTGATTAGTGTCTTTCCCCCAGAAAAAAAAAAAAAAAAACCACAGTCACTCTCCTTCTCCTCCATCAAAATACACTGTTTCCCATCCCCTTGCTGGATGGTTTTACGCCAGAAATAGCTAGCATTCAAGATGTCAGAAATGGTCACCAGCTTTTTTTATTTTGTAGTAGATTTTTGCGTTCATTTTGTAACCACCGAAAAACAAAATGCATCCTATTTTGTTTTCCATCCAGCAAATACCGCTTGCATATTCAACACGCATCACAAAGCAACCCACATCTAGAGGCACAAAAACGCATGGTGCATGGATGCTGGCCTCGTAGACACGGTCTTCTCAGAGTGTTTGTAAACTGTACTGAAGTGATGGGAGTCATGTTAACTGTGAAGAGAAGAGAGGACATTGGGGGAGAAGAGACATAGACACCTTTGTTCGGATCATTTCAATACTCATGCGCATGCAGAGAACTGAGAAATACTTGTATGCCTAGTCACGTCAGCCTGATGGATCAGCTTTAGGCAACAGAGTTGCCTACAGTGCAAGGAACCGGCCAGGCAGGGAAAATAATGTCATCCTCTTCAAACTAGTGTCTTCAAGGATTTATCAAGTTTCCTAGTCTAAGTTGCACATCCTCCTCCGTGCCACCATTCTCCTCTGCTTGTCCCCTAGTTTTTCTTTTAATTTTAGGTCAGTATACATACATGACTTTATTTAGCTATGTCAAGTGTTGGTTCCACAAGTGAGAGGAACATATACGACATTCTGAGACATGCCTAGTTCACCTCATCGGGTGGAAAAGGAGCCGGTTGTCATTAGGATCCAGACTCGCTCTTTGGTTCAGATCTGACCATGTTGTTTTCACAGGAATTTTACAGTCAGAATGCCTTGGTGGTTGGGAGAGACAAAATAATGAAAACTACTGCAGGTGGCTCAGTTACAGGAGCACACTTCACCTCAGGTGCCAGTTACCCTCGGTGCACAGAATGTGGGACTTCGGCATGAACAGCCAGTGAAAATTCTCGAATGAAGCTGAATATATAGATCAGTGGCATATATAACATCTGGCCACTCTAACAGCAGTTGCCAGGCCCTTTGTTTTTGTAGCTGGTGAGGTTGACAACGTTGTGAGATTGTTAATTACTTTTCTTCCCTGGTAGCATGCATAGAAACTTCCAGCACTGTAAGTGCTAGTCAACCAAGTGTAGGTAAACTTTGAAGGCCGACTGCCATTGTGTCTGCAGGATCCTCACAGTCTGTGGAAATCAAAGCGCAGAGAGCATCTGCCTTTCCTTAGTTCCCTGACCTTGGCCCACTATGGATGGTCCCCAAGTTAAAGCCTTGCCCAGTGTATACCAGATGGTTACTATGGTGTGCTGGTGATTTCTTTTCAATTTTCTCTTTTGTTATCTGCTGACATTTTGTTCACGGAAGCTCTGAACAGTCTCTTATTTTCACAATCCTACTGGCTAAATTTCTAGCTTCCTTTGAGTAGGCCTGGAATCCAAAGGTGTCCCCTAAACAAAGACAATCCAAATTGAGCGTTTATCATCGAAGCCATTAAAATCAAATAAACAAGCAAACCAGACATCTGTGATTAATGTTTTATGTCTTAGAATTCTGGATCATTGAAAACACTGTTATCTAGCCAGCTAGAGATAATTCCCCAAGAACATTTTCTTCCCTGCTTAGCACACGTTCTACCAGGCGCTTCTACAAGGACCCCCTCTTTCCTGCTTTCTGGTTCACTTCAGAATGGTTTGGCAATTTGCTTACATCCTTTACTCTGCTATCCATAACTCATCATCTCAGAGGCATTTTTATAACTTCAGATCTTCCAGTCATTTTCATTAACTCTTGTGGTTTCCTGATTGTTGTACGTGCTATCTCTGTGTAACTCTGAGGTTTGATAAAAGTGCAAAATTCTAAGTCTTGGCCTCGAAAAGGACTTTATTGCATCTTTTGAGTTACTCAATTTTGTTCCACTCAATGAATTTTATTCATAACTTTTAGAAGTAGTCACTTTTCTCCATTCTTGGTGATAACCAATATGTGGTCAAAATAAAACACATAGGCATTTTTACCGATGTCAGTTTATTAGAACTTCATGTAGTAAAATATGGTGCTGTGTTCAGTACATCTTGGTTATTTGTTTTACTGATTTCTCCTTTTTCCTGTGTTGGGGTTTGAACGCAGGGCCTTGAATATACTAAACAAGTATTCTCCCACTGGCCTTAAACCCCAGCCCTGGTAGACTTCTGCTTTGAGACAAGATCTTGCTAAATTAGTCAGGCAGTCTTTAAATTTGCTATGTAACTCCTCTGATCTCAAATTTGAGATCCCCTGCCTCAGCCTCCCCAGCAGCTAGGGTCAGGGTGTGCACCAACATATTTTTTTGCATATCAAAGTTATCTTGCAATGTGCAGCCATGCTTGTTCCCATGTAACCAGTTAATATAGCACATCATTATGGTTCTTGCCTTTGCAGTTTTTTCGGCTTGCTTCTCTGGATTCCTAGCTGGATACTTTTTCTACAATGTCACCAATTGGAAACAACCTTCCTCAAGACCCAGCAATACCACTTTTGGGTATATATCCAAAGGATGCTCAATCGTACCACAAGGACATGTGTTCAATTATATTCATGGCAGCATTGTTTGTAATAGAACCGAGAAACAACCCAAATGCCCCTCGACCAAAGAATGAATAAGGAAAATGCGGTGCATTAACACAATGGAGTACTAAAAAAAAAAAAAAGACATCTTGAAATTTGCAGGCAAATGGATTGATTTAGAAGATATCATATTGAGTGAGGTAACCCAGACCCAGAAAGACAAATATAAGATGTACTCACTCATAAGTGACTTTTAGGCATAAAGCAAAGAAAAACCAGCCTACAATTCACAACCCTAGAGAACATAGACAACAAAGAGAACCCTAAGAGAGACATACATGTATCTAACCTACATGGGAAGTAGAAAAGACAAGATTTCCTGAGTAAATTGAGAGCGTGGGGATCATGGCAGAAGGCAGAAAGGAAGGGAGAAGATGGAAGGGGAGTGGAGAAAAATAAATCGCTCAATAATAACAATAAAAATGTACAAATGCTGTTTTATATCTCTTTTGGGGGTGAATGTTCTTAATATCACTTTAGGAATTACATGTCTTATATCCTCCAGTATTTTAATTTACAAATATTTTATGCCTGTGGGTATTCGCCTGTATGTGCATGTGTGCACCATGTTAGGGAAATGCCCCAAAGGGGAGAGAGGGCATAGGAGCCGCTAGACCTTTAATTACAGAGATTGTATCCACCACGTGGATCCTGAGAACTGCACCTGAGGCCTGCGGAAGAGCAGCCAGTGCTGGAACCACGGAGCCATCTCTTAAGCAGCTCCAGTTATTTTAAATGTAATACTATTAATATATCCTTGAGATTAAAGTTTAAAATCTCAAGTTTCTAAGAGACATTACTTCTCATAATAATTGACCATTGATTGCAATGAACTTCTGCTGCTGTTTATAATGTCTTAAAATGTTTAAAAGAGATATGAAATAGCATTTATACATTTTTATTGTTTTTAGTGAGCCATTTATTTTTCTCCACTCACCTCCCTTCTTCCCCCTACCTTTTTGCCCTCTTCCATGATCCCCACGCTCTCAATTTACTCTGGAGATCTTGTCTTTTTCTACTTCCCATGTAGATTAGATCTAGGTATGTCTCTCTTAGGGTCATCTTTGTTGTCTGGGCTTCATCTTCTGTTGATATAGGCTTCCCTCCCTGCCCCCCGGGACATGTCTGTACAGATTTGAGTTGTTTCCAAACATCTTTACGTTGTTCCTTGGACTCTGTAAGCTGTTGGGTTTTCTGACCACTTTATGCTCCTCTCTCGGTTTTGATTATCTGTTATTTTATACAATAATTTCTGGTCTCAAATTTATTTTTGGATCATTTATTAAGTAATATTTTCCAGAGAGAGAAATAATTTTAACTAAAGTGAGACAGGCAAGTAAGAATGTGTGATGTGGGAGAAGAGCGGGGGAGTTGGCCAGACTCTCCCTGAGCGGCAGTCCCTGGTTTCTCAGCTCTGAGGCGGTGGCCTCTCTCTTCAGGACAGCCAAGGAACCTCCTCCCTCCTTCCCTGAGCTTCTGCTCTGAGGTCCTGTCCTCCCTCCTTAACCTCCAAAGCCACAGGCTGTTCCTACCCCTCTAGGTTGCAGTCCTTTATCTCACAGCTGAGTCGGTGGCCTTCCTCATTTATACTTCCCCTGCCCTTCCTACACACACACACACACACACACACACAGAGAGAGAGAGAGAGAGAGAGAGAGAGAGAGAGAGAGAGAGAGAGAGAGAGAGGCTCCTGCTGCTGCTACACATGGCAGTTTCCTCTTCCGTCTATATCCTGCAGTTTTCCTTCAGAGAACCTGGAACGCTTATTGAAATCGATCTATTTTGTTTTGCCAGAATCATTTATTCTTTGTGTGTGGGAGGCTTCCTGCCAGCCTGGGCCACTATTTTGCCAGAATTAGGCAGGGATTTTTTTTTTAATGTTATTATTATTTTAAAGTAGAATTTCTTCTACGCTTGGGTAGAAGCCAATCCTAATTTCATAATACCTTGCAGTGAGGCTTCTATCTGCACACAGGCCCGAAACTCTTTTTATGTTTAAACAGAAGACAGTAATAACACTATATTTCAGCAAAAGAGAAGGATAGATGAGGGATGTAGCTTAAAATCTAGTCACCTGCTTCACGCCATTGCAGACTTGACAGAGTTACGGCAGGGATGCCTGTGGCCGGTGCTATGTTGACGGTTACCTCTGTAGACAATTACACAGCCATCAAATTGTTGGTGGAGGAGACAAAAGGAACCTTGAAGCTGTGAAAGTCGTGATATAACCTTTGAAAGATGTGGTCTGGGGATGGAGGGCTAGTTCAGAGTTCTAGACATAGGTCTGCAGCTAGCTGACAGATACCATTTTCCTAAGTATAAAACTATTGGACATTTTAGTTGTCTTTCAAACATTGAAACAAATCACTTTCTATTTTATCTAATGTCATTTTTTACAGATATTTTGATCACTTTTTGAGTAATATTGGTATACCTGTAATAGAGATAACGTTATGTCTAACCTGTTAAAAGTATAATTAGGCTATCTATATTATGAAATAAAAACATATTTGAATATTAAAACAATAATTAATTGAATATGAGAGGCTGATGTTTTCCTCTTTGAATCATGAAATATTTTGTACCATAGACTTCCACTTTCAGGAAGATATTTCTATTTTCCAAAGAACAACCACCCTGGAACAACTGTTAGGGCAGTTTGATTTTTTAGAGTAGTCTTCCTCAGGCTTTGTATTTATGAACCATCCTAAGATCCTGTTAAAATGTTTGTTCTGAACCAGCAGGCCGTGAGGAAGTCCCGAGTGTCTACCAAGCCATCACGGGAGGCTCAAGCACCTACAATGTCTGAGGAGCCAGGACCCATGCGTGCAGATGAGTTCATTTTCTCATCACTGGGACAGAATATCTGAGTCCTTTGTGACCGAGGAAGCAGAGCAAGGACACACCGGCACATAACGGCTTTCCTCTTTCAGCTGCTCTCCTGTCCAGGCCCCTCAGCTGGTCATCTTTGGAAACACCTCCACAGACACAACTAGAGATGTGGCTCACAGGAGAGTTTTTAATTCAGTCAAGTTGTCAGTGAAGATAACTGTCATACTGCAGAAGACAAGCTGGTACTGTTAGGATTAGAATTCAGGTGGTGGTCAACAGATGATATAGATGTTGTAATTATCATTCCATTGGGGTGCATTGGGAATAAAATGAAGCTACTAATAGTAATTGGCCAGATACAAGGCCCAAGCCAGAATGCTCTCCTCAAATTTGGGGCATTTTTTTCAACACACTGGGTCTTGTTTTGAGGTCTTTTATGTCTGAATCTGCCCTGTTATGTATCTGAACTCCTTTTCTGACAAGGAACATTTTAAAATGGTAAGTGGTGTGGTCACAGCAGCCCTGGAAGCTGGCTTTACCTCTCTTGGTCTTTCAGTATGGCAGAGGTGCGTTTACAGTCAGCTCTATGAGCATTTTCACTGCCCCAGCTCCAGAGATGCAGCAAGTCTATACTGCTATTAACACGCTGCTCACAAACCCCATTCGAGT
Source organism: Alexandromys fortis (assembly GCF_014885135.2). Taxonomy (NCBI): domain Eukaryota; kingdom Metazoa; phylum Chordata; class Mammalia; order Rodentia; family Cricetidae; genus Alexandromys; species Alexandromys fortis. The sequence continues at coordinate 19,096,458 of NW_026067911.1, read as the reverse complement.
GCTTGGCCTCTTGAAAGAGTCAGCACAAACCAGGAAGCTGTCTCTCAAAGAAGCCTCACAGTTTTTATTGCTAATGCTGAGTCAGGAAGCCTTTTCTTAAAGGAGCCACACCTCTGCTCACTGCCAGCAAACAGAGCCTATCTGAAAAAAAAAATGCAGCTAACAAGAAGTTGCGCCTGGCTTCCATTTTTGTGGGTCTAGAAGCCCTCTTGTTTTGTTGTTAAGCTTTTTTAGATCTTCTGTGGATTCATGTCCCAGACAAGTCAGTGGGTACCATTTTATAAACTGAGACTGCTCCTTGGTTTCCCCACTGCCCAGACCCAAATAATCACACAGAAGCTATACTAATTACAACACTGTCTGGCCAATAGCTTAGGCATATTTTTAGCCAATTCTTTAAAATTAACCCATTTCTATTAATCTGTGTATCGCCATGACGCTGTGCCCTATCGGTAAGGTTCCAGCATCCTTCTCCTTCAGCAGTTACAAGGTGTCTCCTTGACTCTGCCTACTCTCTCTATATATATTTCTTCCAGCCTGGCTATATTCTTCCCTGTCACACACAAAAGCACACTTTAATCATTAACCAATAAGAGTAACACATATAAAGGAGGAAATTCCACATCACTCCCAACTTCTCCCAGATTCTCCTCACCTCCCTACCTATCCAAGTTCCCTCTCTCTTAAAGACAAACAAAAAATAAAAATAAACGAAAATAAAAACCAATAAGACAAAAAGTTAAAAAAAAATCTCTTATGACCTATAATAGTGACCTTCCTGCAAATCTATTGGAGCAATAGTGACAAAGGTGTTCTGGGAGTAACCAATCACTTTTCTTTTTTTGCATTTAAGCCCACTCCTTTAGATGGAACCTATACCTGACACTGCTAAAGGGGCTTTTATTCTTTATATGAGCTAGATCCCATGGGTTTCCATAACTTGATTACTTAACCTTTAGGTACTTTGTCCAAAATATAAGCATCTCAGACAGTGACCCAACACTGTAGGGCAAAAGCATAAACAACAAGAAAATAAACTACATTTTAAGAAATGTGAAAAGGTAGAAGTAACATACATATAATTGAAACTATGTGCATAAAAACTAATTCGTGATTTATATATACAGAAGATTCAGGTGCAGAATATTTTAAAGCAGATATTAGCAACCAACAGAAGCTAATATGTGCAACCATGATTAAAGTGAAAATATGGAAGTCTTTATGGGTTTGGTTCACAAGGTTCCTCCTACGACATCTACAAAATATCATGAATGTCAGTATACAGAACTGTGTTCCTTTCAGTACTGGTGGGGTACATTAACGCCTTTTCTAATTTTCATACAAATATTATAAGCAATGAGGATTAATATTATGGTCTTAATCATAAAAAGGTTTTTTTTAAAAAAAATCCCATCAGTCCAGCAGTACTAAAAGAGTCTTGCCTCTGAGGTCTGATTTTTTTCACAATGACATATGGTTTTAAGAAAAATAGCAGAAATTGACATTCTAGAAAAACAAAATTAGTGATTCACTTACTATCACCTCCAGGACATTATGTATTTTGCATGGCAAGTGAGTCAGAAACTTGGACCTTCCTGTAAGAGTCACTACTCTTGTTCCCAAGATGTTTTTGATTTTCTGATTTTTTTTCCTAATTCTAATATATTATTGAACTTGTATCCACATTTGAAGAACTCAGAATGAGACAGAAAATGCCACCCAAACCACTCCCTCCTCACAGAACAGACATAACTGCTGAGCTGCTCCCACTAAGACTGAAAACAAGCTCCCAATGGTTCGGACACTGAATCTGCCTTGATCCTGTGTACTTGTCCCCTGTAAGCACATGGACCACACTTGAATGCTTCTGTAGTTTAAGAAACTCATTCTGCTTGATTTGACACACATCTCTCAAGCATCTGCACCTGGCTCCAGTACTTATGGGGAGAGGGTGAACGCAGAAGCCAAATGTACCCTCCTTGCTCAAAGAACTCACATTCAGGGTGACAGATAAGAAGGCACATGTCATGGAAGCTTGAAATGTGCAAAAAATAAAATAGGTAGAAATGGGATTGTGATGGAGAAGGAGAAGAAGGCTCAGATTGCCCCCTCATTCAGCTAGCATTGCCTTTCCCAGATGGACTGGCTTTGGATAGAGTTGAAGATTTTAGCAGAGGAAGTGACAGCTGTTTGCTTATTGTCGTGTGGCCAAACTGGCCCTGCCAATGGTGCCACCTCCTGTTTCTCGTATAAAACTTGGATCTTCATCCTCTGCTGTGAACACTTTGTTTCATGCTCTCCCTTCAAGCTAATTATCAAAGGGAAGCGTATTAAATGTCATGATTATCATTATAATATATATGATTTAATTATAATTGCCAATATCATCATTCTATAAATACAGTTGAAGATAAGACTACTTTCTGTACTTTGGTTATTATAATATCAAACTCAACCCTTTTCCCCTCAATTTTTAGTGAAATTGGGCTGATAAGTGCCAAGTAACTGTGTTTGCTTGATTATAAAAATAATTACTTATCTCTATTATATCATGGTGCTTGTTTCAATCTGTTCAAAGAGTTTGCATTGAAGCCCTCCTGCCAAACACTTTAGCTCCCTTATCAGAGTCACGCCGGCGAAGCAATCTGATCAACAGAAGTAAAGAATAGGGTCTTGGAACCTTAGGAATCATAGACAGAAGTCTTAAGAAAAATGCTTACCAATGATTTATGTGGGAAAAACCTGCCTCTATGGGTAGGATATCTATGCACAGGGGGCTAAGGACTTAGAAATTAGAACTCCATCAGGAATACATCAACTGATGCAATCTGAATGCTCCACATTCTAAATGGAACATTCCACATTCGTAATTCACTTGCTTTACCTTTTTAAGATACATATTTGAAAATAGTTTATTGATAATAACAACAGTGTGTATTTTATCATGCGCAGCCTGATTTCAAAGTACATTTACGTCTTGCTAACGAAAATTTTTATTTATCACTATTTATGTGTGTATGATGTGCTTGTGAGTGAGTACACGTGCCATGAGACGAGCTTTGTGGAGTCTGCTGTCTCCTTCCACCTTAACATGAGTCCCAGGGATTAGCTCAAGTTGCTAGGGCTCCTGCGGCAATTGCCCTATGTGCTGTCTTCTTGCTGGCTCCAGTTCTAGCTAATGTTAACCAGTGCATCGCTTGCCACAGCTATCACTTCTTGGGCGAGAGTCGAAGTCACTCAACTTTCCGATGCTTGGCAAACATACAGACAATTGACATCGGGAGAAAACATGTAATTTGGTTCATGACTTTGGAGGCTCTACTCTATGATTGACTGATTCCCACTCTTTGGGACATGTCTAGAGTCACATGTCTACACACCATGGCAGGAACTGGAATGGGACAAAGCCCATGTGCTTTATGAACAAGAAGCAAAAAAAGTAGGGGGAAAGGTATAGTGATATTTTATTTGTATTTTAATAAATAAAGCTTGCCTGAAGATTAGAGTGCAAAGCTAAACCACTAGAGGCCAGGGAGTGCCGGTACATACCTTTAATCCTAGGACTTGGTAGACAGAGACAGCTGAATCTCTCTGACTTCAAGACTACCTGGGGCTACACAAGATAGTCCAAAAACAGATCCAGGTTGTGGTGGTTTACACCTTTAATCCCAGTGTTCGGGAGTCACACACCTTTAATCCCAGTACCAGCGATGTGGAGACAGGAGTAATATGGGTGAGCAGAGAGATGGATACAAAGGGGAAGACAGGAACTCAGTGGAGTGTGGAGTCTGAGGTTTGGGAGAGGCACAGTGCAGTCTAGGCAGTCTGAGGATCGCCCCTTCAGTCTGAGCATTGGTAGAGGTAAAAGATCTCTCTCATGGCTTACTGCTCTGCTTCTCTGATCTTCAGCTTGAACCCTCATATCTGCCTCTGGGTTTTTATTATTGGTGCTACAGGAAGGCATCTGAGGTCCCACCGTCTCCTTCTAGCACATGCCCCCCCCCCCTCTCCCATGACCTAAAGGTACAGTATGCCTTTCAAAACCTCTACCCTATCCTAGCCGTCTAACCCTGGGGATGAGATCTGTAACATTTAGGCTTTGGGGAAGGTACTAGGAGAGAACACAAACCAACTTCCTTTACATTTCTTTACATTTACATAGGGCAAGCTTCTATTTTGATTCTGCCATCTGTCGAGCGGATGGTTCACCTGTTAGTTCCGGCTGTGCCCTGTCTTCATCTTCTGAATCTTCTGGTGTATGCACTAAAAGCACATCCATCGGGTACTATACTTTCCTCGTGCTCCTGAAGACTTGGCACTTAGGTTCTTAAGGTTGTCCTTCCTACCGTTATTTCATTTCAGACTGTCACGTGCTTGGTATGTGGAAAAACACCTTTCCAGTTGTTCTAGATAGTTCTCACTTTGTCTTTCTAACCAGCCTGTAAGTTGAATCTCTTATTAGACCATTTCACAGCAAAAGAAGCAGAGGCCTCGTTAAGGTACCCAAACCCGCACAGCTGATAGGCAGACTTGAAGAATTAAATGTGGTCCATGGATTATCATTCCTAGGGATAATTACTCAGTCAGTTACGATGGGAGGTAATCAACCATCCTCCATCGGTGATGTATAAAGACAATTTAACAATGCTTTCAAAAATGAATGGTCATCCAGTCCTCCCAGCCACATGCACAGAGATAAATGAAACAGACAGGTAGCATCAAAGACAGGTAAGCATGCCCTGACACGTGACTGGACCTTTCACAGGCTTTGAGCGGAGATAAGAGCTGTTCTCTTTCATCCTGAAATAAACTAAGCTTTAGTGTACCAATATTAGAATATTACTCAGCAATTAAGAGAATTATGGGGGTAATAAAGTGCAAAAGCAAGCAGAGGACTGTGGATTGCTACCTTTTCTGTGTATTTACCCTCTATTAAATAAACCTTTATCCTACTCCATTCTGGGCTAGTGTGGGACCATTTTATTATAAATTACAACATCTGTATTTGTCCCTTCTGTCCTCACTGTCTTATAAAGTCTATAATCATTTATTCTGACCATCTTTATTTGATGAGCCTACTCCTTCAACTCTGAGATCAGCTGGCTAGTGCTGCTTTGAGAAGGTGCCAATATTTCCAAGGAAGTCTTCACACAAGAGCCAATGCCTCCCTTCTAGACTGTCGGCATCTTAGAGCTCTGTAAAATCCCAACTTGAGGTTACAGGGGTATTTGTGAGTTCCTGAATTTGTCTAGTGAGGTGGGAAAACATAAAGGAGACCCTCCCAGAGTCATCCATCTGTCTGTCTGTCCCCAGGGTCTGTAACAGCCTTCTCTGACTGACTGGAGCTCTGGCTGGCACAGTGTCACTGAAGCACACGTGTGTGACAAATACAACAGAACTCCTGCCTATAACATACGTTGGTTGCTCGTCTTTGCCAGTTAGTTTTACTTTGCATAATCCCATTTTCTTTTCTCTTTGACAATATATAATGACTTATAAACTCTTTAATGTAGAATGGTCTCCTGGCCGTTCTCCTCGACTTCATCTTTCCTCCTGGCTTGTGTTTAAAAGTCTGTTTTAAGTGACCACAATTCAAGCATTCCTCTCACTGGAGAGAGTTCCAATGGGAAAATAGATTGCCACTGAGTTAAGAACCTAAATCTCACACAAACAGCCTTCTGTTACATCAGCTTAGCTTTGTTTACTGAGATGTGTTGCTTGCTTCTCCGGCCATCTGAACCTAGCAGACTGCTTTATGACTGCCAAATGCCACTTGAGGCCATCAGTGGCAAAAGTCTGGCTAGTTACTAAGCAGATTATTTTTTTTCTTTTTCTACTTTCCGAGAGGATCTTCTTTCCTTGTCTTGCCTCTCCCTTGTAGAGATGTCTTTTGATTCTGCTAAACTCATCTCTTGACTTCCTTCTCATGTAATTTCTCTTTTTCTAAAATATTTGTAATTATTTGTGATGCATGTGTGTGAAGGGAGAGAGAGAGAGAGAGAGAGAGAGAGAGAGAGAGAGAGAGAGAGAGAGAGCAAGCGAGCTCAGGTACCACAGTGCCCACATGGAGGTCAGAAGACAACCTGTGGTCTTACTTGTTTCTTCCCACTACCTCAGGTTGTCAGATGTCTTGATTTCATTTCCTATTGCCAAGATAAAATACTTTCTTTAAGCTATAAGATTTATAAGATATATATATATCTTTTTGATGATATTAATGGTCATATAGAGTACAAATTAATTCTAGAAAAAGGTTTTATCTACCTTTCCTGTACCTGATTTTGGAATTGAGTCTTTATCAGTTTTCTGCAGTGAACCATCCATGTCTAACAGCAACGTTTAAAGTCTCCATAAGGAGGATGGAGCTCCACAAAGACGACTCCTCCAGGAATATGAAAAACACCACCTAAGGATCGGCTTTGGACTACAAACTGTTCAGAATAATATCAAGGTGGCTAGTTGAGATGATCCAGCCTAACATTACTCTAGACTTGAGACAAGCTCGACACTTTCCCATTATGAACAGACTGGGCAAAAAAAAAAAAAAAAAAAAAAAAAAAAAAAGAAAGAAACAGCTACTTCTCCTAGGACTTGACAATTAACCCAAATTTTTCTTTTCAGGCTACCCTAAAGATACCATCACCCACAGACAACAGAAATTTAAGAATATGACGCTCACATTCCCAAGAGGTGGGTTGGGTGGTTTTGGGTCATTCAATGGATTGTGAATATTTGTCATTGTTTAGTGGGCTTGGTTACAAGTTGTTATTGGTAATCATCAGGAAAAAAGCTAAACAGGGAAATTAGATTCAACGTTCTTGTTTTGAAAAAAAAAAATGGGGCCCTGAGTAAATTGGGAGCATGGGGACCTTAGGAGAGGGTTGAAGGGGAGGGGAGAGGCAGGAGGGGAGCAGAGGAAAATGTGGAGCTCAATAAAAATCAAAAAAAGGAAAAAACGGGGATATAGATATGATAGGATAAAAGGGTAGATTATTGAATCTACTCTGGAAAGAAAAAAGGGAGAATATAGATAGGACAAGATGAAAAGGTGGATTATTGAATCTACTTTTAAAAAGCAACTACCAGTTTTAAATGTTATACATTGGATTGGACTTTTATATATAGTATACAAATTTTGTATATTGAGATTAATTTTGTTAGAACATATTATATATACACTTCTACTCTTGTTCAAGGTATTGTACTTACATAACTAATTCAACAATATAACGAAAATTTCTAATTCTTGAAAATTATTATTAGCAACTGTTTAAGATAATAAGCAAATATAGGCTAGTAGTTAATCATCTAGTATAATCAAACTTGTAGTCACATTAGGTATGTTTTCAAGGTCAAACAAAGATATATTTTAGATAGACAGGTCATCTTCAAACACTTCTGAGATCTACAGAATATGTCATTTAAGATGTTTTAATAACCTAGGTTCTTTTTTTCTTTTTTATTATTTATTTAGACTATGAGACCTGTCTACTCCTGGCAGCACCAATCAATCTACTTTGGAGAAAATAATGGGCATCAAGGAAACTCAACATGGAGTTTACTTTCTTTGTGGAAAAAGTAAGCTGCTCGGCAAGAAAATGGCCTTGCCTTGACTGCCTACAGTATGCTGTCCTAATTGGACAAGCAGGACACAAAAGAAAGTGACTGCCAAACATTGGCAAGACAAAAAGGGACATCCCTTCAGAATATCCTACTTCACAGAAAAGTCTGTTGGATATGGTAGGCCTGTAGTACAAAGATGGATGACTCAAGGTTTAAGAGGAGCTTTGGGTAATTGTCCAGGTAGTCAGATGTTTCTGTCATTAGTCACATTTTTTTGAAAGTCACTTGCTCACACTTCCTGCTTACACAGCTAATATTATTTCCTTCTTGGGTCTCTGAGGGAGTTGAAGATTATATAGTTATAGTATAATTTTCCTTGTTTACCAGATGCAGAAAACAAGTTTTGATAGATAGTAAATTAGGTACCAGACTTTGGACCCACCAAGATAGAATAGATATGGAATATTTTCTCTGAATTTGTCAAATGTAAATTGACTAGATATTATAGGCTGCTTGTTGATTCCTGGCTGCTCATTGGTTCCCGGCTGCTTAGCCCCGAAATAATCACACAGAAATCATATTATTTAAATCACTGCTTGGCCCATTAGCTTTAGCTCCTTATTGCCTAACTCTTACATCTTAATTTAACCCATCTCCATTAATCTGTGCATCAACACCTGTTGAAATAGGAGTGGCGGGGCTGCGTCCCCGGCACCCAGCCGCCCGCATGGCTAGCTTATGCCCGAAATAATTACACGGAAACTGTATTCTTTCAAACACTGCCTGGCCCGGCTAGGTCCAGTTTCTTATTGGCTAGCTCTTACATATTGTTCTAACCCATTTCTAATATTCTGTGTAGCCCACGAGCTGGCTTACCAGGGAGGATCTTAACCTGCGTCTGTCTGGAGCGGGAGAACCATGGCGACTCACTCACTCAGCTTCTTTTTCCCAGCATTCTCCTCTGTCTACTCCGCCTACCTAATTTTCTGTCCTATGAGGGCCGAGGCAGTTTCTTTATTATTAACCAATGAAATCAACAGATAAGATACAAGACCCACCTCCATCAAACACCAGGTTGTGGCCTACCAGCAAAGTTTCAGCACATTTGTTTCCATCAGTGGCTCCCTGGCTTCTCTTGACTCTGCCTCCTTTCTCCCAGCATTCAGCTTAGTTTTCCCCACCTAGCTCTGTTCCCCTATAGCTCTGCTATAGGCCCAAAGCAATTCCTTTATCAATGGTGATACATAGGGGATTGGCACATCAACACTCACAGTCAAGTGCAGGGAGCCGTGAATTAATGCCCACATGCTACTCTCAGCTCACATACTCCACTCTTAAACACTCCAAGATAGCATGCTCAGGGAATGATTCCACACAGTGGATGAGTCCTTCTGCCTCAATTCATTTAATCAAGGTAATTCCACACTGACACACACACCAACACCAACACACACACACACACACACACTCAGAGAGAGAGAGAGACAGAGACAGAGAGAGACAGAGAGAGACAGAGAGACAGAGAGAGAGACAGAGAGAGAGAGACAGAGAGAGAGACCCACCCAATATACAAAATCCTTTGTTGAGATCCCCTTACCCAGATTTTTCTAGACTGTGTCAAGGTAACAAAACTAGCCACCAACGGTTCCAAGCACATTTACTTGATGATCCATCTCCCAGACCCAGGCCCACTCTTTTTACAACTTCCAAAATTCCACTTTTTTTCTTTTAGATTGTGGTTGTTTCTAGAACCAGGCAAATTCCCTTTATATACTGTCTTGTGTGCGCCCTTAAGATGTCCAAGAAGTAGGAAAACACAGGAGGTAAAAAGGATCCAGCAGCCAGGAGGCAATGTCACCTCTCTGCAGCTTGCTCTCAGACAGTGACATTCTCACCGGAGGTACATTTGGGCAGTTAAAACTGGTTAAACCAGGTTAAGAACAAACAAAATTACTAACAGCATTTTTGGTCTCCATATTGATAAGGACAATAATTAGCAAATGTATTTATTATTTTGGTTACCATTCCTTCTGTGAGGAGAATAGAGAAGAAAATAAAACACAACATACTCCACACTCCACACACAGTGAAATTGGCCCTAATGATGGTAATTTACCTCTAACTACAAAGTCGTTAATTGCTGTGTTTTAGCGAGTGTTTTCCCATGATGGTAACAGCTGGCGGTCAGTGTTTTAAGTTTAGTCCTTGATCAACGTGCTAATCAGTATAGCAGCTGGAAGATTAGATAAGGGGCCAGGGTTTGGGGGTCGTCTTTGGTTTGCCTCTTCCAATCTGCCACCTACAAGGGAGTTCACTGTCACAACCATCCCCTGCTCTAGATGCTACAATAGTTCTAGGCAGCTGTGAGGCATGCGTGGTTTGGTTGCCTTTCAGCATATCTGCAGATGAAGCTTGACTGAAACACAACCTAAGGTTTCTGTATACTTGTCCAGCAATTCTCAGGAGGATGACACTGGCCTATTTAGTGTATGGGTGCGCGCACATGTGCATGTGTGTGTGTAGTGTACATAATCAAACCCAGGCCTGTTATCTACCATCCCACCATAGCCCCACCCCCACCCCCACCCCCAAGGAAACTCCAATTTCTATAATAGGAACATCTTAAACTACAGCAATAGAGACAGTCTTCAAAGAGGTTCAAAATGTCATCAGGGAAGCACAGTACAAACATACAAAAGATTACAGAGGCAGCCAGGAAAATAATGGAGCAGTAGCAGGTGACTGGCTTTCCAATAAGTAGCAAGAAAATGCCAAAGAATGTTTTCCCCAGAATGCAATCTCAGGGTCTGTAGCCAGAGGGTTCCTGCCTCTGCCATCACCATCATGGGCCATTGGCTACTCTAGGAGTGAAGGCACAGGATTAAAGATACAAAAATTTAGAACCTGACCCTGCTTTGTTGGCCATTAGCTGTGTGACTTGGGAAACATTTAACCTGCTTAAATCAATTAATATTTAATTTATTAATAAATTAACATCAAATTTTTAATCCAGAAAATAAAATGTCATCTCACATGACATTTAGAGATAAACAAACAAAGAATATGACACGTGCATCTTTGCATATCAGAATGGAACCCATTACTGTGTATGCCAACCTAAAAATTAACTTTAAAAAAAAAAACAAAACAAAACAAAAATTGTTTAGTGTGTTTATCTACTCTACCTAACAAAACAAAAGTAAATGTGATCTTGTGTATTACGGTGCGGCAAGTCTAATACTGCGTTGTAAATGAAGACTTGAATTCAAACAAATGTTGTCTATTAAAAGTGTTCAAGAGGAACCCGTTAAAGCAAAGCTGATAGTTCCTATTATAGAATATATATTCCTTTTGTGGGTAAAGAAAAATTTCACATTACAGGAATAAATGTTAGAGTCCTTGTCTTTAATACTAGGAATCTAATAATCTAAGTCTTTATATTTTTGAAATATTAGTGAGACTACTTTGCCATCTTGTTTTCCTTTCTGTTAATGTTTTTAAAACTTCATCCTAAAAGATTCAAAGCTTATTTTCTCTAAATTAAAAATGTAAAAATGGATTTTTAGTTATGCGTTTAGAAATGCATAAACATTAATTCTACCAATAATACAGATTATACCAGAGTGGATCACATTGTTATTTATAGAAATAATGTCTAAGTAAGGTGAGCATCCAAACTGCCTAGGCTCTTTGGGCTGACGGGGGGGGGGGGGGGGGGGGGGGGGGGGGGGGGGGGGGGGGGGGGGACTTGATTGAGGGAGAGAAAGGGAAATGGGAGGTGGTGGTGGGGAAGAGACAGAAATCTTTAATAAATAAATAAATTAAAAAATAAAAAATAAAAAAGAAATGATATCTGAGGAAGAAAATAAATAAGAAGTTGCCACCAAAAGAATTCAAGATATACTGAAGTGTACATTTTTGTGGATGGCTAGATAGCCTTATAAATTTATATAAATAGCTATATATATTTACCTTGAGGCAATCTCCTCATAAAACCAGGGATGGCTGAGTGAGCACACAGGGGTTGGCCATTAATGGGGGGGGGGGGGTCTAAAGATCTGTGAGTGACTCCACTGTCCTATGCTGTATTATTATTCAGTAGTGATGAGAGAGTCAAGGGGGGGGATATCCCACGACACCCATCACTACCTGCACACCTCTTAAGCACTTTTCTATCTTTAACTAACACCTTAGTGTTTATGTGTGTCTTCACACATGTGTATCTATGTGGTTACAAAGCAGCTTTTAGGTTTGAGATTTGGGGACATTTGCATTGTTCCCCACAATATTAGGCTAAGTATATATGTTTGATAATTGCACAAACAAATATAACACAAGCTCAGTTGTGACCTGTATGCTTTCTGTCTATGCCTAGGGCTGATTTTAGTAGCAGTTGCTGCAACAGAAAGGAAAAATAACCCACAGAGTGAACGGTGCAGGTGGGTGGGGGTGTCCTAGAGAGCTGCAAACACGGGCGTCCCTGCATGGACTCTCCGTGGCTGCTACTGAAGGCTTCATTTCTCCTGCTGAGAACTCAGGGGCTGTGCCAAGAGCTGGAGGTGTACCATCCAGCTGCTTCAGGACATGCTTCTCTGGTGGCACACACTTGCAGAGCAGAAACCCAGGAGCCGCCCCGAGAAGGATCATGCCACAATATGGCTCCTTGACAGAAGCCAGGGGTGGCATTTGATTTATCGCAGCCCACAGGTGCCGCTCTCTGGACTTATTTGGTGAGCTATTTGGAAAGAATAGAGCCGAGGGAGCTCAGCACAGGGAGTCACCACTTGCAAGGGTTTTTTACTTTTTGGCAAAGGAGAGCAGCCTGTTTCTGTTCAGTTTGCTTTGCAGTCTGGATACTGTTTTCAAACTAAAGCAATGGCTTTGACTGTCAAACCTAGGACTTGTTAAATAATCAACAACAAAATGACTGGCAGCTTATATGGGTACGAATGCAAACACTGATATAATAAACTCACAGTGGCAATTCACCATTTTCACAAAACATTGCTTGCTTTCATTTCTCTGATGAAGAAATGCATACATTCATGGAAGAAAATATATTTGGAAAGTTTTGACTTCGGGGAAAATAACACTATCTACTAACTCTGTCCTTTGTAGATGGAGGGTGCTCATTCGTTTTCCAGCTGCCAAGACCCGAAATAATCACACAGAAAATATATTAATTACAACATTGTTCGACCAATAGCTTATGTATGTTTCTAGCTACGCTTACATCTTAAATTAACCCATTTCTATCCATCTGTGTATTGGCACAAGGCTCTGGCTTACTGGTAAGGGTACAGCGGGCATCTTTCTCCTTTGGCCACTACATGGCACCTCCCTGACTCCGCCTTTTTCCCTCCTCTATGTCTGCTTAGAATTCCCATCTTGCTCTATTCTGCCCTGCCATAGGCCCAAAGCAGCCTCATTATTAACCAATGGTAATAAAGCATTTTCATAGTATACAGAAGGGAATCCCACATCAGTCCTCCACATTTGTAGATACGAATTACATATATATGTATGTATGTATGAGTTTATGCAAAAAGATGTACATGTAAAATAAAAAGATAGTCACTATTAAGTCTACTTTTGCAGCATTTGGGTCAGCTGCTGAAGAAGTTTTAGAAGGGCAACTGAAAGTAAACTAAATACAATTTTCAAGTAAAAATTAAAGATTTCACAAGTTAGGCCATTTTTAAATTCCCGCTGGCAGTTGACTTGGGTTCCAGTTTCTCCATATCTTGGCACTTGTTTTAGCTTTCAGTGGTCGCTAGTGACATGAGATAGCATGAGATGTGGCATCATTTGGGGTGTGTTTACCGTCAACACTTTCGTTGCTATCATTCATGCATTTATGAGCAGCTTCACATTTTGTTTGGAGAAATCTCTATTGAACTATTTTCTTTGTTTTTTGTTGTTGTTTGTTTATTTTTGAGTTTTCTTCTGACTGTGAAACTGGTACATTCTGTATGCTAAAATATGTCAGACTATTATTTACAATGAGCCTGCCCATTCTGTGTTTTTTTTAAAAAAAATTACCACTATACATGTACACACACATACACACACACACACACACACACACTCCTGCGAGCGCACGCACACACACACACTTGTTTCTCTGCTTAGAGGAGGCAGCATGTGTATGCTACAGTGTGCCTGCAGAGGGCAGATGACAACCTGCAGGAGTCAGTTTTCTCTTTGTAGCACATGGGGTCTCGGGGATCAAGCTGAGGTCATTAGGCTTGTCAGCAAATACTACTGACCATTTCTTACGTTCTTAAACACAGCCCTTGACACACAAAAGTTTTAAATTTTGATGAGGTTTAATTTACCTTTTTTGTGCCTTTTGCTTTGTTTCCCATACGTTTGAAGCACCATGGGAGAATCTATTTCTAACTCAAGGTTACACATTTTCCCTTCCTATTCCTGTGAGATGCCGTGGTCGTGTGCCTGACTCCTCTTCTACTCTGTGTTCTTTAAGCCTTGTGTTGTGAGGTTGAAGACCACGCCCATCTTCTGCATGTAGGATTCCCAGGCTCTCATCACCATGGCCTCGTCTCTATAGACTGGCTTTATGCTAAGGCACTTTTCCAGTGTTTACCCAGTATGTACTGAGCCTGGAACTAAACCAGAGAGAAAGCCAGTGCTGTTTCCACTGTGCTCTGAGGATTTGTGGAGCTTGTAATCCCCTAATGCAGTTATTTTAAAAATATTCCAGCTCCCCAAAGAGACTATTCCCAGTTTCCTCCCCAGCTTGTTACAGTCACTTATGGTATGCCTCAACCACAGCCCTCTGCCCTGGGTGGCAGTGTTCCCTTTTAGTCACATGACATTTTTGAGCAAAGCCTATTTATTTCCTACTCCGAGATTCTGAGAAAGCTGAAATGAAGATAAATAAATATCCCATGCCCATTCTTCTGAAAGTCTTCTTTCGGATGAAAAGTAGAGAAAAACTAATTTTGAAACAAAGTCTACTTGACACCTTCCTAACAAGACTTTACACAGGCCAGGCTGTCACCATTGAGGTCAAGGGCAAGTCAGCGGAGGGCAGTGAAGGTGTCAGAAAGCTTTCCTATGATCTAAGCGACATTAATAGTCACTTGGTTAATACCAGCCTCTGATAGGCTTCCCTTGGTTCTATTAAAGTCTGGGATTCAACCCTAATGTGTTGCATAATTCGAAATCATTAGCCCTTGTCTTAGAGCAGGGCTTTATAATAGTAGAACGCAAGCAATAACGGCACGGATGCATGGGTACTGACTGTGATCTGTCACTCACTCTCTGTCCCGAGAATATTTCATCCTAACAACACCCCCAGAAGGCCGGCATTTTACCAGGTAATGAAATAGAAATCCTGCTAGTGTTTGCCCAGGGTCACAGACATGGTAAACATGTGCAGAAATCTGTTCTTGGAAAGTTAGCTGTTCCTGTGACCGGTGAGGCTCATGCATGTGAGGCATAGCATAGCTCATGTCTCCTCTGTATTAAACATGAGCATGGTACTTCATATGTGTCTCTTGTTTTTATTTTACAGTACTCCTAATCATGTCTCATTAATTATTAATAAGGTGGGACTCTTGGTACCACAATCACCAGTGGCTGAGTTTGAGTTCTGGAAAGATTATTTGACATTTGATGCCTATTTTCTGGGGTTTCCTCTGAGGAAAACCTTCTGAGGAGAAGATTTGTGTTAATATCTTTGGATAGCAATGTATGGGATCAAAGAATCCAAAATGATGCCATACACTGATCAAAAATCTCATTGTTGACCACTTGTCAAGACAACTTTCAATATCCTGCTGTTGATAAGCTAATCTACAACTGATAAAGAGCGACATCACACACACACACACACACATGCACACACACATGCACACACACACACACACAAACACACTGGAGGAAGTATTTCATTTGGGGGGTGGGGCTTTGTGACTGTCAATCACATAGTCCAGGGCAAGTCAGAGCTCACAGTCCTGATGCTGGGATAGTCAGTCCCTATCCATCCTGTCGTTGTGCTCTGAGAACCCGGAGGAGACAAAGACCAGGTCACAATTTACTCTGATTCAGTTTCCTCCTCCCTCTTCCTCCCACTGGGTTCTCCACTCAAGATGGCTCCCCTCATACTAGCTTACTCTGCTTTCTAAGTCTGGCACAGGATAGGCAAACACATGCCTTGTATATTTACGACCTACCTAAGTTGTATCAATGTTAATGAAGTCAAAAGGAGAAAGAGAAATGATTCTAATGCTACCTGCCCTTGTGGGCTTATCCTTAGCTCACCAGAGCTAAGGCTATTCCAGCGTGGACCTGCTCTACCTGTCTCGCTCATCCTTGGGGCTCTGGGATTCCCTCCTCTTACCCTCCTCTGCATTCCCTCCATCCCATCCCAACCATCTCCCACTGAAGTTGCCAGCTTCCTTCCAATAAAGAAGAATCTTGGATACTTGGAAATGCTAGCCTCTTCTCTCACTCACAACATGTGTGCATGTGTATATATGTATGTGTGCCTGCGGGAGGTGGGGGAAATGGGGAGCACATATTAAATTAGATCAGCAATGTAGAATTCTGAAGAAGAAATCATATGAGAAGAGACTTTAAGGACTACAAGAATTAGTTATGAGAATTCAAGGCAAGATGCTTTATAGCTATAAAAAACAAAAAGTCCATCTTGCTAGATCAGATGTTGTGAAAATCTCTTCAAATCAAGACAATACCTATATTTTTTTGAGAAAGGGTTTCTTTGTGTAGCTGTGGAGGCTGTTCAGGAACTTGCTCTGCGGACCAGACTGGCCTCACAAAGATTTTCCTGCCTTTGCCGAGTGCTGGGATTAAAGGCCTGCGCCACTATGCCTGGGAGATAATACGCAGCAGTCTTAAGACCTTTGAATCATCCAAGGAGAGGAATCTGGGGTTGAGTGAAGACCTTTAAAACACAAGGCATGGAAGAACAGAATACTGCTTTTTTTCTATTCCTATACATTACTGAATAATTTATTATAACAAGTAGTTCTTAAGCTCTTATAATTTATTTCTAATGTTCACATTAGAAACAGTTTTCTTTCTGAAATGAGATCATTATGTAACTAAAATATTTTTTTTCTTTTCTTTTTCCAAGGGAAACAGATGATAACCTCTAAAGCAAATAATCCAGGAAGGGCTGGCACACAAGAGAGAGGTCTTTTCAGCCTTCATCATTGGATTCTATGCTAAAATTTGTAAATCATTTTGTCTTCATTTTTAGAGTTGCTTGTTATTCAATTAGATGTCAGTGGTGATGATGGCAACAGTGGTAACGTCACTGGCCAGCGTGCACTCCTTGCTGGCTCAGAGAAGGCATTTTGCTCAGGGTTTGTCTCAGCTCATCAGCTGAGCAAAATGCAAACCTGTCCTGGGACCAGTGATGTTAGAAGAATGCTTGGCTGCGTTTGTGGAGAGGCAGTAACTACGAAGATCCGGAAATGGAGTGCCTGAGATGCCGTCCAGAGTCAAGTTCTCGTGACATCCAGCATTTGCATGACTGTTCACTGCATAAAAAATCCACGTGTCGGTCACTGACTGACAGAATCCTTGTTCTCTTTGAAGGTAGGCTTCAATATATAAGGAAAAACACTATTTGAAAAGATAGAGAATTAGGAGAGGTAGTGAAAATCTCTCTTCTGTGCAGAATATTGGGCTGAGTGATACTCAATTAAAAGGAGAATATGCAGGATGCCAGGGACAGAAGACTAAGTGCATCTGGTGCTAACAACAGTAGATTCCTGGGGATGGAGCTGGTGGCATTATAAATAGCTAGCACTGGAGTGACCTCGAGTGCAACCTACATGATAATTACTATCATTAGCAATTGCCTTACAGTTGATGAGCTCAAGAACAGACACAGCTACTTTTCACAGTCACAGTGCTTGTGTTGGACCAGGACACAACACAAAGTAAAAGACATGAGGAGAAAACAGAAGAAGGATGTGGCCATAGTTGGGAACTTGTGAAAGGTTAAGACCAGACTCCAGGGAGATGTCAATCTTTTTAGCTGATGAGGACACACTGTAGACACTGAGGTGACAATCCCCATGCCTGTGGCGGTTAAGTCCTTCTCTTAGAGAGAAAAATTGAGCAGCCACAACCCAGTGGACTATAAAGGCTAAAACCCAGAACCCTACATTACCGGGCATCTACTAAAGACTGGCAAGCTGTTTTTATTTTGTGACTTTGTCATTAGAATAAGTCACTGGACTAGTTCTCACTGCTGTGACAGAAATCTAGTATGACACAACCTGCCCCCAAGAAAAGTCTAGTTTGGCTTATTGCTCCAAGGGGATACCATCCATCATGGAGGGGTAAGCATGGCAGAAGGAATGTTGGGCAGCTGGTCACATTGTGCCACAATCAGAAAAAATCAGAAAGCAAAGAGTTAACAGGAACTAGGTCTGGACTAATAAGAGTCAAGGCCAGCCCTTGGAGACACTCTTTTTCAGGTACAGATCTACCCCTCCAAAAGATTCTTCCAGCTGGGACCAAATTTTTTAAACACCTGAAACTATTATAGACATCCCATACCCAAGCCACAAGAGTCCCCGAGCATTTTATATCCTCCTTGATGTAATGGAAAGTGTCGTCTTCCACTACCTACAGTATGTTGGCTGTGGTATTCATGGCAGTGAGAGACGAATTCCTCAATCCCCAGACCTCAACATGAACACATGGCCATATTTAGGAACTGTGGGTCTCAGTTAAAGACTCCGTTTCCTGGCTTTCTTCCCAAGATACTTTTCTGTGATGATTATAACCAGGAAGGGACATCTGGCCTGCCCTACCTGAGCAAAACCTCCTGCCAACCACTCTCTTGCCTCACTGTTCATCTCAGCTGAGCTAACAGTGCGAACACCACCATGTCCACTTCCTTACTTCCCTCTTGTTCTACTGTCTGAAGCTCCGACTCTAACACAAGCCCATCAAGTCGTACTTAGCCCAGTACAAAGCTTCTCAGTGTGCCACACAGAGATCCATGTTTAACAATTCAAATGCTGTTTTGAACATGAGAATAACTGAACAGATGAATAAATGAAGTTCTTGATGCGGAGGCACATTGCCTTTTTAAATGTGTAGAGCAAGTAGAAAAGAAAAACAAACTTTTGTTGATATCTTTCAATTCCATCAGTTGTTCATTAAGGTTTAAAAAAATGAAATAAAGATTTTTTTTTAGAGATTTATAGACTTTGGCAATTAATAAAGACATATTCACAGGTGGTGTGTTAGTCATTGTTCCCACAGGCAGCTGGAACTTTGGGAGAAAAAGAAACACATGGGAATCAAAATATTGGGCACTGAAATGAAATTTTAAATATGTGCATTTCCAAATTATGACTCAAGGTACCAGGCTGGTGCCTCTTCATCTTCTGCCAATAAGCCTTGCATGTGGAAGTATTAGTCCAGAGATAGATGGCTTAATAATGAGGATTTAAAACTGGAATTCAGGACAGATGTAAACATACTGCAGGGCAAACCTATGAGTCTCAGCTCTGTGCCAGGGAAGTTGAGGAGGTCGGAGACTCACAGGAGAGAGCAGCAGCAAGATGTGGAAAGAGAACAAACAATACACAAACCAGAGAGTCCCTTCCTACCCTGAGTATAGCATTCTCAGAATAAGGACAACTGGGGTGTTAGATTGTAGGGGAAAAGAAGCAAGATGGGTAAGGACAAGGGATGGGCTGCAGAGAGAGCTCGCGATTGAGAGTTCTGGCTGCAACAGCAAATTAAATGGAGAGAACCCCAAAGAAACTCCACTAAAAACAGAAACAAGACAAGGTTGTCTGCTCTTTATCTATTCAATATTGTACCTGAAGTTTTAGCTAGAGCAATAAGACAGCTGAAGGAGATGAAGGGGAGAGAAACTGGAAAGGAAGAAATAAAAATATTGCTATTCACAGATGGTATGCGTAAGTATAGTATACATAGAGTATACATAAACAACCCCCAAAACTCTACCAGGGAACTCCTACAGCCAATAAAGACCCTCAGAGAAGCGGCTGGATCCAAGATTAACTAAAAAAAAAAAAATCAACAGCCCTCCTATATGCAGATGATGAACGGATTGAGAAAGAAATCGGGGGAACGACACACTTCACAATAGCCACAAACAATAAAAAATATCTTGGAGAAAAAGACATATGTGTCAAAAAACTTCAAGTTTTTGAAGTCATGATAGGAGCTGGGGAAAACTCTGCTACAGGACCCCAAGATCAGGCAGAAGAGTAGGAAACACCCCCTCTCCCACTGTTTGGAGTCCCACAAACACACCACAATGATATCATTGGTTTAAGTGGAAGCAGAAATTCCCAACACTTGCTGTGGAGAAACCCAAGTATCAAACTTGCAAAGCCACGTCTCCTAGGCAAGAGGCATAGCGGTTTCAGCTGCACAGCACAAGACTACAGAAAAGAGAAGTCTGTGTCAATGCACACAACAGAGCCCTGTCTGTGAAATATCAAAAGGATGGTATATAAAGCCTTGGCAGTGAGAATCATTTAAACAGCAGGCTTAACCCCAGCATAAACCCACGCGTATTCAGTCAGAGGTCCAGCAGCAGAGACTGTGTACCCTGGTCCTCAGAGCTCACAGTGTAAACACCGCTTCACGGTTAGCCTGAAATGCTCTAATTCCCGGATCTCATAGTGTATAGAAGTGTGATTATTCTATATGTCAACCCCGTTTAGTTTTAAATCACTAAGTATTAAACACTATACACAATTGTTTAGTAGGGGATTATGTAGCCTGCACAGGAGCACTAAGCACATAGCAAGTAGCTGATCCGCATAATCACAGACGTGGCTGAGAGCTCGAAGACGGATGATAATAAAAACGACTGTGCATAAACATTGTGATCTAGAGGAAAGTCATTTCTTACAGGGAAGGGTTTACTGTTCCAAAAGCACCTTGTATACTTAAGGGAGTGATGAAGCATGCTGTGAGACTCGAGATGGGGAATCAAGTGGTTAGGCAGGACGGCATGATGCTGGATTAGAGTTTGAGACATGGATATAGATGCTAATTGAATAGGAACACCTACAGGATCCTACAGAGCAAGCTGTAGACAACATTGCCCTGATCTGCAATATTCTTCAGTTATGAAAAAATGCGGAGAGGTCGGCTGCCAAGATAGCTCAGCAAGTGCCTGAAAGTTGATGACCTGAATTTGAGCCCCAGCACAAACCCACAGCAGAGGGAGACAAACAATTCTACATGCATACATAGCACATGTGCACACATGTGTGTGCACAAACACACTCACACACAGATATACTCAGATACAGACATACACACATACACTCACATACACACATACTCATGTACTCACATACACGTATACCACACACACACACACACACACAAATAAATAAATAAAAATGTAATAAAAGTAGAAGGATATATCACCAGGACCCAAATGAATGAACACCCAGTACCCAATACCGGAAAAATTCAAGAAACAAAATAAATAAGGATGTATTAGATTTTAACCTTGACTACCAACTATACATAAGCATCCTGGTATAAACATACTTAAAATAGTAAAGAAATAGGGTTCAACAGATAAAGCTTTCATACAGGGAAATTCCAAGTAATTATATATACAAACTTCCCCAGCAAGAACTTTAAATACATCTCTCACTTCCCAAACTGAGGCTCTATGTAGTAGATTGTCCAAAGAAAAGACTAAGGACATAAGAATGGGGGTGTTGTGATGTGTTAAAGTCCAGAAGGCAGTGTTGCCTGCATGAAGTCTGGACTAATCTCACCAAGGGTAAGAAATGCTGATGGCATGTAGCCTTGATATAGTGTCTTTAGAATGCCACTGATGCTTCATTTTCTGCCCCTTAAAACTCTAAATACATAAAGAAGATCATTGTATATTTTAAAAGATTAGAAGAATTTAAAATAAACTGACTTAAAGAAATGATAAGTGTTTGAAGAGATAGATACATACATATGTATTGAAAGGTCATAAGCTATTTCACCAATGCATGAGCAATTCATATGTTTTATGTATAAGTTATATGTAATTGCAAAAAGAAAAAGAAACTTTAGAAAAAGCACTAGCAAATACCTCACAGTATTTCTCAAATCTGTCCGTCATTAAAAATAATGCTGGCGTGAGTGTGGGCTAGTGTCGTCGGGCAGGCCTTGTCCGGTCAACTATATTGCCGAGAGTTCCCGATGGGGCATTTCTGTTGTGTCTAGAAAACACTACCTAACACTAGGTGTCCTGGTTCTCTGGCTCTTACCATCTTTCCACCCCCTAATGAACTCTTTTTAAATTAAAAATCAATAAAAACAAAAAATAAATACATAAATTAAAAATAAGGATAACCTGAAAAATTGTCACTACCTATTGGAGCCTAAGGATGGAAATGATTAAACGTAATGTGGGAACATGGGCAGGATGGTAGCACAAGAGGAAGGGAAGCAGGTATGGTGTTGGCAGAGGACGGAGCTTGGCTAGCTTGCATTAGTGCTGGTTCATCAACTCTGAAAACATACCATAACATAAAATACATCAGCCAAGGAAGCGGGGCAGATGTACAGATTAAGGCACCGCCATCTTTGCAGCTCTTCTGCTTACGGGAAGCTCCTATAACGTCCAAATGACAGCAAAGGTGCCGTTGCTGGGGCTTGTCCAACCATTGCTAACTGGTTTTATTAGAAGATTCAAGCAGTCTGTTGAATGTTAGAGATGCTCTCATGGATCTTAAGGGGGTGGCAGTCAGGGGTAAACACATGGATAAAGGGGAACCGAAGCAGGCCAGGGGTGCGATGGATGCTCTCAGGTGGGGAACTCGAGAATTTGGGATAATGGGGACCAAACCTATAGCAAAGCCACTTAAAGAGGTAACTTCAAGGTAGGCGTGCCATGGTCCCTTTAGCTCTGCTCACCTTGACTATCTTGCGGCCTCCAACAGCATTTAGTCACGTGTCTAAAAAGTTAAACTGTGGTGTTTAACACTATAACTCCACATTTTCCGGGGTTAGCAAATCAGAATTACATACACTGCTAAGTTCTTCTAAGGAGCTTCCCCGATTCCACAGGACCATTGGCTTCTTCCTAGAACTTCAGACTTGATGGCATGAGCCGTATAGAGCAGCTAAAAAATCAGAATGCGTTTGTGGTTAATGGCTTTGTGATGGAGACTGGTTACCCAGCTCCACTGACCACAGAGTTCACGCTTCCTTGTGGCCATATATGGGGATGCACACGTTGACATGATTGTGGAGGAAGACAGCTAACATGAGATTCTCCAGAAGAGTTCAATGGGTTGAAAGACTCCTTGCCTCTTTGTGCCGTTCAGACCGCAGTCCTGGGAGCTACACAGTGATACTGAAATCCCACACGCCCTGTTCTCAGATCTACACTCCCAGCACACCAGCTAGACGAGATTCCACAAGCTCGAAGCTTGAGATAGCAAGGCTAGGTTACGTGTACGGACAAACAGCACCTAACTACACTAGAAGGTTTATGGTTCAGCCTGGGTTCACCACTTCCAAACCGTGGGCACACTGTCTCAAAGATCTATCTCTCAAGTGGAGCTTTTTGGTGGAGATATGAGAAGTTGCATGAAAAATTTCTGAAATTTTGTGACTATTTAATATCCTATTATAATGTCAACAGAGGTATTCTGTGTCACTGTGTCTCCAAGTTTCATTTGATTTGTAAAGGACATTATATGTTAGTATTATTTGGATCATCCCAAACAAAATGCCAATAGACTGTACAGAGAGCTTCTCTAAGAAAGTAAAATCCCAGTATCACACTAACAGCATAGAGTAAGAGCACACAGTGAGAAATGAAGAGTCATTAAAATGAAATGTGAGGCCATTTTTTTTCAGATTCATAGTAATTCATGTCTTTCCTCTTTTAGGACTATTCTTCCTGAGGGCAACAGCTTCATTAAACCCCTTAGATGAGTATAAAAGCCCATGCTTTTAAAGCAAGGGGGGAAAGTTTTAGCACTAAATTTTCTTTTAAATTACTAGATAATATTTTTAAACCTTCCCCCCAATGTTTCTTTCTAACCTCATCCCCTCCAGTGGAGTCTTGCTGGTGTTGCCTTCGTAGGAGAAGGAAGTGGCTACTGTGCATTAAGTCTGAACAGGTGCCATGGTTCTTTGGGGATCCTTCCCTCTGCCTTGTATTTCTTCCCCAAGCCGTTTGTCATCTCCCCACCAACACGCTCAGCCGTATGCTGTTGGAGACACCCAGACTGCAATTAGAGCAGAAAGACTCACACCCCTGGTCAGTGTTCCTTCTTTATCTTTTCAGAGGTTGGTAAAAGGAAACAAGGTCATGTTCCTTCCTTCTCAAAGCCAGGCTGGAGACTTTATGAAATCGTAGTCATTTCATAGAACTGGAGAGATGACTCACTGGTCAAGGAGCATATACTGTCTTTGCTTAGGACCATACTTTGGCTCCCACCACCACTGGTAGCTCCAGCTCCAGGGAGTCCAGTATCCCCTTCTGGCCTGCAGGCTTACCTGCACACACGCATAAACTCACCCACACATGCGCACACACACATGCACATAAATGAAAATACAGAAATTTGAAAAGGTAGCTTATCAAACACATACCCCATCACTATAAGCCTGCAAGTGATTACAGACATTTATTCGGACTTGATGATGTTAAGCAGGTACAGGAGGCTATATTCAAGACTCAAAACAGGAGTCAAGTGGAAGAAATAGGTGGAATTCGACCGAGGCAAAAGATGAGTGAGTTTCAAGTTGCAGGAATGAACGATTAGCAAAGCCCTGGGAGTCCTTAGGAGTGAGGTAGGTCAGTGTGTACCTGCCATCCTCATTGCTACTCAGACCTAATGGAAAGTTGTAGTACGATTAATAAAAACCTAGAGACAAATATTGAGGTTCAACCTGAAGGTCAGAAAAGCAAAACAGCCAGACATTGGCTCTTACCTCTACCTCAGTCTGAAATGGCCATCCCGCCTCCAGGAATCTCAGAATGAGACTGTGTCTGAGAGCTGTCTCCTCTCATTTCAGAATCCTCTCTAGTGCTGGGATTAAAGGTGTGCACAGCTACCACCCAGCCTCTGTGGCTAACTAGTGTGGCTACTGGGATTAAAGGTGTGTGTCACCACTGCCTGGTCTGTAAGGCTGACCCGTGGAGCTATTTTACTCTCTGACCTTCAGGCAACTCTTATTTATTATTTATTAAAATTCAAATGAAAATTCAATACAGAAGGTAGACTCCCACTATTCCATTGTTACCCGAAAGGGGACATGGCAGAACTAGTTTAAAAGAACTCAGTATTTTTATTTTATACAGTTTATGGTAACAGTCCATCCAAAGTGTCCACTGAAGAAAAGGGTAGGTATGTCCCTGTGGTGGTCTGGATGAAATTAGCCCCTGTATGTTCATGTGTTTGAATACTCAGCCCTTATTTGGTGGAACTATTCGGTAAGGTCTAGAAGGTGTGGCCTTATTAGAGGAGGTGTGTCAGTAGGGGTGAGCCTACAGGTCAAAATCCCATGCCAATCCCAGTTAGCTTTTTCTGCCTCCTACTTCTGAATCATGATGTGAGCTCTCAGCTACTGCTCCAGAGCCATGCCTGCCTGCTGCCATGCTCCCTTTCATGATGGTCACGGACTCACCGCAACTGTAAGCCCCCCAAAACTCTTCTATGAGTGGCTTGGCCATGGTATCATTTCATAGAAATAGGAAAGAAATTTAGGTAGTCCCCATGAAGGTTACTTGAATGTTCACAGCAGACTTATGTAAAATAGACGCAAAATTGGGAATAACCCAAATGTCCGTCAGGAAATGAAGTGGAAAACTCTTTGCTCTAGGCACATGATGGAATCTGATCTGTATTTAAAACATAAAATATTGTTGTGATGAAAATGAGTCCCCAAAACAACTGAAGCAAAGATACCGGATAAGTGTGTGCATGTGGAATGGTCTCATTCATATAAAGTTTTAGGACTAACAAAGAATGACAAAAAGTTAATCAGTGTTTACTTATAAGAATAGAGATTGCACAAGGTAAGAATTATATAGAGAAAGGATAAATTCGATCGAAGCTTTGGTAGAAGGTCGTATGACGGCTTGTCTACCACACTACAAATCAGATAGAGCACTTTAATATACAGTGTCTGTCATATAAATGGTATTTTGTTTTGTAGTGTTGTGGCTTTTACTCAGGGTCTTATGCACTAAACTACACTCCCAGCCCTAGGTTATATTTAAGAACATCTTCTAATGAAAATGCGTTGTGAGAAAAACCAGATGTTTAAAGAAAATCAGGAAAACAATTTGAAGTAGTAGTCACATATCTAACATTTAACTATACTCATGGCTTTTATCTTCCCACATGCCCATGTATGGTTGGCATGGGTTCCACGTCTAGAAATTTAAATAGAGGCTAAAACCCAGACTTTTGTTTCTAGAATTAATGAGAAAAAAATAGCATCATGAAAGAAATTATCTTTATACAATATTTCATATTATAACAGATGGCATATATTATATTCTTTATACCATATATACTTCCCTAATGCCTTTTGTTTTATTTGTTATTTTTATTTTAAAATTTCGCACATGCATAAATTCTGCTTGCTTTCTCTGCACCACCCTCTTTCCCACCCTAATTTCCTCCCTCCCTCCCTTCCTCCCTATCTACAAACCCTCTCCCTCCTCCCTTTGTCTGTTTCTCACAATCATGGGTTTTGTTCCTTGACACATTTAGTTTAACAGGACCATCTGTACAATCATTGGAGGAACGGCAACTGGAAAATGGTGGAGTGATCAGGTGGTATACAATTAAAGACAATGACTCTCCCTTTCCCTAAGTCAGTCAGTAGCGAATAGTTCAGTGGTAGCTGGGTCCCCTAAGACCCTGAATGACTAGACAGGGGTCTCTCAGGCATCCTCAGCATCCCTGAGTTCCTGATTGCGATGGCGTTGTGCTGCCCAGATGGTGGCTTTTCCTAGCCTTTCTGCTCACTTCCTTGCTCTTATTCTTTAAATGAATTTCTTGGATTTGTTTTCTATCTGCTACTGCGCACCTTTACTCCCAGGACTCAGGAGACAGAGGCAGTTGAATCTCTCTGAGTTCAAGGCCGCCCCAGCACTAAGATCCCACACCTTTAATCCCAGCACTAGGGAGGTGGAGACAGGAGTGATGTGGCTGTGTGGAGAGAGGGAGGAGACAGGAACTCAGTGGAGTGTGGAGTCTGAGGTTGGTGGAGTTCTTTGCAGGATCGCCCCTTTGTTTGTCTGAGCCTTGGTAGAGATCAGATCTCTCTAGTGGCTTGGCTGCTTTGCTTTTCTGATCTTCAGCGTGAACCCCAGTATCTGTCTCTGGGTTTTTATTATTTGTGCTTCACTAGATCAAAAAGCCAAATTAAAAAAAAAAGTATGTTATGTTAGCTAACACTCCCCCTCTGAGTTTAAAGACAAGAGACAGCTCTTACCCATAGCCACAGTACCTAGCCTCATTAGAGCACATTTTAGGTGCTTAATACAATTTTCCAACTGGCTAATTAGCCTACATATCGGGTGCGCCTTGGCACCTGCAGTGCTAAAAACTTAGACAAAAGAGAAAATTGATTTTTTTATTTGTGTTGTTTTTGCTTATGTGGTGTAAACTCCCATTGAAATGGTAAGTGGTGGAACTACGTTACAACAACTTGATGATTTTATCTCACCTGGTGTGTGGAAAACATTTTACCCACAGGCGTTCACCTAAGAGAAAGACAAGTATATCCCTCATGTACTTGAACATTAATAATACAATTATGGTTAATAGATCTCCAAATTGGAAAGAAACCAAATTTCCATAAGAAAGTAAATTGGAAAAAAAATACTCTGCTATATCCATATTTTGGAATCTGCTCATCACTAGAAATTGGGTATTGGTGAGAACCTACGAGAAATGTATCATCTCTTTCCATTATCTGCTTTGGCACCCATTCAACTTCCAACCATTATGTCTCTACCAATCATTGATTACGAACCTATCACATTCTATAGCGTGCTGCCATGCGCCAGACCTGAGCTCTTTGTGACGGAATGGCATCATCTACACAACAACCTGGAACCTCTGACTTCCACAACCCCTCCTTCTCTCAACAATCGTCTTATTTTGAATCCATCAGTGACTTAAAAACCATCAGGTCAGAACCCTCATGAGTTAATGGGTCTAGAAAAAAAAAAGTTTTAGGACCACACCAGCAGTGGCTTTGTTAATAGTTTAGGCATTTCTCAATTCAATCAAAAGATGATCAAAATGCATTGTAGCAGAGGCATCATCCTGTCGGCACAAAGCAAACCCCTTTGCTACAATGTGGTGACTTAATGCCTCAAATTCTTCCTCACTAGGAAGTATATACAATGATTTTATGATCATAAATAAAGAAATGTCTTGTGTCAAAATAACCTCCTTCAGAAAAACTTTCTAGTCTGCCTTTCAGAATTAAGAAATTCAGAGGATGACATATCACACTCCCCAATACAATAGTGGTGACTATTGTGTCAAACGCTGTTCTTGTGGTCAAATGGCCTGGACCTCTGTCTGGCTTGGGGGCCCTTAGCACTGTGCCTGGAAATATTAGGGTCTAATAAATATATTCATTACAAGAAATTAAAAAATACTATGAAAATCAGATAGTCTGAGCTTTTAAAGGGATAAGCCTAGAGGGTAGAAAAAAAATGAGACAGCCCAGGCACAATTTACCTTGTGACTTTATTAAGACACAGTGTGTTTTATAAATTGAGCCTTTCCCACCAATTTGTAAATTGTCCCAAATATTATTTATTACACGGAGTCATTGAGACATAAACTATGAAAATTAATCTCATTTATTATTCATCACCTAATGAACCATGTGAGCCACAGAAATTATTTTTAAATCCCATTATTTATAAGCATAAGAAAAAAGATTTGCCCTCTAAAGATTTAAGATTTGAATCTTAGAAAAACTGAGCTGACTCATAAGGAAAATGAAGAAAGATTAGCCAATTATCATGTGGAAACTTGCACACAGGAGCAGGCACCGTACTGGCTGGCTTTGTGTGTTGACACAAGCTAGAGTCATCAGAGGGGAAGGAGCCTCAGTTGAGGAAATTCTTCCATGAGATCCAGCTGTAAGGCATTTTCTAAACTAGTGATCAAGGTGGGAGGGCCCAGCCCATGTGGGTTGTGCCATGCCTGGGCTGGTAGTCTTGGGTTCTATAAGAAAACAAGCTGAGCAAGGCAGTAAGCAGCACCCCCCCCCCATGGCCTCTGAATCATCTCCTGCCTCAGGGTTCCTGCCCTGTATGAGTTCCTGTCCTGACTTCCCTTAGTGATGAAGAGCAATGCGGAAGTATAAGCCAAATAAAGCCTTCACTCCCCAAGTTAACTTTTTCACGATGATGGCGACTGAAAATCTCACTAAGGCAGGAATATCGACTGTCAATGTGCTCTTGAGTTGGTTGGTAGAGAAAAGCGTGGTTACACAGAAGATTGCTAGTTAGGACCAGCCAACTACACAATTCAATATGCAAAGCCAAGAAAATACATGTAACTTATGGTCACCATTGCCACACCGCTTCCTTTTCATATTCTCATCTATCCTTGCAAACTGCCTCGTGACCTAAGATGGAACCAAACATAGGTAGAGAAAGAAAAATGTCAATGTAATGATGCCTAATGCTACTCTACTATGCTCATAGATTGGTGCCTAGCCCAGCTGTCATCAAAGCGACTTCATCCAGCAACTGATGGAAACAGATGCAGACCAACATACTAACATTCCACTCTGTGGAAGAGTGGGAGAAAGGATTGTAGGAGCCAGGGGGGTCACAGACACTACAAGAAGACCCACAGAATCAACTAACCTGGGATCACAGAGACCGAACCCACAACCAGGGAGCACATGGGATTGACGTTGGCCCTCTGCATATATGGGAAAGTTGTGTAGCTTTGTCTTCTATGACTCCTAACAGTGGAAGCAGGGGCTGTTGGCTGTTTCTGACTCTTTTGTGGGCATTTCAGACACTATTACATATATTAAGTTGCCTTGACCAGCCTTAATACAAGAAGAAGTGCTTAGTCTTACTGCAACTTGATATACCATGCTTTGATATCTGTGGGAGCCCTGCCCTCTTCTGAACAGAAACTGAGGAGGAGCAGATTGGGGGTGGGCGGAAGGAAGGTGTGCCGAGGGTATGTGGGGAAGGGACTGGGAGAAGAGAAGGGAGGGGAAACTGTGGTCGAGATGCAAAATAAATAAGTAAATATAAAAAAAAATGATCCACTTGGGGGATTTAAAATAACGTGGAGAATGCAAAGATCGGAGGAATAAGAGGTAGGCTCACAGCTGTGTGTGGATAATCAGATGTAGGGCTTCCCAGTACAATAAATGCTGAGGTTTGGAATCAAATAAAAAGGGTAGGGAAATCCATACAGAAATGCAGTCACCTTGGAGCCTTGGGACCAGGGTGATGCTTACATTTAAGCTTCCACGTGACTGCTGATACGGTCGCATCTTTCCCTGCTTGCCTGGACATTACAGAACCAAAGGCTGTTGTTAAGTGCTTTCCAGTGGATGGCGGCATGTGGCAGAGGGATGTGAGGGATCCTGGGTTCTAAAAGGAAAACTAGAGTCTCGGGAGCTGTACATCAGATGTCAATGTTCAAGCTGTAGTTTGGCTCTGGGGCTGGCTACTGGTACCTGAGAAGAATTTGACCAATTTGATTTCTTGGGTCCACGTCAACTCCTGCCTCCAAGCAGCTGCTTCGTGGTAGGTCAGAAGAAGCTGTGCTGCTTGTTCTCAGAGATCACGGTAGTGTTACTCTCTTCATCAGATGAGCTGGGGGTTGGTTCCAAATGGCTCACAGCAGACATTGTTGTGGGCTATGCCTTGCGAATGGTTGTTGGACGCAGACTAAAGTCTGAAGATGAAGTCGGGGGTGTTCTTGTCAAGCTATATGCCGGTGCTGTGGCAGTCTCTAGGGAGCAATGGCTGTTTTTCTTCATCACAGAAAAGTGTTCCTGCACTCACAGGAGTGAAATTAAAAGCAGAGTTGCAAGGATGCCTATGAGCAAGGGTGAGAAACCACCCTAGAAACTTGCAGCAGACGAAAGAGACTTTTTCTTGACCCAATCACTAACCCGGAGTTAGATAGGAAATAATGAATGCTCTTGGATTTTTGCCTAAATTTAAATCTCTTGTTCTTAAAACACCATCAAAAAACATTACAAAAAGTTGTAACATTAACATCGAAAAGAGTTATTAGATATGCAAATGGTTGTCTGTGACAGAAAAATCTAATTGAAGATAGCAGAAAACAGGAAGTCTCTTAGAATAGTCGGGAAATGTCACAGTCAGGAAAGGTGGGCGGGACTGAGTCATGAGTGGAGAATTATCACTTAATGTCTTCCAATTATCTACCAAATGATTCCAGGTGATTTTTTAGTAGACACTCTTTATAGCACATCTGAACGTAATTAATCCAGGAAGAAAGAAATGCAAATGACTTTATAAGAAATGGCAGTGGTATTCACGCACATGTTTGAATATTTTATAGGATGGCTTAGAAGAGAAAAGCCTGAGTCATAAGGTCCAGAACCGCTCTGCTTCTGTGCAGACTCCAAAAGCATCTGTGGATCTGGAGCAAGGACAAGGCTGACACTAATCCCTCAGTTCAAACGGGCACTGTGTCCCATCTGATAGAATGCATCATTTCCCATTGAGCAATTCGGACCAATGCTAAGTTCTCATTTTCTTCACATTTTATAGGAACGGTGGTTATATGACTGCTATGTGCCCCTTGTTTACGTGCTCAGATCAGCAACAAAGAGAAATGCATTTTGGCCTCCTAGAGGTTGCTTGATGGAGATAGAAGAGAAGAGGGAGGGACTGGGCAGATGGCTCATTGAGCTTGCTGCTCTTGAAGAGAACCTTTGCTGTCCAAATATTCCAGAATGGGGGTGGGGTTTTCTATAGAGGATGACAACCCTGTCCTGAAAGAGAACCAGTTCTCCCTCTCCAGGAAGTTATCAGTTGCCAAGGGCTCTTCATCCAGGTGTGTGACTTTGTGCCCACCTCCCCACTCCATTTTTAAAAACATTTTTACCTATTTCTTTGGTAATTTAATACATAAAAACATTGTATTTAGATAATATACACTCCTCAAGCTGCCCTCCAACTCTTGCTAGGTCCCCCTCCAAAGTTCCCTGCCCTTATTTCTGTCTTTTGCAGTTCTAACCAGTGCTGCCTTCATGTTCATGGATATAAACCATCCACTGGAGCATGGCAACCCACCATGGACCACACCACTTCCTCAGGGACCATAAGCTACAAACAGCTCCTTGGCTAGAGGTGGGACCTCATGAGTCCCTCCTTTCTCCATGCTGGGGGGTTCTCTGGCTTGATCTTCACCAGGTCTTATCCGGATAGCCTTTGCAGCTGTCCGTTCATAAGCATAATACCCCATTGTGTCCAGAAGATGAACTTTACAGTAATCTTCTCCAACCTCCAGCTCTCACTATCTTTCTGCCCCCTCTTCCTAGATGGTTCTGGGACCTTGGGGATGGGGATGTGATAAAGATGTCTCTTTGGGGGCTGAGCCCTCCACAGTCATTTTGTCTGTATCAGCCACTCCACTACACAAAGATGCTTTTCCAACAAGGGTGAAAACTGCACTAGTCTATGTGAAGAAGGGTAAGCATTTAGAAGCCCACTTGATACTGTGCTCCTTTAGCCAAATAATAGTAGTAAACCCCATTCCCTCCCCAGCCACAGGTTCTTGGCCAGATTATTATATTAGACTAGTGAATTTTACCTACATAACTAAACTATCTTTTTGCATACATTCATAAGAAAACCATTGCCTTCCCACTTTAGCTTTTCTTCCCCATTAAAATTCAGAGGGAGGAGAAACCCTGTCTCTAAAAAAACAAACAAAAAAATCAGAGGGAGCTCACCTACACAGATACACAAGGTGATGAACCAGTGCTCCTGACCAAGTGCGTGTTATCTCAAGGCAATATTAATCTCAATTTAATAATCACCAATAATGTGTGAAAATGCTCAACATGTAGTTGACTTCTGTACCCACTGCCCAATGCACAAACAAGCTTATTTATTTACTTATTTATTTATGTATTTATTTAATGCTAAACAAATTTCTTTAACAATACCAAAACTATTTTTTTTTTTTACTGGGAGCTGTTTGTTTGGAACTGCTATATTGGAGAGAATATACACCAACTTATCCAAGGCAAATCCTATGGTGTTTGTGGGTAGCAGGGACGCATAGACTAAGAGGTTCTAGGGAATATTCTCCTCTCTCTGATAATCTGTGTGACGTCATGATGAAGGTGAGAATGGAGACACATATATCTTCAGTGTGTTCCAAAGCAAATACTCACCTGTAAGAAGGAACAAGACACCCAGAAGGGTGGGTATGCACGAAAGCCTTTTAGGACAAGGTGACTTGGCATTCTACAGGGTAACTTTTACCTGGAGGCAATTGATAAGCAGGAAAACCAAGGCACAGATCCACTGCTGAACTGTGGTAGAGGGGCACAGCTGGGCACAGCGAAGAAGCTCTTGGGTGGAAAGAAACACATGGAATCAACACTCTGAAGGTCTAACTCACATTGTCCAATAGCTAATACATACATGCCAGGTATTCTGAGACAAGGTCATCACGTGACAGGAACCATGAAAGGCAAGCAGATGTAAAATTACAGCCCTTATTGATTGGCATTGGAATTAGTAGATTAGGATTTTAAGATAATAATTTAAGGGTTAATCAAGATGACTAAAATTTTGTTGACAGTGTGGGAGAAATAGAAAAAAAAATCTGTTATAAAAAAAAAACAAAGAAATGCCGTCTTTGGGGACTCTACCTACTGACCTGTGGGATGTGATCTCCAGGCTGATGTATCAGAACTCAGCTAAGTCTGAGTTAAGTGTCTACTGTGTCTGCAGGTGGGCGGTGTTGGAAGAATATCTCTGTATTGTTAGGGGAAAACACAGAAATGCCCTGATTGGAGTATGAGGACAGAAAACTATTTATGGGTTTTTTTGTACACATTCTAGACTGCAATTTTAAATATCCAATTATTAAAATGAGCACATATGATTAACAGAGCCCAAAAAAGCCACATAATCTTCTAAATCAATGCAGAAAATTATTTGACAGCAACCAACCCTCATTTATGGTTAGGAAATAATTCTGAACAAATCATGAAAATGCATAGGTATTTAAATATGTATATGTGTGTATATATATGTATATATATATGTATTTGCCTGATATTTATAGTTTTAAAATGCAAAAAAGCCTTAAAGCTTAATGTTTATCACAGTCTTGATTTTAAACTGGCCTTGAAAAACACTGGCCATTGTATTAAGTGAAATACTTTTAAGAACTGAAAGGGAAAGAGCAAAGTATCCTTATTTCGAAATCATTGAACCTGATGCCAAAAGGATCCAGGAAACAAACGAAAAATACTCAGAATTTTTAATGGAACATAGTATGCAGTTTTGCTAGACTTGATTTTGTTAGAAAATTCTACATAACAATCTTTATGTAGAAATCGCCAGCATTCCTTTGAACCAGATGATAGCATTTGAATGACATCAGAACTTGTTAAGAATATCCCTCATCATAAAACGTTAAGTCCAGAATGCTATTATATCCATGGAGGAATAGTTAAAAAGAGACCCTCCTTTAAATGCACTAGAATATTGTGTGAACAGCTGAATAAATCAGGGGCGAGAAGGCTGCTTATGGATGCGGTATGAAGAGTTTGCTATCATATTCCACATTGTTGGAAATGAGTATCGTGCCATTGAGTTTAAAAAGCAAACAGTCCACATCTTCAGTGCACGACACACGCGAGACCCTACGGATCACGTTAAGAAGGATTGTCAAGCTACATTTTTTTGAAAGACCAGGATGGAAAAGGACTCTGCACAGGAAATGGAAAGCAGAGTTGTGCCGGTGAAGTAGAAGGCTACATGCTCAGCCATGACTGTGTGAGTCGGGGAACCTTCCTCTGGGTTTGATGTGTTTTAGCTGTAGCCCTCTCCCTGATCTTCACAGCAGGAAGATTACTGAGACCAACAGTTTGGCCTTGGTCATTCACAAAATGGATCTTCATTGTTCACCTTCAGATGGAAGAATTAGGGAAAGGAAATAACAACAATTACGTTGAAGATAGGGAAAGTGTGTGTGGGGGGGGGGGGTAATGATAGTCCATGGAGGACAAGGGCTTCTTAAGCATCATAGAACTTGACAGGAGAAGAAAAAGTTGCAAATTCTCTTGTAAAAGTTCACACTAACTATTAATAAGATAACTATTTCTATTAATTTAGTCCATGTCAAGAAGCATCTATACTTTTTTTTAAAATAAATTTTGTAAACAAATGATTATATCTAATAAACCTTTAAAGAAGACGAGCTGTTCTCAAAATAATAAGTAGTAATAACTTGTCCAAGATAGGTTAAATTTTGTACTACATATTCTACACCTTTTAGATAAGCTTATCTCTTTCTTTACAAATAATGGGAGAACGTTAAGTAGTTTTCTACTAATAGAAGAAAACTTCCTTCCCAAACCGAGCAAATATGCGACAGAAAGCCTAAAATTGCCGTCGTGGCTTTTGCTGTGTAACTAAAAGGAGTAAGAGAGAGAAAAGCGCTTACAAACTAATTATATACTTTTCTAAAGTGTGGGACACATCTGGCCTGACATCTACAAAATCCCTATGATTAAAGGGAAGGAATAAACGCCGTCTGAGGTACTCAAGGCTTGTGTACACATGCTCAAACTCCTCCAAACTTCAGCGTGAACATCTGTAAGAATTACAGTCCGGAATAGAAGGTACGAAAGTCTGTAATCAAAATTTCGAATATCTGCTATTTAGCCTGTCTTCGGTGTCTGTTTGTTTTCTAGCATTTCTTACTATCAACCTGACAGTCTAATTTAGCTTTCTCTTGGCCCACTGACCCAAACATGGCTGGAACCAGACAGTTTGCTATCTCTGACCACTGAATTGCCACATAGAAATATTTCAGCTTATACATTCGATTAGATTTGAATTGCTAATTTACTCACTTGTTTGAAGTATATTTCAACTGGCAAATGTATTGTCCATGTACCATTCTAGGTGTTGAGCTGGAGAAGATATGGAACTCCCTGCTTCCATGGAGTTTTGTTGACAACGTTGTGAAGTTTAGCCCCCATGAGAGTGGTGTCTGTGTGCTTAATTCTCTCAGGGTGAAAGGAACTAGGAAGTGATTCCATTAACCTGAGGACAGATGTGCTCTGCTTAGGGGCAGGGAAAGCTCAATTTGCTGGCATGCTAGAGTCACAGTTAGAGTCATATTTAGAGTCACGTTGTTCCCAGAATGGAACTGAAGATGTCTAGAACTTTATTCAGCCCTGGAAAAGTCTTTAGTTTCAGCGGTTGCATTGATTATCATACATTATTTTGTAGAAAATTTGGCATTTAGTGAAGACATTTGAAATATTAGTCATGTTAGCATATCTAATTAAGGAATCTGTTTAAAAGCATCATTGTGTACCTAGACTAGGCACAAAAACACAATAAAGAATAAGGCCATATTTCCTGTTTGTCCCTTCAGCAGCTAAGAAGCTAGTGGGAGCAACTATACACACACACACACACAAACACACACACACACACACACACCATCATCATCACATCATTCTAGCAGCCAATGGCCGTGGAGTCTGTGCACAGACAGTTCTATACACAATGGCACACACCCAAGCTCTTCCCTTGCATCAGGAACAGCCTGTCTACAGCCGTAAACTTAGTCACAGGAACACAGATGAGAGAGGATGATCGCTGCCACCCTTGTGAAGGCTCTGGAAGCCTCACAGAAGAACTGATTGATAAAGAAGTGTGCACAAAGTCACTGGGTTGTGTCACCCAGTGAGGAAAAGAGAAAGCAACGCCCTATTTAGAATTTTTCATCTATGACTGAACACATTTTGAAGCTTCCTCTCTCATCCCTTGCAGAAATCCTCCCCTGTCTAGGAAGCAGGATGAACTAACTTCCCGGGAGATTAGAGACAACGCAGAGCAGACACAGGTGTCCCAGCTTGTCCCCAAACAGCAACTAACTACAGATGCAGCGTAGACGCTAGAGAGCAGAAAATAAACGCCCAGGTACGCTACGCTCAAACGTCCGGTCTGCAGAACTGTGAGGTAAGTGGCTACTGTGTTAAATTGCGACGTTTAAAAACTATTGTTTACTTTCACGCTAAGGCCATTTACTTTAAGTCTGCCTTTCAAACACTAAGTGGAAAGGGAAGCTTGAGCACACCAGAAAAGGGAAGCCTGGACTACTGGTTTCAGGCCAAACAAATGCTGCAGAGGCGTTCATTGTTAAATCGTAAATATTTGCAAATAATTATGAGCAATTAGCAAGTTGTTCTCGAGTTGTGATCAAAACATGATTAGAATGTGAGGTACACTGCTAAGAGTAAGGCAGAGGGAACAGCTTTGAAAGCCATCGAATGTTCATGGGCAAGGGTGGTGACTGCATTACTTCATGCAAGATCATAAGCACATTTATAAAAGGAATTTAAAAATGCTGATGTTTTCATTAATTAGAAGGGAATTTTGAAATTTGGCACAAAGGTTATCAGTGAGAAGCGTTAGGCATAAACTCTCAGAGTTGACCTTGTTGAACACAACGTTTGGTCATTAAACAGCTGTGTCTTAGATTATCTAATTTCTGCCCGATCTACGTGTGACTTATACGCTGTAGTAATGTGTTCTCTGCTGGCATGAAGCATCCTTTAAAGACTGTCCTTGCTCGGTTTTATTTTGTTTCATCATTAGCTCCTGGTTGCTTAGTTTTTGAACATGTGCGTGATTGATCGCTGGAAAGGGACAGCCTCCTGATGCGGAGAAGACATAAACGGAGGTGTGCCGCTCTTAGATAAGCGCATCACTCTGAAATCAGTGCAGGAGAAATGAGTTGGGGAAGAGGGGGGAGGCTTCATGTTGCAGCACCACGTCGTATCCTCTGCAGATGTGCTGTTTTCATAACGCTCCTGTGAGCTGCTTCATCAACGCCCTGAACTCTCTAGAGCAACACCCACATGTCCCCTAATTACCGCAAACATTCATGACTCAACAAGAAACGTCCCTGTCATCCCCTTTCCTAAAATATCACACCTATTTCTGTTCCTCTCAGAGTATGCGGTTGACTGCACTTACCCTCTCCTTTCACGCGGCTAATATTTAAAGACAAATGTTTTAAATGGCCTTAGAAATTGTCTCATCGTGGACCATCATTTTGCAGACTTGAAAGACATTGTGATAGCCAAATTAATTAATTTAAAGACACCCCATTCTCTATCAGACAGTTGTAGGGTCAGCTGTTTGAATGTATTTGCGTGCAAGGAACATGCTCTTTGCTTTTACTTGCTGAAGACACTGGGTTTTCATTTGACTAAATACACTGCCCTATTTCTTTTCCACTTCCCTTCATTCCTTCTATATTTCACCTTCTCTTCTGCCATTTCAGGTTGGGAGTCTTCAATTCGGCTCTCTCTGCTCTCCGTCTAGAAGTGACTGCACACACGCATCTTCAATGACGTACTTCCGGCTCACTCCCAGACGCACAGCCCCTCCGTCCTCCCTCTCTCAGGAATGCCAACCCCAAGGATCCTACCCACACTCAGAAGGCTGGAGGTTTGCATGTAGAAGGCAAATTTTCCATCTCCTCTCTGAGTGAACACGTTTCTCAACCTATGTTTTCGAGCGCAATAAGGACACCTCCATTCACCTCCTTTTGCGGAGCAGAGGGAACTAACCTACAGAATCACTCCTCCTGATAGTATCTCAAGCACTATATAGGAAAAGTCCTGGGATTTTTTTTTTCAATACGACAATGCTGATCCAAGCCAATATCATCTTACCTGCACTTCCGTGTCCCCCACACAGCTTCCGGAAGATGCTCACCACTTAGAAAGCACATGCTGTCAAGTGTACCTCAGCTCTAAGCTTTCCACACAGTTCCCTGTCTCTTGTAGAACGGGATATTTTAATCTAAGCTTTGGGGATACGCTTCTGTTGTTAAAGCTTGCCTGGTATGCACAAGACTCCGGATTCCTTTGCCAGCACCTCCTAAACCCAATGTGGTGGTGTAAAATAAAAAGCTACTTTGTCTCCACCAGATCTTCCAAGGTCCTGTATGCTACTCTCTGACCATACCCTTTCTCCCTCACCTACACCGCCATCTTTGAAATGCCTCCCCGTCTGTATAGCCCTTCTGATGGTTTTCCCTCTGCTTGAAGTTCTTTGCTCGCTGACATTCAGGCAGCTGCTGGGTCAGATATTAACACACCTGTGAGTTTCTCTGCTACTTAGTAAAAAACCTTCCTGGCTGCCAAGTCTGAAATGTCACTCCAACTCTTCGCCTTCCTGCCATAGCTAAAATGGCGCCCTGACTCCTCACCTACCTGCTTTGGCTATGATGGCATCCCAATTCTTCAACTTTCTGCCATAGCTAGGATGGCGTTCCTGACTCTTCACCATCAGAGCCTGGGGTCATCTTGCAAGCCAAATCCACCGCACTCTGGGTCATAGGTTGTACCACAAAACTGGCCTCACTCTGAGCCACTAGGATTTGGGTCAGTCATTCAGGGTCTGCGTCGGAAGATGGAAGGCATGACAAGCCTGTACAGGAGGGGCCTCTCTTCTTCTAGCTCAGCTTTCTGGGGGAAATGAATGTGACACTCACTAAAGGTCACTGGCCCAGCGCCTCCGAACTTTTTAACTTCCTGTCTGTCTTTGTAGCCTGGCATCTACTTTCTTCTTTTTCTAGTAAGCACTGCCAGTGCTTCACTGTGTTCTGAAGGGGCCAGTCAGACTACATCAGTGAGCAGTGTGCTGTACCACACACCGAAGGGCTTACAGCTGAGGCCGGTGTGGGTGACTGAGAGAAAATCCCTAACACATTGTTAAGGCAGAATATGATCATTTCTACAGGACAGATACATATAAGTATATGGAGCTCAAAATGAGTTCTAAATCCCGTCTCAACACAGGCAGGAAAAGTTTCAAAGAAATGGAAATTTTAGTTTCTATAAGAACATGGATCCTGAAGAGAAAAATAATAAATATTCCTAGTGAGGTAAGCTACATGGGTGATGTGGGAGTCCTCTCTGTGTGCTGTGATTACCATTAATGAATAAAGAAACTGTTTTGGACCTATAGTAGGGCAGAGCTTAGGTAGGCAGGGAAGACAGAACTGAATGCTGGGAGAAAGAATGGTGGAGTCAGAGAGATGCCATGCAGCCCTCCTGGAGGCAGATGCCAGAACTTTTCCCTATAAGCCACAGCCTCGTGGCAATACACAAAAATTAATAGAAATGGGTTAAATTAAGATGTAAGAGTTAGCCAATAAGAAGTTAGAGCTAATGGGCCAAGCAGTGATTTAATTAATACAGTTTCCGTGTGATTATTTCGGTTCTGGGCAGCAGGGACGAACAAGTGGCCCCCCTCCTCCAACACAACATAATTCAGTAACCAGTCTTATAACAGGCAGTTTAATTTAGTCATACTTCAGCACAGCACGATTTGGAAAAACAGTTTTCTGGTGATAATTAACTAAATCCCATATGTACAATAAACTTATAACATGGTTACATTGAAACTTTGTAAAATATATGTGATCTCTTCCATAAACATGAGTAATATAGATTGACTACATATGACATCGTGAGTGTCCGGGGGAGGGTTTGGTGTGTTCTTGGGTTATACAGACAGTGCAAAGGT
Source organism: Alexandromys fortis (assembly GCF_014885135.2). Classification (NCBI taxonomy): domain Eukaryota; kingdom Metazoa; phylum Chordata; class Mammalia; order Rodentia; family Cricetidae; genus Alexandromys; species Alexandromys fortis. The sequence goes on along the minus strand of NW_026067911.1, from coordinate 19,056,059 downwards.
CACTAGGCTATTAACCATCTCCATTTCCCCATTTTCTGAGCGTTCCCCATTTTCTTTCATAAATTATATAAATAGTGTAACTTTATACACCTAAAAGTCTGACACAGAATTCAGACATTCAAGTTCTGTCCATACATCCATTTGATGTGTCTGTAGATGCCACGCTTTTGATTTGTTTAGATTGCAAGCGCTCCCCCAAAACCCATGTGTAGAAAGCTGGCTGTTTTCAGGAGTCAGGAAGTGGGGGGTCTAAGGGAAAGAAATTATATCACTGGGGCTTTGTCCTGGAAGAGAACCTGACAGCTTTGCTGTCTTCTCTTGCTCTTTACTTCCAAGCTACATACCTGCACTCACCACATGCTCTCCCACCACGACACAGGGTACCTGAGCAACAGCAGATAAACAAGATCACAATCAAAGCTTCTGAAGCCATAGCCAACACAGCTATCCTCCTTATTAGCGAGTTGTCTCGGGTATTTGTAACAGTGATGGACTGCTAAGTTGCACCCTAACCTATCTATAGACACTGATCAGTGAAAATGGATGGCACCAATTATTGAGGAAAAAAGGACCAGTGATACAGAAATTCACTGCCCACACATACCTCCTGAAGTTACTAAGTTGGCCGGCATGACAAATTTACCTAAGCTAACTGCAGTTTCAAGATATTCGTTTTCTCATCACCAAAATGAAAGCATCAGGCCACACGGCATCTCTGGAATTCTCATTCCAACCTCCTCGGGAGCCACTTTGACCAAACTGAAATTCATAAAACTGAGGAATTAAATAAAACTTAGAATTTCAGAAAGGGATTAGATTCATTATTTCCTTCGCAAGTTGAGGAAGCAGAGCACTAAATAGCCCCAGGAGGAGGAGAGCCTCTTCAGTGGTCCAGGCAGCTCTTGGGATGCAGTTCTGAAGGTGATCACTCATGCTGGGATGGGCTTTTCAATGATGCACCTGTCTGAGTCACCCACGCTCCTGCAAGCAACCCCTCTCCTGTGCTCTGAGAAGAATGTCCAAGCTAGAATAGGATAAAAGAGTTTGCCCTGTGTCCCTTTCTGGGACTAATAACCAGATATCTACCCTATGAAATGTCAGAGGCCAAGTTCATTGAGCATTACGCTGAGCGGTCTGTCAGTGGGTGTGATTTAGCTTTCTGAAGACTGATCCATTAAGTTCAAGCAATTTCAAGCCAGCAGGGAGTGCATGGCAGACTCTAGGTGTGGGATGGGTGGCATGCGCCTTGTGTTTAGGTTAATTGAATTAATTTGTCTTCTGCCAGAGCTGCACGTGTTTCGATCAAGCCTATCCGTTTCAAACAGGTTTCTCTCTTCTCACCCCCCTTCTTCCTTTATGAATTTCGTTTTTTCTTCATTAACACTTCTCACATGATTCACCTCTTCCCCACATATGCTTCCAAGTTGTCTTTTCAAAATAAAGAAAACAGAAAGATATTAACAGTAGGCGCGTGTTATTTGTGTGTGTCAATAGTGTGTCTTTTGAAGCTTACTGTTCAGCTCTCGGAATACTGGCCATTTCTTCACATGAATCCCTTCTCCTGCTTAGCATCGACTTCCACAAAACAAATGGATCTCATGATCTACACTGAGAGCCAATTCCCAGAAGAGCTGTGGAGCCTGTAGATCTTCTATCAGTGGCATTCATTATTAAAAAAGAAAAAGAAAAGAAAGTCCTCTTCTGCACTGCTATTCAAAGTGAGTCGTCTGTCCTTGCAGAAGAGGCATAAGTCAAAAACCATCATGAATATGCTACCAGGCACAAATCCTGAGTAAAAGGACTAAACAAGTCTGAGCTTCAGACAGAGTGGGAGAGAGACGACCCAGGGAGACTCTGCTAATTCTCTCTAGTGTCTTCCTCATCGATGTTCCTTTGCTCTAGACAGTGTCCTAGGTGGGTCTTTATGCCTTCCCTCACTATGGAGACTTCTACATACAGTGTTCCTACAGACCATCTCACATTCTACCTTGAATACCCCATCCCCCTGAGCCCAGGCTTCTATTAGTCTTTATCGTGTGTGACTAAAATTCGAAGGCTGCCACAGTGCGGACCATGGTTCTTTTTCAGGGCTAATACACTTCTAAATTCTATTTTAATCATATTTATTTATTTGTGTGTGGTGGTGTTCTTCGTGCACCATGTCTGAGGACAGCGTGTGAGAATTGGTTCTCTCCTTCAAACTGAGGTAATCAGTTTGGGAATGAGTGCCTTTACCCACTAAACCATCTTGGTGACTCTTAGTGAACGTTTAAATGGTGCTCACCCCTGTGACAAACCTGGCTATACATAGTCTCTTGAGCCTCATACATACATCTTTCTACATCTTCCCTTCAATTTTCCTTGCCAAGTAAGCCTAGATGCTCCATCTCGATCCAGTCCTACCAACTCGTTCCAGGAATCATTTATTTCCCTACTTTGATAAATTGCTGTTCCCTGGAAATGAGGCATATGGCTTATACTCTGTGTTTGTCACAGAGATAATCCTGGGGTTTCTTTTTTTTTTTTTAATGTAAGTTGGTCTTCTGAGGTAGCTATCTTTTTGCTCCAGGTATACCCAGGTCTCTCTGAAAGAGGAAGGGCATCATGACCTCACATTCTGTGTTCCCAAACCACAGCACAGCCTCCCTCCCAGGCATTTCTCAGATGAGGTCTGGCACGGTTACGGTGACTACCGTTCAGTTTCGGATCTAAAGTATCGTCGATATAAGGCATGTCTTACACAAGGAAAATATGGGTGTAGATATTTTGCAGTTTAAAAGCAGAGTTCAACCAAGTTCAAAGCCATACTTTTGAAGTTTCAGCTTGGGCTCAGAAATGATCCCATATCCGGAATTAAAAGGGGATTCTGATAAACAGTAATTTACAATATTCAAAATCCTGCTGTACATATTAAATATTGTCATGAAGTATGAATTTAAATATTGGTGATGTCTTAAGCATCCTCTAATAAGCCCCTTGAAGCTGAGGTCAACCTTGTCCTTAACGGCACGAAAGCCTGTATCACGTCAGAGGTCTCAACATACCGGGCCTCGCAACTGACCGCGATACACACTGCGCGTTATTTTTAATGCCTTCCTATTTGTGACTGTTGTTTTCCTGATTCTTATCTCAGCGAGAGGCAAGAAGCCACTTTCGGCAACTACCTCCAAAGTTTCCTACTTTAAAACTCCCCCCTCCCTACACCCCCTTCAAAAGCCCTCTTCCCACTAGTGAGCACGCTTGCCCTGTCCTTCTCCATCGGAACCCTCACTGCTGATGGCTTCCGTTTCTGTGACACTCAAATTCTCAGCAGCCTGGAGATTTTTCTAACTGCTTCTCTTTTGTTTCCACTTTCTGTTTGTTTTCTCGGTGCTGGGAAGCTTGCACATTAAAAATGTTCCATAAATGTTTATTAAACGGTGGTTTAAGAACATATGGGAGTCTGAAACACCTACCACCTGACTCCGGGAATTTATACCCCCGGATGCATCTGTGAAGTTTGAAGCCAACAGCAGTTCAGAGAGCCAACAACGAAGTGAGCAGTAAAGACCGCGACAGGGTGGCAAGGTCCTGGAACTGCATTTCTTCCCGTCCCTGGTTTGAAACGCTCGGGCAGCCAGTTTCACATCCTCAGTCAGGGATCACGGGATAAGCGATGAGTCCTGCCCTCGACACAACTCCGGAATAGCAAAAGGATTAGCAGCAAAAGCTGACTATGACGTCACCAGCAAATCATGCTGAGCACGCGGAAGCTCTGTCTTATGCCACAAGCTCAGCTGTGTGGCGTGGCGCTGCCGACAGTCTGGTCTCTATGGTCCACACATCTCATTAGACCTGCAGAAGTTATCAGGACTAAATACCTCAAAAGACTCTTGAATATTCACTCAACTCCCGATTCTTCTTTCTGGCAACAATGCCACAATTCGCCTCTAAGTCCACGGTTTCCAGCAAAAGCTGTAAATCTCTATGCCATGTTGAAAGAAAAGGGCCGCTTCCCCAAGTACATGAAATCTGAAGGGCTTTTGAATATTTCCCACTCCTTGAGTTGACGGCTGCGGGTGTGAGTGCTACCCAGCAGCTCCTGTAAGAGCATCCGTCGTTAGGCAGGAACTTTTTCAGACTTAGCAGAATGTCTGCAAGAGCGGCTCACCCTCCAGTCCCACAAACAGCGCTCTGCGGAACGCAATCCTGAATAATTAATTACAGAGCTTCTGGAACTGAACCATACCAGCTGGCTTAGCTGTGGAGCGAGCACAATGAATGGGGTGATGTCACTCAGACACCTGGGTATCTTTGAACACCATATGGAGTCAGGGACTTGCACTCCCAGTATTTTTTTTAATGGCAAACTCATTAACATTTTCGAAAGTAAGATTCTGCTGTGGCAGCCTGTTGCCCACGTCCATTGTTCAGAATCACCACCACTTTCGTAAAGCCGGCTTACACATAGATCCTGAGTCATTAGCAGCCACACCTGGCATGCATTTCTGCCGCACAGGAGCAACTGTGTGAAGTGGGAAATAAGTGAGCAGAGTGTGACTGAGCCCTCTTTAAACAACGCTTAAAGCTGAGTGCACAGAGGGAAACTGCTCCCTTCGGGACCACACCAACTCTTCGGCCCTTTGCCTCGGTGTGGTGTCTAAAACAGCCGCTTGAAACGTCCAGAGACCTTGCACTGCTTTCTTCTCGCATGCTCCATTTTATGGACTTTATTGAAAGGCGAGATTCATCTTGCTGCACCACAGTTCAAGGACCGTCTTCTGGTGTTTTTATGGGTCACGGAACACAGCCATATTAAAAATTACTTAAAGCTTTCCTAAAGTGATAGTGATTCCTCCCAATTATTATTGCAAAAAAAAAAAAACCATCAGTAGAATAAAAAATAACGTCTAAGGGCAGGAGAGACAGTGAAAAGCACTGGCTGCTCTTCCAGAGGATCCAGGGTTGATTCCCTGCACCCGTGGTGACTCAGAGCCGTCTATAACTTCAGTGCACATGCTGGACTCTCACCCCAGTGACTGAGACTCCAGGCTGCTTCTCCTTCTGTCTTTCCGAGTTTCCTCTGCACAGCTAGGATCAACCATCGACTTCAGGGGTTTCCATGTACATTTTCCAGTTGACTTGCAGTTCCTTGTCTTCTGCCTTCAAAACATTCTTAATAAAAAATAAATTTCTGGCTTTTACAGTTTTTTTCCCAGTAGATAAGATTGTACAATATGCCATTATCAAAAGTCATAGTATCTTACTTGACGGAATTTTGATTTCACACTGAAACTGATCGTGATTGTTGTGATGTCACGAATATGATAAAGCACTGGAATTAGAACGTCATATTACATCTGTCTGATCACAGATCCTATACCACCGGACAAGATGTCTCTTTGTTATGAGAGGGACCTACGGTTTGCAGCACCCACCCATTTTTGGTAAGGAAAACAAAGCCTGTGGATGAGCCTGACTAGAAGACCAGGAATAAGCGAGAAAGCAGAGAAGAGACTGGTAACAGTGCGGGGCTGAGAGGTACAAAACCCATCAAACGAGGGACCAAAGTAACAGAATGGTACAAGGTCAGTAAGAACATTAGCTTTCCCGAAGAGGAGTGAAACCTCTTACTTAGGAAATGAAGGTGAGAGGGTGGAGACCAAGAGCAAACGGGGAGTTGAGAACATTCTCCCTGTGAGCACAGGCAGCCTTGTACTGAGACTTGAGGCAGAATGGGGGGAGGAGACAGCCTAAGGAACAGCCGTGAGGCCCTACTTCGGTGAGGCCAGGAATAGGGAAAGCTGGCTCCAGGATCATCTCATGGGCCTGTGGAGAACTTACTGAGGACTGAGGATGTCGTTCAGTGATGGAGTGCTTGAGCAACTCTGAGGGACTTGAAGATGGGGCTGCCATCCAAAGTAGGACAAAGCAGGAAGGAAGAGTGGACAATCAATAATCTGTCTGCAAGATTAATGAAAATTATGAGTAGTAATAGAAAATTTGACTTGGGACTGACACTATTACTACCAATGTAACATGCTATGTTTGCAAAAAAAAAAAATGAAATTTGCAAACAAGCTGAGTACAGAGCAGATTACTGCCAACCTGAAAACAAAAAGACTTGAAGATGTGATTAAACAGGAACGAAGCGGTTGAAAGTGGGAAACTCTAGCCTTGTTATCCCTTGGCAACAAATACGTTGCCATGTCTCAGCAGAGGATGGTGGCTCTGTAGAAAAAAATAGTTGGGCTGATCAGGTAAAGAATTTGTAAAGTTAAGTAGTTGTTGTTGTTCGTTTTAAAGGGCAAAGTATAAAATTATATTAACCATAACAGCAACATGGAGACTAGAAAATCTTGCCAACTCATCGGAAATACTAGCTTCTCTTTAGAAAACTCTTGGGCTAGAGAGCTGGCTCACTGGTTAACACCCAGGTTTACTTCCCAACACCAGTGTCAGGCAACTGCAGCAAAAGAAGAGCTGAGCACACAGCCCCGCCCCTACCCCAGGAGCTATTGGGAGGGGAAGAGTCCGTTTCCCTACGCTCCAGTAGGAAGGCACACATCCAAGAATATGGGCAGCACAACTTGGACTTGATGGGTGACAATAAGAAGCTGGGTGGGAAGAAAAAGTAGGGAGGATCTGGGGAAGAGTAACTATAGCCAGAACTCAGGTTACGCAATTCTCAAAGACCTAACCAAAATTATTTTTACTTATGAATACGGAAGCAATAGGTCGAAAGCCTTGGGAGAGATACTGAGCTGGAAAATGAAGGACAAGAAGAACCACAAAGAAAAGTAGAGACCACAGAACAGCAAGCATAAATGCCCTGTCTTGGGAAGGAATCGTGTGTGGAAACCACCTATGAAACCGAAGGGAAAAAAAATTTGAGATTAAAAAAAAGGGAAAAAATATTAGCTGCAAAATAAATGTCAGAATAATTGAAAAGTAAGAACCCATAAAGAATAATTAAACTGGTAATCTTGTAAATGTGTATGAAATATGACATATCAATATGTACAAAACAAGAGAAAAAATCTCACTAATAACCACAGGAAAATATATTTCATCTTCAAAGAAGAAGCAAGAATGCTTATAGCTAGCTCTAAATAAAACCAGTGAGACCCGAGACACAACAGAAAAGAGGCTCTAAACGAGAAGACACTTGAGCACAAAAAAAGAATTCAGCACACTTTGAAGATTTTCTTCAAAAGTGAGGAACAAAGAAATATCTTCATATAAAGGCAAAACTTGAGAGAATAAGTTTGCTACGGACCTTAGAAAGGTCCTCAGACTATCCTTCAAGCAGAGTGAAAACGATCCCAGATAGAAGCATGAAACTGCAGAAGAATAAAATGTACCTGAAATGCAGAACTAGCACATTTGCTTATTTCCAAAAATCAACAAGGACGAACAACGCACGAAGGGGGTCTTATGAGGTTTGTAAAAGTAGAAAGCCCGTTAACCACTCCGTTGGAGAGGTGTATGGGGATAAATCAAAAGTTTGTTTTAGCCGGATGGTGGTGGCGCACACCTTTAATCCCAGCACACAAAATGAAGGGAAACAACAGCACCAACAGCCCAGCATGGAACACTGGAAAGAAAGCTTAAGTGGCAGGCATTTAAATGTCTTCAACAGATACATGCATGGCTTCTCAATTCCTCTAATCAAGAAAGAAATGTCATTAAAACACAGTCATGGTCCCCAGAATGACTCAAGTGAGAAATGGGGTTAGCGGGAAAGGACTCAAAAGACGTGGATGCTGGGATCCTCACAGGCTGCCTAACCGTGGTGAAAATGAGTTGAATGACTTTGGGGCATTGTTGACCTAAAAGACAAAGCACAAGGTTGTCTATAACCAGAAAATTCCACTTCGGACAAAGCACCAAGCAAAAAATTCACCTACGCACGTATCATCCTACAAAGACACATACAACCCATTACGGCTCTGTTCATAAGGAAACAGCCCTACGGCCAACCAGCAGGGTTACCCACAGATAAATTATGGCATGGTGACAGTGGACTGCCATGGAGCAAGGGGAAACAGACTGTGTCTGAGTAGAGCCATAACCATGGTAGGAACAAAACTAACAAAGAACTCAACTGTATGAAGTGTGTATAATGTGCCTATATTTGTGTGAGTAGCAGATCCACCAAAACCAAAGTCTATTTACAGAATTTTATGTTGAAAAATGACATGAATAAAATTGAGACACTTCAAAATCCCACAGGGGTCAAAGCACCCCGAAGTCCTACTATCTTGGGAACCACCAACCCTGGTGGCTGTTCCGTAGAACTGCTGTCACGTAAACCACCAACTGCGGTGACTGGTCCATGGAATTTCAAATCTCTTCCAAGTGTTCCAGTTCCTTATTCTCTTACACACACACACACACACACACACACACACACACACACACACACAGCATAGTTGAAAGAAATGCTAATAAAGAGAATAATATCCTCTAAAAACTGTCAACTTCATGCACATTCAAAGCAAAAATTACCATTTTAAATGGCTTTAAAGCCATTCCAGCTTGACTCAGAGAACAGACAGAAATCTCTACGCCAAATTCGGCCACAGTTAAAGAAGGACCCCCTTTTGCCACCAAAACTAGGTTGGGTGTAAAGGGGTGTTGACTTCACTACAAAATAGGACTGGTCAGCTCCACGACACCAAAAATGTTGGCAGGGAATTAGCAAGCTCCATCCAGAAACCTGCAGCGAACTGGTGCTTTCTCATGTGAGAGACTGAAGTACTACTGGCTAAAAAGAAGTCTCTGCGTTATGCAAGGGCCTGCTGCAGATAGCATGGGCCTCTTGGCTGAGAAACTTACATTTGACCATGTTATGCAGTCCCTCAATGTCTAAATGGGAACTGGCTTGGCTGGGTCTGCATTTTAGGTAAATTAATCTGGTGGCAATGTGGAAGCCTAAATATGAAATGTTGAATAGCAATAGATTTTTTTTCCTTCTAAAACAAGCTGCAAAAAAAAAAAAAAACTAGAGTGTTAATGTCTTCTCTTTTTTTCTTTTTTCTTTTTAAGTCCTTATGTGGTTCGGTTTTCAGAACCACATGGGTGCTAAGAGAATAATGTTCAAAGAAAGAGCCTGTCGTCATATGCAATGGTCCCTCTTCTCCCCAGATGCACTTGCCTCTATAGATCCTCAAACCAGAGTCTAAGGAAGGGTCCATCTGGGTCCCACCAGTCCGCCTTTCCATCCAGAGACCTTTCCTTCTGCTTGTAAGCCAATCACTTCTCTCTGTGCCTTAGAACTTTGCTTAGCTGTCACTTAGTTCATCATACCTACTAGCTGGTGGCAGATACAACCATCTCTATCATAAAATTCAGAGTCTGGGGGACATTCTCTATCAGAATATGTTTCTGGCCCCTCTCTCTGATGTATTGTTATTTTCTGATAGTTTCTTTTTTAAAATAAATAAAACTTTAAAATTTGATTTTGAAATGAAGGATGTCTTCCCTCAGTAAATATTTTGTAATGTCGTGTGTGTGTGTGTGTGTGTGTGTGTGTGTGTGTGTGTGTGTGTGATCAAAGGACTCAACTTAATCATGGGGCGTCTAAATGCACTCCCTCCCACTACAGCTTACAGCCACATCACTACAGTCCCTTTAACAGAGCTCATCAGAGTCACCTTCCAGAACACAATCTGGAGCCTGCAGAGGTCATGAGATAAAGAGTGCACTACTCCTCCAGACAACCACCACCCCAGGCATCACGCCCTCTTCTGGCCTCCACTGACAACTGCACTCCTGTGCTCATACCCTTACAGAAACACATGCATAAACATGAAGTCAATTAGTTAATTAATCAGTCAATCAAAACACAATCTGAAGAGACTAACAAGCAACAGAGTTCAGAGGGCAGCTTTGCTGGAATCATCAGAATTCTTGGTAGAGCAAATAACTGGAAAATCTAAGAAAAAAAATAAAAAAGAAACCCTAAGATCACAACCAAGCAAGAGATATGAATAGCATCTATGGTGAACATGTAAGTAATGGCTAAGGAAAGAATCCCTCAGCTTAAAGATGTGGCAGTAGCAATGGTCAGGTCTGAAAAAAAACATTAAGAAACAGATGAGATTTGTCAGGCAGTGGTGGTGCACATCTTTAATCCCAGCACTCAGGAGGCAGAGGCAGGCAGATCTCTGTGAGTTTGAGGCCAGCCTAGTCTAGAAGAGTTAGTTCCAGGTCAACTAGGACTGAGACAAGAGAAACCTTGTCTCAAAAAACAAAAACAAAAACAACAACAAAAAAAAGAACAAAAAAGAAACAGAGCTGCAAAATATATCTAAGACCACAAGATACCTTCTGGAAACAAAGATTCCCAAATTTATGGAATACAGAAGGGGTCCCTCTGAGAAGTTTGGCAATGACTGACTTCTATATGTGGTAGAAAAGAGGAAGCCTGTTTTAGTTAGGGTTACTATTGCTCTATGAAAGACTTCAATGTAAATCCAGTGGCACTGAATCTACTAGAAAAGAAACTGGGGAATAGCCTTGAACACACTGGCACAGGTTACAACTTCCTGAATAGAACACCAGCAACACAGAAAATATGATCAATAAATAAATGGGACCTCCTGAAGCTGAAAGTCTTCTGTAAGACAGAGAACACCATCAAAAGAACAAAAAAAGCAGCCTACAGAATGAGAAAAGATCTTCACCAACCCCACATCTGACAGAAGAGTGATTTTCAAAATATATAAATCATTCAAGAAACTAGATATTAACAACAAATAATCCAATTTTAAAAAATGAGGTACTGATTTAAACAGAGAATTCTCAACAGAAGAATCTCAAATGGCCAGAATACACTTAAAGAAATGTTCAGCATCCTTAGCCATCAGGGAAACGCAAATCAAAACCACTCTGAGATTATATCTTATACTTGTCAGAATGGCTAAGGTCAAAACACAAGTGACAACCCATGCTGAAGAGAATGTGGAGTAAGGGGAACCCTCCTCCATTGCTAGGGGAATGAAAACTTGCATGGCCATTCTGGAAATCAATATGACAGTTTCTCAGAAAACTGAGAATCAATCTACCTCAAGATCCAGCTATACAACTCACCCTTGGGCATATACCCAAAGGATGCTCAATCATACCACAAGGCCACTTGCTCAACTGTGTTCAAAGCACATTAATTAATAATAGCCAGAACCTGGAAACAACCTAGATGTCCCTTAACTGAAGAATGGATAAAGACAATGTGGTACATTTACACAATGGAGTATTACCTGTTAAAAACAATGACACCATAAAATTTGAAGACAAGTGGATGTAACTAGAAAAAAAACATTCTGAGTAAGAAAACCCAGACCCAAAAAGACAAGCATGGTATGTACTCATAAGTGGATATTAGCTGTAAAGAATAACCATGCTACAACCCAAAGATCCAGAAAGACTAGATAACAAAGAGGGCCAATGAGGGAGCCAATGGATTTCCCTGAGAAGGAGAAATAAAAGAAATCTCCCGGGTGGACTCGGGCAAGTGGGAATGGGAACTTGAGGGATCAGGCTGGAGGGTGGGATTAGATAGAGGGCAAGAGTTCTGAAAGAGATGACTGGAAAGGGTGGGCATTTCAGAGCCAGGTAGAAACCTAATGCAAGGAGAACTCCCATGAATCTATAAGGATGACCCCAGCTAGGATTCCTAACAACAGTGGCCTCAACTGGCTATCTCTTAAGGTCAGATTGGTGATGACCCCAATTGTCATCAGAGAGACTTCATCCAGTAACTGATGGAAATAGATGCAGGAAGACCACAGCCAAACATACCACAGCCAAACATTTTAGGCTGAGCTCAGGGAACCAAAGAGCCAAGGAAGAGAAAGAGGATGGATTGTAGGAGCCAGATGTGTCAAGGGCATCACAAGAAAACACACAAACAACTAACCTGGCTCACAGGAGCTCACAGAGTCTGAACCAACAAGTAGGGAGCTTACATGGGACTGACCTAAGCCCTCTACATATATGTGACAGTTGTGTAGCTTGGTCAAGTTGTGGGACTTCTAATAATGGGAGCAGGGACTGTCCCTAATGCTTTGCCTGGCTCTTAGGAACCTATTCTTCATACTTGCCCAACCTTAATACAAGAGGAGGTGTTTAATCTTACTGCAACTTGATCAACCATGCTTTGCTGGTGCCTGTGGGAAGCCTGCCTTTTTCTGAACAAAAACAGAGGAAGCATGGGGGAGGGAAGGGAAAGGAAAGAGAAAGAAACCAAAGTAATAAAGAAATACATACATATATATATAATTTATAATCACATACCTTATATGATGATAAAGTACTACTGTATTTTCAAGTATGTACACACTATTATGATGTCCTAATGAATGTACATGTGTGTTCTTGGGTCACAGAGAGAAAATTATTCTGCTTTTGAGCTCAGAATTTCTTCATTGAATCCATCGTCCTTGGACAAGACCTGAGACTAACTAAAATAAAGACAAAAAGCTGTTTCTTTATTCTTGTTATTCCTACCTGGAAAGCGAGAAGTAATTTGGACACACACAAACATATGGTAATTTCCTTTGAAAAGTAACACAACTGATCAGAAATGCATGCATTATTATTCAAGGAGCTCTTTTCGAGATGATGGATTGGATGTCATCATTACCACTGCATGCAAAGGAAAGATACATAATGATCACAATGATACACATACACAAGTAATTTTCTCATACTACAGAACAGAAATTTATCATGTGAGCTGTATTATTTTTATTTGGAACATAAAGCAAAACTAGAATTGAGTGAAAATCATGTTATTAGAGAATGCAAAAGGATCCTCAGCACCTGATTCTTTATAGCAACCTCAATAAAAATAAAAACTGCAAAAAAAATCTAGCAAAGGATATTTTCTAGCCTAGCAGTTGCATAAGCAATTCTACCTAACACTTACAGAAAATGCATGCTCATCTTTCAATATTATCCCCAAAAAAACAGAAAATGTTTTTAAAAAAATTTAAAAAGAAAAAAATCAGAAAATAAAATTCTCCAAAACTTTCTTATGTGGCTAGCATTCACCTGATACCAAAGTCAAACAAGAAACTATAAGAAAAAAGTTATACCAATATTCCTAGGGAAAAGAATATTAAGAGCATAACAAATATAGTTTCCTCTCAATTTATGATCATTGTCTCTTACACAGACACCCAAGTTCAAAATATGGTATGCTGAAAGAGCACTGTGCCCCTGACTGCGAAACAGCACATCTGAACTTCACAGAGAATGTGCCTGGTGGGAGCTGTGTCTTGCTGTCCCTGCCCAGAACTGGGAAAGATGATTGTACTGCTTGGCATTAGCTTTGGAGAAGATCAAAGAGCCAGTATTTCGTGTCTGCTGCACATGTGTAAACTCTTACAGCATTTTAAGGTTGGAAATGGCACTCTAACCTCTCACAAATAAGGGACTCTCTGTACTGACAAAGAGACTTTCATAGCTTATCAAAAGAACAACCATTGTCAAATGGTACATCTCCATGGGAAGAAGGATCGTTCAGCATACACAACCAAAAGTAATACAGATCATTTGCTACATAAAAGATTAAAATATATGATGGAAAAGAATTTGGCAAAAGTCAACATCATTGATAAAATGTCTCAAAGAATTTAGTACAAGAGTAATTAGACTTCACCGGGCAGTGGTGGCCATGCCTTTAATCCCAGCACTCAGGAGACAGAGGCAAGTGGATCTCTGTGAGTTTGAGGCCAGCCTGGTCTACAGAGTGAATTCTAGCACAGCCAGAGTATTGAGAGAGAGAGAGAGAGAGAGAGAGAGAGAGAGAGAGAGAGAGAGAGAGAGAGAGAGAGAGAGAGAGAGAGAGTAATGTACCTTAGTAAAACGCAGGATACATCTCACAAACCTATATAAGCCTCAGGTGAGTCTCCTAACCTAATACTACACTCCTACAATCACTGGTGAAAGCCTGAGAACATTTAAAAAAAATCTAAGGTGAGGAAAGAAATCAAGAATCTATCCTTTGAACTTCTATTTGGCATTATACTGGAAGTCCAAGGTAGAGAAACTGGGAGGGGGGGGGGAGAGAGAGAGAGAGAGAGAGAGAGAGAGAGAGAGAGAGAGAGAGAGAGAGAGAGAGAG